>NW_012102121.1:897478-919261 GCF_000951045.1 Mandrillus leucophaeus
CTAGTTCATATATTAGGCTCTCGAAGGTTTATATTTTGAGAGGAACAAGGAACCAAATGTAACTGAATTATAGGCAGAAGTGGGAACTCAAAGCTTGCATGCAAGTCAGGCAGAGAGATGGAGGCTTCAGCCCACCTGCTTTGGAAAAACTCCATCCCACTTCCCTGGGCCTCAGTGCAATCAGTGCCTTCAGCAAGCCCAGGCTTAATCTATCTGCCCACCTGGACAGAACCAGGAGCCAGCAGCACTACCCACATGGCTTACCTCATACTCGGAATGGCGTGGTAGCCCAATCGGAAGCGGAGTTTGCTGGACCCAGCAAAATCTACAATCACCTTTTCCCCCACAGTGTGCATATGCTTGAGGAGTTCAAGGTGCTCCCTGGTCACAGCCTTCAGACTGGAAATGGCGGTCCATGGTAAGACCAGCCAATGGTAACGGGCCTTCGGGTATTTATCCTTTATTACCACCACCTGCTCATCTTTGTAAACCTAGCAGAGGGACACAAGAGAAGGAAGCAGACATCCACTAAGAATCTTCTGTGTGCCTGGTTGTTATATTCTCTAAGTCACTTAATTCTCACAGTCTTGTGCAAATAGTTTTAGTAGCCCAGTTTTGAGAGATGAGAGCACTGAGATTCAGATAGGTTGAGTGTCTTGCACAAGTCATACTTCCTAAGAGGGAAATCTAGGATTTCAACTCAGATCTAGCTGACTCCAGAGTCTGTTTTCAACCACCACACTACACAGAATACACAGAAGATGCATAGTACAAAATAGTTCCCAAGGATCTGATGTAAAATCTCTGTAGGCATAAATTCAAAAGCATCCTTCTCCACTCCAACATGGCAGACTGTGTGACACATACACATGGGTTCCAGTGAGCCCTATTAGACCTGCCCCTTGTCAACCAGGAATGTAATTGAAGTGTAACTCAAAGGCTCCTCAAGGATGATGCCTGTTTTTTTTTGTTTTTTTTTTTTTTTGAGATGGAGTTTCGCTCTTGTTGCCCAGGCTGGAGTGCAATGGCGTGATCTCAGCTCACCACAATCTCCACCTCCAGATTCAAGCGATTCTCCTGCCTCAGCCTCTCGAGTAGCTGGGATTACAGGCATGCGCCACCACGCCCAGCTAATTTTTTATATTGTTAGTAGAGACGGAGTTTCTCCATGTTGGTCAGGCTGATCTCAAACTCCTGACCTCAGGTGATCCTCCCACCTCGGCCTCCCAAAGTGCTGGGATTACAGGGATGTCTGACTGTTAATGCCAGGGCAGCACAGTACTACTGTCACAGTATATTATCTCTGATGCTCCCCTGAAAGGAACCATACTAAGGTTAATGCAACTTCCCTTAAAGTACCCAGAAGTTTAAAAGGGACAAGGTAGAGGGGATATTCATTTGAAGAACTTAGCTTTCTCTCCAAACAATTCCAGTTGCTACTCTATTGCCAATGGGAAAAACCTCTTGTTCTCACAGAAAAGCCCAATAAAATGAATCTCATTCGGAAAGACTGACATCCTTTGATTTCATTTGTAATTAAGACCTCTGTGGAGTAGTCATTTACAACATGAAAGGTACTGAAATTCCACAATTGTATTCTGACCTGCATTTTGGGGTCCTGCATAGAAATCTTTAAGCCTTGACTCCAGTGGCCCAGTGATTCCTAAAAAAAAAAAAACAAGCAATGTAAATTATAAATGCCAATAATTAAATTTGGCAATAGTTAATACTGTGTGACAGCACAACTAAACTTGGAAATAAACTTAGTTTTTGAGAATTAAACAAGATTCACTTGACTTTACTTCACTCCATTGCCTTCCTATATTCTTTTTTTCTGAGACAGTCTCGCTCTGTCTCACCTAAGCTGGAGTGCAGTGGCGCGATCTCAGCTCACTGCAGCCTCCGAAGTAATTCTCCTGCCTCAGCCTCCCAAGTAGCTGGGATTACAGGTGCCCACCACCACGCCCAGCTAATTTTTGTATTTTTTAGTAGAGATGGAGTTTCACCAGGTTGGCCAGGCTGGTCTTGAACTCCTCACCTCAGGTGATCCACCCGCCTCCACCTCCCCAAGTGCTGGGATTACAGGCGTGAGCCATCACACCCGACCCTATATTCTTTTTTTTCTTTTTTTTTTTTTTTTTGAGACAGAGTTTCGCTCTTGTTGCCCAGGCTGGAGTACAATGGCGTGATCTCGGCTCACTGCAACCTCTGCTTCCCAGGTTCAAGCGATTCCCCTGCCTCAGCCTCTGGAGTTGTTGGGATTATAGGCGTGCACCACCATGCCCAGCTAATTTTGTATTTTTAGTAGAGAGGGGGTTTCACCATGTTGGTCAGGCTGATCTCGAACTCCTGACCTCAGGTGATCTGCTCATCTCGGCCTCCCAAAGTGCTGGGATTAAAGGCATGAGCCAGCACACCCAGCCATATTTTATTGTTGTTGTTTTTTGAGACGGAGTCTCGCTCTGTCGCTCAGGCTGGAGTGCAGTGGCACCATCTCAGCTCACTGCAACCTCTGTCTCCCAGCTTCAAGCAATCCTTCTGCCTCAGCCTCCTGAGTAGCTGGGATTACAAGCGTGCGTGCACCACCACGCCCAGCTAATTTTTGTATTTTTAATAAAGATGGAGTTTCACAATGCTGTCCAGGCAGATCTCAAACTCCTGACCCTCAAGTGATCTGCCTGCCTCAGCTTCCCAAAGTGCTGAGATTACAGGCGTGAACCACTGCACCCAGCCAGCCTTCCTATATTCACAGCTGGCTGTCTAGATGAAGGTGAGAAATGCCAGAGTATGAGTCATACCTTCTTTGCCCTCTCTCACTCCAACTACTGACCAGTTCTCCACTTTGACATCAGCATATGAATTACATGATCTATGAAAACCTTCTATAGATGCATAAACAACTGATCCATTTTAGTTGTTCAGTGTTAAGTGCACAATGCCATTATTGCTCTACCTTCAAGTGGCTTACCTCAGGAATTTAAGAAAAAGCACATAAAGGAACATTCATCTAAATGATTTTCATGCCACAAACAAGTGACTCTTTCATCATGGTTAACAACCCCTCACACATTTGAGAACTTTACAGTGTACAAAACAATTAAGCAGTCATTATATTTCATTTCTTCTCCACATCATCTACCAATCACACTACCCTCACCTTTTTGATAGGTGCATCTTTTCCCTTCTTTGGAGGCAAGGAGCATTGGTTATGGTTGCTCCCAGGTTCCAGCCCTGTCCCAGGCTCAGCTTCGTGAGCAGCATCCCTTTCTATAGAATCACTGTCACCTGATCTCTTTCTCTTCCTGTGTGTTTCCAGGCCAGGGTTCTTTGCCTCTTCCTCAAACTCTACAATATATGGATAAAGTTCATTCACCATGTGGAGAACCTGGCCAGGCTGCAGCTTCACCTCTTGGTCCTTCCCAATTACGACTGAGTCAATGCTGGTGGGATTGACTCCTACCTATGGGATAAACAATCAGAAAATAATTATAATAATAGCAACAGCACCTACAGTAAGATAGCCACTGCTACATTAACCACTTACTATATGCCAAGCACCTTGCCTAATGTTCACCTATACTACTCCATCACTTCCATACATGACAGAGAAGCCTTCACTGGCTGGCACAGACACTCTAAAGTCAACAGCATAAGAAAATCATCAAGTATAAAATTCCAAGTTATAAATACACCTACCTGCTTTACTTTGACATATCCCTTGTTACACTCTGCTTTCAACTGTACTGAAAGAGATTGGAAAAAGTTAAACACAAATGCAACAAAGAACCAGGCACTAGCTCCTATTTTCCCGAAAGAAAACAATGAAGCTTCACTACAGGAGGCAGCTGAACAGATGTTTCCTTAAAGGCCTATTAGCAATCACCTGTTATGCAGGTGGCTGGAGCTCCAAATCCCATCAATTTCTAAAGGTTTAAATCCTTCCATAAAATGTCCAACAGCATACATACTCCCTTAGCTATTGCCAAGATCCCTGTGAGGCAGCTTCAATTAATCCCCACAAGTTTCCCTATTCCAGAACCCCTGGCCTGCTCATGATCACAGACTCTGCCACCAGAAAAGAAGACCCATTTCTCCCAGCCTGGGCAGCGTGGCAAAACCCCGTTTCTACAAAAAAAATACAAAAATTAGCCAGGTGTGGCGGCACGTGCCTGTAGTCCCAGCTACTTGGGAGACTGAGGTGGGAGAATCACGTGAGCCCCAGAAGGCGGAGGTTGCAGTGAATCAAGATCGCACCATTACACTCCAGCCTGGGCAACAGAGTGAGACCCTGTCTCAGGAGAAAAAAAAGACCCATTTCTCACACAAACTCTTGACCAAGGATTAAATCTGGCTTCCAATATTATTTTGGAAAAACAAAAACTATCAGATGACTTTAAAAGAGAAAACAGTAAAAGACACATTCCTGGAAGACAGAAACTCAGGTGGCTTTGGGTGGAAGGAGTAGAAAGAATGTTCTAGAAAGATTATTGCAGAGACAGAACAATCTGAGCATGTGTGAGAAGTGGTAACATTAAGCATTCCTGTTCTGATAAATGCACAAGGTATCTGGAGTTGAAAGAGGGAGGAAAGAAAAACCACCACAGCTGCTCCCCAGAGAGGATAGGGTGCCACACACATGCCCCTTCAGTTGCTGTTGTGAGGAAGGGAACAGAGAGAGAAGCAGCTGCTGCTTCTGCATCTTGGGCCTACCCAGCTCAGGCATGGCTTTATATCCCTCCATAGAGATTAACTCATATAGAAAAGATCATAATCAGTGCTGCAGATGCCAAATCTCTAAGTTCAGAACCCTTGGGAAACCTTGCTGTGGGGAGTCACACTCCAGGCAGCAGTGTGCATGTTTACAGGAAAAAACAAGATACATAGTAAGGATTTTTTTCTGAGGGCAAGGACTTTCATGTTATTAAACCCTAAGACAAGTGCTAGATGCCATTGTCTCATAAAGATGTTACTCTCTGCGTGAGGCAATATGTAAAGGATGGCACTACCCCATTACTTCTCAGAGAGACATGGTTTCACCTGTAGACTCCAGAGTTTACATCTTGCTGCCCATTGAGCAATGTCCCTAGGGAAAGAAGGGCAGGACTCAATTCCACCATCCCATGGTAACAGGATGAACTTGCCTGCTCCCAACCTTCACCCACCCTGCCTTGAACATTACCACACTGGGAGGGCAGAATCAGGAATAAATAGGGCCCTGGTGTTGGCTAAAAGAGCTCAGTTCCTGAGCAGTATTTTTGGCAGACAACAGATTTTCCATCAAGAGCACCCAGAAAATATGCATCTTTGGTTATCACTATCCCACATAACCAAACACAGTAATCTCCACATTTCTATGACCAGTTACCTTGCTGTCGAGAACATTTCTTATCAGTGATTTTGGTCTCTGGGCCACGCCCAATCACAACTGCTTCCAAATGTGGAAGTCTGATTCGCTGGTGCCGGCTGTCCTGTCTCACCAACCAGCACACCCGCATCATCAGTCTGAGGGACAAAACAAGAAAATCACTAGAAAAACAGATCCACCAGCATGAGTCCTCCAGGACCACACCCAGTGCCACCATGCATGTGATTTACCAGCTGTTTATCTTGAGGCAAGTGACTTCACCACCCTAGTCTCAATTTTCTCACCTATAAACCATGATAATGACGGGACTCAGGAGGCTGTTGTGAAAATTAACTGAGATAATGTGAGTAAGTATTTACCTCCCTGCCTGAATCATGCTAAGCAATCAAATATTTATTACACATTTATTTATTTATTTATTTATTTAGAGACAGAGTCTCGCTCTGTCCCCGGGGCTGGCATGCAGTGGCACAATCTCGGCTCACTGCAACCTCCGCCGCCCAGGTTCAAGCAATTCTCCTGCCTCGACCTCCTGAGTAGCTGGGATTACAGGCACCTGCCACCACACCTGGCTAATTTTTGTATTTTTAGTGGAGATGGGGTTTCACCATGTTGGCCAGGCTGGTCTCAAACTTCTGACCTCAGGTGATCCACCCACTTTGGCCTCCCAAAGTGCTGGGAGTATAAGCATGAGCCATCACACCTGGCCTATTACACATGTATTGATATGTGCTGGACATTAGGCTACATATTGAAAGTCAAAGGATGAATAAAATAGGGACATTGTCCCTGTCCTTGAGGATCTCGGAGTGCAGTAGGACAGATAGAATCATATACCAATATTTACAGTATAATGTGATAAACACTACAAGAAGAGAGTAACCAAATATGGCATTAGCCGAGTAAAAAGACTGACTGACTCTTGTGGAGAATATTTTAAAAGGCTTCACGAGGAAGGGATATTAATGTGTGGTTTTAAAGGATGAGAAGGGGTTTGCCTGCCAGAGAACTAAGGACATAAAAAAGATGTTCTCTAGTGCTTAGGTGTCTTTATGTGTCATAGGTTTTCCTTCCTTGTCATAACATACTGATGTTAGAACAATATATTTTACTCCCATCTGCCAGAAGACAGTCATAATAAATACGCAAATCTGCAACTTCTTTTTTTTTTTTCTGAGACGGAGTTTCACTCTTGCCCAGGCTGGAGTGCAATGGCGCAATCTTGGCTCACAGCAACCTCTGCCTCCTGGGTTCAAGGGATTCTCCTGCCTCAGCCTCCCGAGTAGCTGGGATTATGAGCATGTGTTACCACGCTCAGCTAATTTTATATTTTTAGTAGAGATGGGGTTTCTCCATGTTGGTTAGGCTGGTCTCAAACTCCCAGCCTCAGGTGATCTGCCTGCCTCGGCCTCCCAAAGTGCTGGGATTACAGGCGTGAGCCACCACACCCAGCCGCAAACCTACAATTTCTAAAGTGTGAATGTAGCAATTTTGTGCAATACACAACCTGCAAACAATGGAAGTGTTGATGTTCTTTTGAAAAACAACCCTTATGGCTTGTTGTGGACTATCAGTAAAAGAGAAAGGCAAGAAATTCAGAAGAGAGATGAGGCCTCAACAATGGCCAAAGCAAAGGGGATGGAGAGCAAGAAGAGCCAGGAGAAATCTGGAAGACATACTTAATTACTGATGACATTTGAGGAATGACAAAGGAATAAGGCCAGGTGCAGTGTCTCAGGCCTGTAATCCCAGCACTTTGGGAGGCCAAGGTGGGCAGATCACGAGGTCAAGAGTTTGTGACCAGCCTAGCCAACATGCTAAAACCCTGTCTCTACTAAAAATACAAAAATTAGCTGGGCATGGTGGCAGGTGCCTGTAGTCCCACCTACCCGGGAGGCTGAGGCAGAAGAATCGCTGGAACCCAGGAGGTGGAGGTTGCAGTGAGCCGAGATCGCACCATTGTACTCCAGCCTGGGCAATACAGCAAGACTGCATCTCAAGGGGGAAAAAAAAAAAAGAGAGAGACACTGACCAAAGACTTCTAATTTGGAAGATGCCCATTAACCAAAATGAAAAATACACAAGGAGACATAATTTGGAGATAAAAAGGAAGGTGAAGAAAGAAGGACCAATTTCATATTGAAATGTAATTAGTTTAAGTTGCCTGTGGAAGATCCAAGACTCAAGCTGTGATATATGGGTATGAAGCTCAGGAGAGGGGAATGGACTAAATGCATATATTTGAGAGGCATCAACATGTCACAGAGGCTGAGGCAAAGACAGAGGATGAGATCACCCAATGAGGTGAAACAGGGAATTATGGGCAGAGAGAGGATGCCTCTCTAGACTCCAGACTCTTATCAGTCCTCAAGCCTCTAACACGCCTCTCCTGGAAACCTGCCTACACTCAAGGCAGCACTTATGCCCTCTGCACAAGTTTCATGTCCATAAGCAAAGAAAAAAGAAACCTGATTTTCAAAAATCAGTTTTATTTCCATCTGCAAACACAAGACAATGCAAGGCAAAGTGAGCAAATGACAGCTGAGGAGATGCAAATTCAAATGAATAAGATTTTAGTGCGAGTATATGAGCACTAAGGAGGTAAAAAGTCCTGTATTAGCCAGTACAGGCTTCCAGAAACCTCCCAGTTAGACGGCTAGGAGCCAAGGGGACTGATAAAGAAGAAATGGAGTGGACAGGGCCATTCCATTTTAAAAAGCACAAGTGGCAGCACAGATTTCGCCAATGGCAAGCCATAGGTCAGGGTAAAAGCAGATCTAGTTGACCGAACCACAGGAGCTGCCTCGGAGAGTCACAAAAAAAGACAGAGGTGTCGAAAGAATACTAGGCTGAAAAGTTCACATTTAACATCACCAAGAGGAGACAGCTGCCAGGTTTTGAGCTTCACAGTAAAACAACAGCATCCAAAGAACACTTAACAGCTGTGTGTAGGCAGTCTACCATGGAGAAATCTAGAGTCAGAGATTAGTGAAGAGGCTGCTAATATAACGTGGGCCAGAGAGGTCAAAAAGACAATTCAGCAAGTCTCTGTGAAGGAACTGATGCAGCTATAAATCTAAAATCCTAAACCTGGAGCCTCAAATGATGATGGTGCTATGGGCAGGTCCCACTTTCAAATGCTGTGCGTTCCAAGGGGCATCTGTTTGCACTTGCTGGAAACTGAAGAATGAGCAGGTAACAGACTGAGAAGTGAAGTATGTCTTCGCCAGGCATTGGGAAATATGTGGTGACTGACTACTTACACTGACAATAAGAGAAGCCAGAAGAGAACAGATTTTGAGAGCAGGGACAGAGAGGAATCCAGTGGGCAGCAGAGTATGGCTGACAGACGCAGGATAATACGAACTACCCTTCCTGCCCTCCATCAATACAGATACTTTATTCCCCCAAAGTTCTCAAGTTATGGTGTTTCTTTTTTTTTTTTTTTTGAGACGGAGTCTCCCTCTATCACCCAGGCTGGAGTGCAGTGGCGCGATCTCGGCTCACTGCAAGCTCCGCCTCCCGGGTTCACGCCATTCTCCTGCCTCAGCCTCCTGAGTAGCTGGGACTACAGGCGCCCGCCACCGCGCCCGGCTAATTTTTTGTATTTTTTAATAGAGACGGGGTTTCACCGTGGTCTCGATCTCCTGACCTTGTGATCCGCCCGCCTCGTCCTCCCAAAGTGCTGGGATTACAGGCGTGAGCCACCGCGCCCGGCTGGTGTTTCTTTTTACTACTTCCTGAGAAGCTGAAGCAGTGACTGCACAATGGTTATGTAACTAACCTTAAATAATAACTTCACCCATTTCAGCCTCCAATTCCAACTTCTAGGAATGGAGTGTTTTACAATATCGCAAGTGCAGGAGGATGGGCGTTCCTGAATCTTCAGTCCCTCCTGTAAAACTCCATAAACTGAAAACTCTGTAACAGTGGTCATGCCCATTTTTGCTTATCAATATACCCCAGCACCTAATCTAACACTTGGCATACAGCGGGCATACAATAAATATTTACAAGTGAATTATCAAATGCTATTTACTCTGCATGAGAGTAATAATTATCCCAGTTTTCCTTCCTGCCTTCTCTCTCCCTTCCTTCTATGGCTCTTCTTATGATGGAATGCTGTGTTCCACTCTTTGGGCAATCCTATCCATTCTCACATCTAGGTGGATAAATCCCAATTATCTATTTTTCAACTCTATACCTTCTTCTTTTTTTTTTTTTTTTGAGATGGAGTTTTGCTGTTGCCCAGGCTGGAATGCAATGGGGCAGTCTCGGCTCACTGCAAACTCCACTTCATGGGTTCAAGCGATTCTCCTGCCTCAGCCTCCTGACCAGCTGGGATTACAGGCGTGCACTAACACACCTGGCTACTTTTTGTTTTTTTTTTTTTTTTTTTTTTTTTTTTTGAGACGGAGTCTCGCTCTGTCACCCAGGCTGGAGTGCAGTGGCCGGCTCTCGGCTCACTGCAAGCTCCGCCTCCCAGGTTCAGGCCATTCTCCCGTCTCAGCCTCCCGAGTAGCTGGGACTACAGGCACCTGCAACCACGCCTGGCTAATTTTTTGTATTTTTAGTAGAGATGGGGTTTCACCGTGTGAGCCAGGATGGTCTCGATCTCGTGACCTCGTGATCCGCCCGCCTTGGCCTCCCAAAGTGCTGGGATTACAGGCTTGAGCCACCGCGCCGGCTTTTTGTATTTTTAATAGAGACGGGGTTTCACCATGTTGGCCAGGCTGGTCTTGAACTCCTGATGTCAGGGGATCCGCCCGCCTCGGACTCCCAAAGTGCTGGGATTACAGGTGTGAGCCACCGCGCCCAGCCCGGCTCTATATCTTTCATTCTAGAGTTGAGGGGATTCGTCAGAAAGAAATTCTGATTATTCCTTAAAGAACTCAAGTGATCTGATAGAACACACAAGGCCAGAAATCAGGTAACCTCAAATAGTGTTGTCCAATAGAATTTTCTGCAATGATGGAAATGTTTTAAACCTGAGCTGTCCAATAAATTACACACCATGTGACAATCGAGCATCTAACATGTAGCTAGGACAACAGAGGAACTACATTTTTTACTTAATACTTAACTCCATGTGGCTGGAGGCTACCATAATATCCACCACAGTCCTGGAAACTTGCCCTGCCCTGATCCATCTCAAGTCCCTCAGGCCTGAAGTTAAGTTCTTCATACTGTAACTCCACAGTGGTTACGTATTTTACCTCCCATTCCTCTTCACAGAACTAGTCCCACTTGCCCATCCCTCTCTCTCCTCTTTTCCCCAAGAAACACATACATACTGGCATACATTCTTTGTGCTCTGCTCTATTACATTTCAAAGATGATGTACTTTTTTACAAATTGACAGTCTGGCAAATCTGTGTCAAGCAAGTCTTTCGGTGCCATTTTCCCAACAGCATGTGTTCACTTCATGTCTCTGTCACATTTTAGTAATTCTCACAATATTTCAAACTTTTTCATTATTATTATATCTGTTACAATGATCTGTGATCAGTGATCTTTGATGCTACTGGAAGAAAATGCCATCTAGGACTTTCAAAGGTAGAGAGAAGTCAATGCCTGACTTCAAAGCTTCAAGGACAGGCTGTCTTGTTAGGAACTAATGCAGCTGGAGACTTTAAACTGAAGCCAGTGCTCATTTACCATTTCAGAAATCCTAAGGCCCTTAAGAATTATACTCAGTCCACTCTGCCTGTGCTCTATAAATGGAACAACAAAGCCTGGATGACAGCACATGTGTTTACAGCATGACTGACTGAATATTTTAAGATCTCTGTTAAGAACTACTGCTCATAAAAAAAAGATTCCTTTCAAAATATTACTGCTCATTGACAATGCACCCAAGATCCCTGATGGAGATATATTATACAGGGAGATAAATATTGCCTTAGTGCCTGATAAAACAACATCCATTCTGCCGCCCATGAATCAAGAAGTAATTCTGACTTTCAAGTGTTATTAATTAAGAAATACATTTCTTAAGGGCATATTAATTAAGAAACACATTCTTCTGATGGGCCTGGGCAAAGTAAATTGAAAACCTTCTGAAAAGGATTCAACCATTCTAAATGCCCTTAAGAACATCTGCAATTTATGGGAGGAGGTCAAAATATTAACATAAACAGGCATTTGGAAGAAGTTGATTCCAACCCTTACGGATGACTTTGAGGGGTTCAAGACGTCAATGGAGGAAGTCACTCCCAATGTAGCAGAAATAAAGAGAACTAAAATTGTAAGTAGAGCCTGAAGATGTGACTGAAATGCTGCAATCTCATGATAATACTTTAATGGATGAGGAGCTGCTGCTTATGGATGTGCAAAGATAACGGTTTCTTAAGATGAATTATATTCCTGGTGAAGACATAGTGAACATTACTGAAATGTCAACAAAGGGCTGGGTGTTGTGGCTCATGCCTGTAATCCCAGCACTCTGGGAGGCCGAGGCAGGCAGATCACTTGAGGTCAGGAGTTCAAGACCAGCCTCGCCAACATGATGAAACCCTGTCTCTACTAACAATACAAAAATTAGCCAGGTGTGGTGGCACGCGCCTGTAATCTCAGCTACTCAGGAGACTGAGGCACGAGAATCTCTTGAACCCAGGAGGCAGAGGTTTCCATGAGCCGAGATCATGCCACTGCACTCCAGCCTGGATGACAGAAAGAGACTCTGTCTATCCAGAAAAAAAAAAAAAAAAAAAAAGAGGTTGGGGGCTCACACCTGTAATTCTAGCACTTTGGGAGGCCGAGGCAGGCAGATCACAAGGTCAGGAGTTCAAGACCAGCCTGGCCAACATAGTGAAACCCCATCTCTACTAAAAACACAAAAATCAGCCAGGTGTGGTGGCAGGCACCCGTAGTCCCAGTACTCAGGAGGCTGAGGTAGGAGAATCGCTTGAACCCGGGAGGCAGAGGTTGCAGTGAGCTGAGACCACACCATTGCACTCCAGCCTGGGTGACGGAGTGAGACTCCGTCTCAAAAAAAAAAAAAAAAAAAGAAATGTCAACACAGGACATAAACTTAGCTGATAAAGTAGCGGCAGGGTTTAAGAGGACTGATTCCAATTTTTGAAAGAAGTTACACTGTGGGTAAAATGCTATAAAAATCCATAAACTGGGCTCAAAAAATAAATGAGACAAAAAGAAAAAAAAAGTCATCAAACAGCATCACTTACTACAGAAAAACTTTTGTGAAAATCAATCGATGCAGCAAACTTTATTGTCTTATTTTAAGAAATTGCCACAGACATCCAAACCTTCAGTAACCGTGACCCTGATCAGTCAGCGGCCACCAACATCAAAGCAAGTCCCGCCCAACATCAGCAAAAAGATCACAACTCACTGAAGGCTCCGGTGACTGACACATTTCTTAGCAAAGTATTTTTAATTAAGGTATGTACATTGTTCAGCCATAATGCTATTGCACACTTAACAGACTACAGTATAGTATAAACGTAACTTTTATATGCACTAAGAAACCAAAACATTCATGTGACTCACTTTATTGAAGTTGTCTAGAACCAAACCCATGTCTCCGAGGTATGCCTGTACGTATACCCTTCAGGTATAATATACTGAACAGCGTCTCCCAAATAAATCACTTTTTTTTTTTTTTCTGAGACAGTGTCTCATTCTGTTGCCCAGGCTGGGCGCAGGGCATCATCACAGCTCACTGCAGCCTCAACTTCCTTGGGCTGAAGTGGTCCTCCAGCCTCAGCCTCCTGAGTAGCTGGGACTACAGACACACACCACCACGCCTTGCTAATTTATTTCATTTTTTATGGAGATGGGGTCTCACCATGTTGCCTATACTGGTCTGAAACTCCTGGCCTCAAGCGATCCTCCTGTCTTGACCTCCCAAACTGCAGGGATTACAGGTAGGAGCCACGCCCGGCCTAAGTCATTCTTAATATGGTCTCCTGGTATTCCTTTCTCCTAAAATCCAAATCCTATTTAACTTTCAAGCCTCACCTCCTCCCTAAGGCCTTCACTGAGCTGTCTTCTCTTCTCTACATCTTATTATTGGATGTGGACAAACTACCCTCACAGTTCTCTGAATGTTTAATGTGGATGTAATTCTACTCTCCAAACAAGATTATAATCTCCCTGCTAACAGACTGCATCACTGTCTACGCATTCACAAAACAATGAGGGGGGTTTCTGGAGATCACTGTCCTAGGCTAGGCCTGGCCTTTACTTCAGGATCCCCTGGTTTTCAGCATACCTTTATCAAGTGCATACTATGTGCTAGGCACTATGCTAAATGTCTTACTTACATGGTCTCATTTTAATACTCACAACTCCATTCTAAGAAGAGAAAATTAAGGATGAGAAGATAAGTAACATGTTCAAGTAACATAGCCAATATGTGCCAGAGCTACGATTTGAATTCCAAAGAATGGGTTCTTAACCACTGCATCATATAACTTTTGGCTTCACTCATTTGATCATTCAGTCAAAATTACTACACTCCTGTGTACCTTGTGCCATTCTAGTGCTGGGAATAAAGAGATAATATATGAGCCCAGCCTTCAAAAAACTCAGTCTTAGCCAGGCATGGCAGCACGTACCTGTAGTCCCTGCTACTTGGGAGACTGAGGTAGAAGGATTACTTGAGCCTAGGGGTTCAAGTCCAGCTTGGGCAACACACCAAGACCTCATCTATAAAACACTAAATCTTGTAGAGGAGAGAAACACAGAAACAATTATATTAATAGTAGATGTGGTAAATATGATGATTGCTCTGTACAAAGGGTGGAAGCATAATGCTGGAGTACCCAACCAAGACTGGGAGGAAGGAGGTGTCAGGAAAAAATTTCCTGGACGAGGTGGACCTAAACTTTATAAATGAGTCCCATTTGTAAACTGGGTTAATTAGGTGAAAAGGAGCAGCCTAATTAGGTGAGGAGGAGGAGGTAGAGAAAGGAAACAGGGAGAAGATTCCAAGCAAAGAGAACAAGGGCAAATACACAAAGAAGAAATAGCACAGTACCCATGAAGATGCCATTCAGTGAGCTGGAACCTAAAGCATGAGGCAAAGAGGCTGGAGACACAGGCAGGGTTCAGATGAGGCAGAGCCCTGGCTGAGAAGCTCAAACTTGAGAACTTTCAATGGATTTTGCAAGCCAACAGACAATGAATGTTTGCTGAATGAATTAGAGAAAAGAATGGATGAATGCATGGACAGATCTTTAAAGATTAACCAGGAATTTGATGCAGACTTGTTTCCAAAGACCATCTGGGAGTGGAGGGGAGTACTGTGGAGAACAGATATGGGGGAATAGGCCTAGAAGCAGGCAAATCAGTTAGAAGGCCATGATATTGCAGATAAAAGGACAACAGTAGAGATGGAGAAGACTGCAGAGATTTGAGAGATGTTTAGCGGCTAAAACTATCAGGACTTAGTGATGAATGTGGTAAGAGTTAAGTCCAGGAAAGACGCTGAGTTCAGTTTCAGTCATCTGAATTTGAAGTGTCTGTGGGACTTGCAGGCAGAGATGTCCAGCAGGATAGTCAGAGGTGAGGGTAAAGCTCAGAGAGGTCTAAGCTGACAACTTCAATTTGGGAGCATGTAGGAAGTTGTTAAAACCAAGCCAGCTGATGGGTTCACTCAGGCAATGTGTACAGAATGAAAATAACAGTTTTTCATTGCTCATATGCCAAAGTAACAAACAACAGAAACACCTAACATTAAGGGAAGGAGGAAAATGACTACCCATAGCAGAAATGACTGGTAAGAAAGGCACATGAAGAACAGCTAGAATGTAAATTCCTTAAGAGAAAACACTTTATCTGCCTTGTTCATCTCTGTATCCCAATCAATACTTGTTGAATAAATCATCTGAGAGCACTGACATGTAAAGCAAAGAAGAAGGGAGTAAGAGGGATGACCAAGTTCCAAAAGCAGCAAAGAGATCCAGCAATAATTGGAAAATGTCTATCTGGTTTGATAATCAGTCACTGGTGACCTTGGGGTGAAATTTCAGGGGAATGATGGGTCTGACAGCTAGATACAGAAGGAAACAAAAGGTGAGGAAATGGAGGCAGAGTTTAGAATACTCATTAAAACAGTTTAGATAAAAAGGGAAAGAAAGTTATTGGATGATAGCTAAAGTTAAAATGGATCACCAAGGACTTTTTCTTTCTTTGGCAGGGGGAATTGTCAGAGATCTGAGAAACCTGGCCTTGTTTATACATGACTGGAAGACAGAAATGACAAATGAAAACAAGGTATCATAAGTGACAGCATAAAATATCAGAAGCAAATACAAAGAAATTGCTTTGATTAGAAAGACAATTCATCCTCTGAGACAAAAGGAAAAGGGTATAAATCTTGATGACTTTAAAAGGGAAAGCAGAGGCAGAAATGTGAGGGAAAGCACGCCTCATGACCCTAATTTTCTCCATAAAATAAAAGGTAACAAAGAGCAGGTGTCTGGGAACTTAATGGACAGTGGAAGAAAAACAATATAGAACAGTGGCGAAGATCAAGGCCTCTGAAGTCGGATTGCTTGAATTCAAATATTGGTTCCACCACCTACTCGCTGTGTGACTTGGGGCAAGTTATTTAACCTCTCCAAGTCTTCATTCCCTCAAGTGTCAAGCGGTATTAACAATTGCTCTGCACCATGGGATTGTCACAAGAGCTAAAGGACAAAGTATGTAAAGCTCAGTGTCTGATAAAAAGCATTCAACACTATTATTGCTGTTGTTAATAGTGAAGGTAGGGCAAGCAGGAGCTGTGTACATATAAAAACATCATTTGAAAGTAATAACTGTGGTGAAACCCCATCTCTACTAAAAATACAAAAAATTAGCCAGGCGTCATGGCACACGCCTGTAATCCCAGCTACTTGGGAGGCTGAGACAGGAGAATCACTTGAACCCAGGAGGCGGAGGTTACAGTGAGCAGAGATCGTGCGGTTGAACTCCAGCCTGGGTAACAGAGTGAGACTCTGTCTCAAAAAGACAAGAGAAGACAAGACAAGACAGAAAGAAAAGCAATAACTGTATAAGAAGAACGAGCACAAATCTGTATTGTCTCGCATATGAACAATCCCAAAAAGTTCCAAACCTAGACCACAGTAATTCCAAACAGAAATTTCATCCCTGCTATGTTGAGCCACTATCACTGGTATGTATGGGCAAAGACTTTTTTTTTTTTTTTTTTTGAGACGGAGTTTCGCTCTTGGCATGCCCAGGCTGAAGTGCAATGGCGCGATCTCGGCTCACTGCAACCTCCGCCTCCCGGCTTCAAGAGAGTCTCCTGCCTTGCCCTCCCAAGTAGCTGGGATTACAGGCATGCGCCATCACACCTGGCTAATTTTGTATTTTTAGTAGAGACGAGGATTCTCCATGTCGGTCAGGCTGGTCTCGAACTCCCGACCTCCGGTGATCCGCCCGCCTCGGCCTCCCAAAGTGCTGGGATTACAGGCATGAGCCACCGCGCCCAGCCAAGGATTGCTTCTTCTGGCATTCCTACAAGGCCTGTTGAGAATGCTGCTAAGGTCCCTCAAGTGCCTTTCACGAAGCATTTCTAGCGGAAACGCTGTCCTTCCCGACAAACTGGGCCGCCTCCCTGGTTGGACAGGGCCTACTCTCTAATATTTTTTCTGCTGGTGTTGTGACCAAGGTACGTACAGGTGTCGGGAGCACACGTGAACAAACAGAAAGTGGGTCGAAGACCAACAGGAGCGCCCGCTGAAACAGCCCAAGGGAGTAGGACGGGAGGACAGAGAAAGCAGCCGCGAAAGCAGCGAATGAAAGCAGCGTCATTCAAGGCACATCACTCAAGGGTAGGAGCAGCCTCGGCCTAACGCTCACCCGCGGCACTGAGCCCAGCCAGCAGAGGAGATAGGCTGACAACCGCCTTACCTCCAGACGTCGGAGACGGGCAAATTCACGTTACTCATCTGTGCCTCACCGCTTCCGGCGCTGCGGGATGACATCAGAAGCCGACTGGAGCGCGGCTAGTGATGTCAGCAGCACCTCTCTAACGGATTGGCTGAAAGAATCTTGCCCAGTTCCCAGATCAAAAAGCGTCCGCCCCAGTTGGGTTCTCCCTGGGCCGTCGTCCAAGTGAGGATCGTGGCAGTTATGCCTGTAGGAACCAGCTCTCTCACCATCGCTCTACCTGAGGGCCACTCGCCTGTCACTGCCTCACAGTCTCTGAATTGGGTGACATTTCAGACCCAGTCCCTCTGTGGACGTTTCTAGGTGGCTGTGCAGCTTCTCGATACTCCATAAGCAGATGTTCACAACCTTTAAGGCCATCTCTACTGCTGCAGACAGCCTGCTGTAGCACTGCCACTTGCTTTTTAAACTATAGTCCGCTTTCTCCCTTGCGCAGGGAGGAAAGAATGGAGAACCTGCACAGAATGGGGAAACCCGCTAAGATTTTTGTAGTGCTGTCTACACTAAATGAACTGAGGGGCAATCCAGAGGAAAAAAAGCAGGATGCACGGATAAGATGCATGTACTGATTTTTTACAGCAATTCCAGAACGTTCCCTAAGAATCATATTGCAATTATTCAAAGGCATTTTGGCAGAAGGAACAATCCCTATCTCGTTGGTAAAAGTATAGTTCATAATTTTTCTCAAATACAACACACTGGCAAAGATTCTTTGGTTGAATTACGTTTCTGAATTTTCTGCTAGGCCCATCTGTGCGCTTCCCTGTAAAATCCAGTTTTAGCACAGACCCTGGCTAAGTCAGTTTAGCAAGAACCACCACCACCACCACCCCGCCTTACGTGGTTATTCTCAATATCTGATCAGGTTCCTTAGTCGCTACCATCCCCCAGGTGATGTCTGATTACGTTGGCCTGTCTCCAGCAAGAATCCTATTAGGTCTATTTAGCCAGAATCTCCTTTACCCCTGATGTTTCCTCTTAGTAATTTTCCATCCACTGACCCCTACACAGCAACTTGGCCATAAATTCCCAATTGCCCATGCTGCTGTTCGGAGTTGAGCCCAATCTCTCTTCCACTGCAAAACTCTGTTGCAGTGAGCTCTATATACCTATCATGAAGTTCCTGAATAAAGTCCTCCTTACCATGCTTCAGCAAGTATCATTGAATATTTTTTTCTTTAACAAAATTGAGACTTACGGAGTCACATTCTTTATCAAGGTGGAGTATTGTTTCCTTCCATGGAAAAGCAGAGACTTAACAGTATGATGGAGCTATTAGAGCTTTCAAGACAGAAGGTGGGAGGATGTTCCAAGAAACACAGAAGACAGGCTTGCTTTTGTTAGCAGAGAAGATGCAGGTTTGTATTAGGGTCATATGAAGAAGTGGGAAAACACAAGCAGCATCTCAGCAGCCACACAGGCCTTACAGCTGAGGAATGTTGTTCACAACTGCTTAAGATAAAAAGAGGCAACTCTGGTGACATGACCAGTTTTGTTGTTCCCTCAGAATTAAGCATCCCTCTCGGTTAAGAGTGCTTCTTTGACCTGCATTTGTGTGTCCTGCATCCAAAAGTTGGATTGGATCATTCTAATTACATTATTCACTATATAATGTGCAAAATTGGGCAGAGTTTCCATGTCCTGCTTGTTAGGCCTAATCCATTGTCTATAGTGTATTAGTGGCCAGAAAAGCAAGATCACACAACACAATGCATAGCTAAATGTATGGCAGGCAGTTAAGACTATCAGGAACTTCATATTGCCATGCAACTAATCACCAGAACTTTTTCATCTTGAAAAACTGAAACTCGGCCAGGCACGGTGGTTCATGCCTGTAATTACAGCACTTTGGGAGGCCAAGGCAGGCGGATTACCTGAGGTCAGGAGTTCGAGACTAGCCTGGCGTGGCGGCACTCGTCTGTAGTCCCAGCCACTCGGAAGGCTGAGGCAGGAGAATTGCTTGAACCCGGGAGACGGAGGTTGCAGTGAGCCGAGATCACTCCACTGCACTCCAGCCTGGGCGATAGAGCAAGACTCTGTCTCAAAAAAAAAGAAAAAAAGAAAAAAAAAACCAACTCCATATCAATTAAATAGCTCCCTATTTTCCCTCCCCCAACACCTGGCAACCACCGTTCTACTTACAGTTTTCATGAGTCTGACCACTCTAGGTACCTCATATAAGTAAAATCAGACAGTATTTGCCCTTTTGTGACTGACTTATTTCACTTAATATAATGTTCTCAAGTTTCATCCACATTGTATCATGTGTAAAAAGTTCCTTTTTAAAGCTGAATAACACTCCATTGCATGTAGACACCATACTTTATCCATTCATCCATCTGTGGATATTCCACCATTTGGCTATTGTGAATAATGCTGCTATGAACATGAGTGTATAAATATCTCTTTGAGATCCTGTTTTCACAATTTGCAATTGCAAAGACATGGAACCAACCTAAGTGCCCATTAACTGATGAGTGCATAAAGAAAATGTGATACATATACACTATAGAATACTACTCAGCCATAAAGAAGAATGAAATAATGTCTTTTGCAGCAACTTGAATGGAACTGGAGGCCATTTTTCTAAGTGAAATAACTCAGGAATGGAAAACAAAATATCACACGTTCTCACTTGTAATTGGCAGTGAAGCTTTGGGTAAAGGCATACAGAGTGGTATAATGGACATTGGAGATTCAGAAGCGGGGAGAATGGGAGGAAGGTGAGAGACTTTTTAAAACTACATATTAGGCTGGGCGCGGTGGCTCAAGCCTGTAATCCCAGCACTTTGGGAGGCCGAGAAGGGCGGATCACGAGGTCAGGAGATCGAGACCATCCTGGCTAACACGGTGAAACCCCGTCTCTACTAAAAAATACAAAAAACTAGCCGGGTCTCAAAAAATAAAAAATAAAAAAATAAAAAAACTACATATTGAGTGTAACTACTATTCGGGTGATACGTACACTAAAATTTCAGACTTCACCATTATACAATTCATCCATGAAACCAAAAACCATTTGTACCCCTAAAGCCATTTAAATTTTTTTTTTTTTTTTTTTGAGAGGGAGTCTCACTCTGTCGCCCAGGCTGGAGTGCAGTGGCGTGATCTTGGCTCACTGCAAGCTCCGCCTCCCGGGTTTACGCCATTCTCCTGCCTCAGCCTCCCGAGTAGCTGGGACTACAGGCGCCCGCCAGCTCGCCCGGCTAGTTTTTTGTATTTTTTAGTAGAGACGGGGTTTCACCGTGTTAGCCAGGATGGTCTCAATCTCCTGACCTCGTGATCCGCCCGTCTCGGCTTCCCAAAGTGCTGGGATTACAGGCTTGAGCCATCGCGCCCGGCCCTGTTGTAGGAGTTCTTTATGTATTCTGGATACTGACCTCTGATCAAATATAAGATTCCCATTTCATAGGGTGCTTTTCACTCTGCTTGCTGGCTGTATCCCTGGATGCACAAAACTTAATTTTGAAGTACCTCAATTTACCTATTTTTACTTTTGCTGCCTGTCTTTTGATGTTATATCCAAGAAAACATTGCCAAATCTGTCATAAAGCTTTTCCCCTATGTTTTCTTCTAAGAGTTTTATAGTTTTAGGTATTATGTTTAGGTCTTTGATCCATTTTTGAGGTGAGGTTTTTTTGTTTTTGTTTTTGTGAGACAGTCTTGCTCTGTCGCCCAGGCTGGAGTGCAGTGATGCAATCACAGCTTACTGCAGCCTTGACCACCCAGACTCAAACAATCCTCCCACTTCAGCCTCCCAAGTAACTGGGACTATAGGCATGTCCCACCAAGCCTGGCTAATTTTTTTTTTTATAGAGACAGAGGTCTTGCTATGTTGCCCAGGCTGATCTTGAACTCCTGGGCTCAAGCAGTCCTCCTGCCTCAGCCTCCCAAAGTGCTGGCATTACAGGTGTGAGCCAGTGTACCTGGCCTTGAGTTCATTTTCTGTACTATGTAAGGTAAAGCTCCAACTTCAATTTTTTGCACGTGGATACCTAGATTTTAGCAATACCATTTGTTGAAAAGACTGCCCTTTCCTCACTGAATGGTATTGACATACTTATTGAATATCATTTAGTCATTTATGCAAGGATTTATTTCTGGGATTTCTATTGTATTCCATCAGTCTGTATGTCTGTCTTTATGCTAGTACTGCACTGTTTTGATTACTATAGCTTTGTAATACTTTTTGAAATCAGGAAGTATAAAAACTTTGTTGGTTTTTTTTTTGCTGTTTTTTTTTTTTTTTTTTGAGGACTGTCTTCGGCTACTCTGCCTAGGGTTTTGTTGTTTGTTTGTTTTAACTCCAATGGTTAGAAATGAGATCTCATATAAAAACCCAGATTCTGGCTGGGCTCAGTGGCTTATGCCTGTAATCCCAGCATTTGGGAAAATGAGTCAGGAGGATAGATTGAGGCAAGGAGTCCAAGATCAGCCCAGCCAACATAGCAAGACTCTGTCTCTACAAAAAACTTATTTTTTTTTTTTTTTTT
>NW_012102121.1:922501-923413 GCF_000951045.1 Mandrillus leucophaeus
CTCAAGGAGTCCTCCAGCCTCGGCCTCCCAAAGTGCTGGAATTACAGGTGTGAACCACCACACACAGCTTCTGATTAAGTTTTTTTTTTTTTTTTAAGATGGAGTCTCACTCTGTCACCCAGGCTGGAGTACAGTGGCACAATCTTGGCTCACTGCAACCTCCACCTTCCTGGTTCAAGCAATTCTCCTGCCTCAGCCTCCCCCGTAGCTGGGATTACAGGCATGTGCCACCATGCCCAGCTAATTTTTGTATTTTTAGTAGAGACAGGGTTTTGCCATGTTGGCAAGGCTGGTATCGAACTTCTGACCTCAGGTGCCACACCCACCTCTACCTCCCAAAGTGGCGTGAGCCACCGCATAGGCCTGATTAAGATTTTTTAATGATAATCTTTTCAAATTCTTGGTAATCATACCTGTAATTGGGACACCAGTTGAGCAGTTCTGTTCTATACATCACAGTGTAAACATGATGATGTATCCATAAACTACACCCTGTAAATTCACTTTACAATCTTCCAACTATAATTTACACTCTATTATTTTCAACTCCCGCTTTTAGGACTGGTTAACTTCTCCCACTATGTGCTGATTTCTTGAATCTAACTCTTAACTCTTTCAAGGATCTAATTTTTAAGAGTTTAGGAGATGATTACTATAATCCCAAGCACTGACATTCATATCATTGGTGGTTTGTGTGAAAATTTTATTTCAATTCAGCAATGCTGATCTGTGTAAATCACAGATCTTATAGTGGTCTATCCTAAAACTTCTCATAAACCTTAAGAAGAAAGGCACAGGAATGCCTTCTAACTTACCCTGCTTTGCCTTCCACCACCTCTTTAGTCCCAGTCTTGTACCAGCAATATTGAACTTCTTACCCTTCCCCCACCTCAATACATCAGTATATTGAGT
>NW_012102121.1:926043-966328 GCF_000951045.1 Mandrillus leucophaeus
AAAAAAAAAAAAAGAAAAGAAAAAAAGAAAGGCCTATCTGAGGAAAGGACAATTAAACTGAGTCCAGAAAGACAAAAAGGAAACAAACACATCAAGACTTGATGGCCAGGCGTGGTGGCTCAAGCCTGTAATCCCAGCACTTTGGGAGGCCAAGACGGGCGGATCACGAGGTCAGAAGATCGAGACCATCCTGCCTAACACGGTGAAACCCCGTCTCTACTAAAAAATACAAAAAAACTAGCCGGGCAAGGTGGTGGGCGCCTGTAGTCCCAGCTACTCGGGAGACTGAGGCAGGAGAATGGCGGGAACCTGGGAGGCGGAGCTTGCCGTGAGCCCAGATCGCGCCACTGCACTCCAGCCTGGGCGACAGAGCGAGACCCCGTCTCAAAAAAAAAAAAAGACTTGATGGAAGCATATTCTAGGTCTGTGATCCAAACTGAGGAAAGAGCATGTACAAAGGCCCAATAGCAGGGTTTTTAGATTATTTTTTTAGGGCTGCTAGAAGTCCAGTGGAGGTGAAAATCCAATGGAGTTAGTGAAAGAAAGATAAGGAGGCCTGAGCAAGGACAATAGTAAACCATTTAGGAACTGTATGTGGATTCATCATTCAATGAAAAACCCCTAAATAGTTAGTTAGGAAGTGACATATTTGATGTTCATTTTATGAAGGTCATTGTGGCTGCTGTGAGCAAGAATGGACTAGTGGGGATGGCAAAAGCAGAAAAGTGGAAAGCGGTTAGCAGTTTACTGATGCAGTGCAAAGGACACTGGCAGCCTGAACGAAGGGACAGAAGTTCACCGACTCAAGGGAGATTTGGGGGCAGCATCAGCTGGACAAGACAAAACATACTCTTTTCTGTAGGCAGTCCTAGGTCTGATGCCAAATCATAAAAGTTACTTAGTGGTGATAGAATGAAAATCCAGTGAAACATAAATTTAGCTGCATGTTTCGTATGTCCAAAATCTTCTTACTGCAAGAACTGCGATATTGCCTTCTCTGACCATATACAGGTCTAAAGTGGGGGATTTATGCTACTGAGAGTAATGAAAATGATGTTTAAAAAAAAAAAAAGTAGGTAAACATGTTTTCTCACCCCTAGGGTAAAACAACTTTGATGTGTGTACCACACTGTCTCCCCAACGCTCCCCAGCAAGACTGAGCCCAGGCTGCCCAGAGGGGTACCCTGCCTATCAACCCGTCTTCTTCTGGTTTCCTTCCCATCCCTGAATCACTTCTTCACTCACCTACTGGTAATTCTTGGGATCATCTCCAAAGTACTAGCATTCCAAATCCTTGTGACAGTGTCTGCTCTGGGGGAATCCAACCTAATGCACTCCTCCTATTTTCTAATGATATCATTTCATTTAGGTAAGTTAACCTCCTACTGCTTCCCAATTTCATTATGTCATGGCACAAAGATAAAATTCTAATATTTGCAGAACACATGGGGGTAAATCTGAGGGGAGGCCTACGAGGAGCTTGGTGAAAAAACTTTCCTTATGTTTTCTTTATAATTATATATAATAATGTAAATAAAAAACAAAGTATTGGGGAACATAATGTTGATTTTGGCTACATATCCAAGTAGAATATTTTTAGATTTTTTTCATGAGGAAATTGAGCATATTTCTGTAAATATAACCTTTATGACATTAAGGTTTCATGATAAAATAGCTATACAATTTCTAAGATTTTTTTTTTTTAATTAGAGACAGAGTCTCACTATGTTACCCAGGCTGGTCTCAAACTCTTGGCCTCAAGGAGTCCTCCAGCCTCGGCCTCCCAAAGTGCTGGAATTACAGGTGTGAACCACCACACACAGCTTCTGATTAAGTTTTTTTTTTTTTTTTAAGATGGAGTCTCACTCTGTCACCCAGGCTGGAGTACAGTGGCACAATCTTGGCTCACTGCAACCTCCACCTTCCTGGTTCAAGCAATTCTCCTGCCTCAGCCTCCCCCGTAGCTGGGATTACAGGCATGTGCCACCATGCCCAGCTAATTTTTGTATTTTTAGTAGAGACAGGGTTTTGCCATGTTGGCAAGGCTGGTATCGAACTTCTGACCTCAGGTGCCACACCCACCTCTACCTCCCAAAGTGGCGTGAGCCACCGCATAGGCCTGATTAAGATTTTTTAATGATAATCTTTTCAAATTCTTGGTAATCATACCTGTAATTGGGACACCAGTTGAGCAGTTCTGTTCTATACATCACAGTGTAAACATGATGATGTATCCATAAACTACACCCTGTAAATTCACTTTACAATCTTCCAACTATAATTTACACTCTATTATTTTCAACTCCCGCTTTTAGGACTGGTTAACTTCTCCCACTATGTGCTGATTTCTTGAATCTAACTCTTAACTCTTTCAAGGATCTAATTTTTAAGAGTTTAGGAGATGATTACTATAATCCCAAGCACTGACATTCATATCATTGGTGGTTTGTGTGAAAATTTTATTTCAATTCAGCAATGCTGATCTGTGTAAATCACAGATCTTATAGTGGTCTATCCTAAAACTTCTCATAAACCTTAAGAAGAAAGGCACAGGAATGCCTTCTAACTTACCTTGCTTTGCCTTCCACCACCTCTTTAGTCCCAGTCTTGTACCAGCAATATTGAACTTCTTACCCTTCCCCCACCTCAATACATCAGTATATTGAGTTCCTTGATGTTCATGCTATTCTCTCTGGAATGTTATTCTTTCTTTTCTCCCTAATTCACTCTTGCCCCCTCCAATCCAATCACACTGCAACTAAAAAAACTATTTCACACACCTATAATCCCAGCACTTTAGGAGGCCGAGGCAGGAAGACTGCTTGAGACCAGAAGTTTGAGACCAGGCTGGGCAACAAAGTGAGACCCCGTCTCTATAAAAAAATAAATAAATAACTTAGCCAGGCACGGTGGTATGTGCCTGTGATCCTGGCTACTTGGGAGACTGAGGAAAGAGGACTGCTTGAGCCCAGAAGTCCAAGACTGCAGTAAGCCATGATTATGCCACTCCAGCCCTCCAGCCCAGGCAACAGGGCGATACCCTGTGTCTAAAAAAAAAAAATAAGAAGGGAAAAAATATTTTTCAAAACACTAACAAACCTGGTCATGTCACTCCCCTGCTTAAATCTTTTACCAATGCTCAAATTAAGAATAAACTCCCTTGTTTGGTCAGTTTTACAGAAGTTCTTGTCCATCTCTCTAATCTCATCTACCACTCTCTCCTTGCCTATTTGCCCAATCACAGGGCCTTTCTTTCAATTTCTTAAACCCACTCAGTTAAGAATCTTGGGTTGAAACTTAGAAACTTCCTCTGGCTACTTTAAAGACTGATGAGGCTGCCTTCTGCACCATCTCCAAACCGTAAGAACCTTATAGTATCTGGGCCCTCAATCTCACAATCACAGACAGGCAACAGTAGTTCCCAGCACAGGAGGGCCTGGGCTCTTGGCACTGTCAGACCAGCTCCTCTTACTAGTCAAGTGGGAGAGACATGGCTATAGGAGCCCACACAGATACCCCAATCCCATAATCTCAGGGCCTTGGCCTCCAGTCAGATGAAACCAAAGCAACTCTAGTTCTCCATTGGCTGGTACATTCATTCATTCATTCAACTCTGAGCAACTTCTACATGTCAGGAATCACTCTAGGAGCTGGGGCTACCACGGTGAACAAAACAAAGTTCCTGCTTTTGCCAGGCGTGGCGGCTCACGCCTGTAATCCCAGCACTTTGGGAGGCTGAGGTGGGTGGATCACGTGAGGTCAGAAGTTCAAGACCAGCCTGCTCAACATGGTGAAACCCCGTCTCTACTAAATATACAAAAATTAGCCGGGCGCGGTGGCAGGTGCCTGTAATCCCAGCTACTCAGGAGGCTGAAGCAGAAGAATCGCTTGAACCTGGGAGGCAGAGGTTGCAGTGAGCTGAGATCATGCCATTGTGCTCCAGCCTGGGCAACAAGAGCGAAACTTCGTTCAAAAAAAAAAAAAAAAGTTCCTGCTTTCAAGGAGCTTACAATCTAAACAGGTGAAGCAGACCATAAGCAAAGAAAGATACAGGTCTTGTGAGGGTAAATGCTACAAAGAAAAAATTAGTGGGATACAGAAAGTGGTGAGGATGGCTGGGTGCGGTGACTAATGGCTGTAATCCCAGTACATTGGACAGCCAAGGCAGGTGGATTGCCTGAGCTCAGGAGTTCAAGACCAGCCTAGCCAACATAGTGAAGCCCCTTTTTTACTAACAAGTACAAAAATCAGCAGAGCGTGGTGGTGCATGCCTGTAATCCCAGTTACTTGGGAGGCTGAGGCATGAAAATTGCTTGAACCTGAGAGGGAGAGGTTGCAGTGAGCTGAGATTGTGCCACTGCACTACAGCCTCGGTGACAGAATGAGACTCTGTCTCAAAAAAAAAGAAAAAAAAATGGTGAGAATGTCTTGGTAGTGTGGAAGGCCTCTCTTAAGCACACACCTGAAAGACAACGAAAGTCATGTGGATATCTGGGTGAAATGAGGAACCATTAAAGGATTTTAATCAGTGGCGTGCCATATTTTTTAAAAGTTTACTCTAATTATTTTATGGCACCAGGATCTTAAAGAAAGGGAATGGTTTCCAATTCTGCATTTCTTTAAACTGTATCCATTAACCAAACACTGAGACTGCCTTCTCTGTGTCAGGCAGTGGGGTCCATGTTGAGTCAACAAGCCAGACACAGCCCCTCCCGTTAAGGAGCTTTCAGTCTAGTGAGGACAGTTGCAGCACACGCTCACCTTTCACAGCCTCAGCGCTGAGCTGTTCCACTCTCCCGAACTTGCAGTCCCCTTACTGCTAGTCTTTCCAATATTGCATTGCTGCTTTCTCCCACTTGTCTTTCTTACTGCACTTCAGACTGGACGTCCAGTGGCATTTTCCTGAGCATGGTTTGGTTCCTCTTGACAACAAATTTGAATGTCTACACATTTACACCATTCAGACAACCCTGAGACACTCCTACTTTGTCATTCTTTTCACAAGCAAAGCTCCAGCTCTCTATGTCAAAATAATACAATTTCATCAACTGTCTTCACCATACTTTTAACCACAGTAAAACTTCTGCTTTCATAGAATAATATTGCTCCTAAATTATGAGGCCTATAACAAAAATTTTAACCACTCTCCAAAGGGCTTTGATTCACAAGAGACCTTACTTTCAACCTGTGTGACTTCTTGGATATTTTAGAGAGAGAGGATATAGCATAAGTGATTAAAGAAAAAAAAAAAACACAAAATTTTTTAGAAAATGTATATTTAGCCTTTCTCTCTGTGGTAGCCAATTACTTTAGTAGACCTAATTGATTCTCGTACCTTCCAGAATTCCTACCCTTGCATAGTCCCCTTCCACATCGACTGGACTTGGCTAAGTGACTGGCTTTTGCCAATGGCACATTAACAAGCACAATGCAAGCAGAGCCTTAATAAATGCTTACACATTGTGGCCTATCCTCTTGGGGTGCGCTGTTCAAAGGATCCAGCTGCCATGCTGTAAGCCCAACTTAGCCACATGAAAGAGAACTGAGGTCCCAGCAGAGCTCCCAGCCAGTAACAGCCAGTATATGACTGACCCAGCTTGGAAGTGGGTCCTCCAGCCCTAGGGAAGCCACCCTAGCAGTTGCTACACAGAACAGAGATGTACTATCCAGGCTAAGCCCTGCCCCAACTGCGGAATTCTGAGCAAATAAATGATTGTTACCTTAAGTCACCAATTTTGAGGGCAGCTTGCTAAACAGCATTAGATAACCAGAACACTCCCTTTTTAAAAAAGGGTGAGGGCACTATTCCTACCATGTTCTGGAAGTCATAAGACTGTCTGAAATCTGGGTCAAGGCTCAACTTCCTAATAGAAGAGTTGCCTTATATACTTGTGTAAATGTTAGTTTAATGCCTGTGCCCCACTCATCCGTAAGCTCCATGAGAAAAGGGATTGTGTCTGTCACGGTCAACATTGTTTTACTGACCTAGAAAAGACCCTGACATATAGTAGGTACTCAATCAGTATTTTAGTAAATCAATGTAATGTTGATTTACTAGGTCTACTATTTCCTCTGTTTGAATAGGATAGTGATTTCTATGACCATTATTATTATTAGGAAACATTTACATGTTTATTTACATGTAGATACTCTTCTGCACACTTCGTACATGTTAACTCATTTACTCTTCACAATAACTCTATGAGCTAGATACTATTATGATCCAATTTTACAGATAAGGAAATTGAGGCACAGAAAAAATAAGGAACTTGTTTGTGGTGGGGCCAGGATTCAGTTTCCAGAATTCGTATTGTTAGCTACTACAGTGCCTTTCCCAGTTTCCTGTCCTAGATCTGACAGTGCCATTGCTGTTGAAGAAAGAAAAAGGTAAAGTTACACAACAGAAGATGAACAGTTATCTTCATCACAACTTCTTCACAATGAAGACATCATCATCACTAGGCAGGTAGAAAGCTGCTCACGGGACCAAGATCCTGCTTCAAAATGCCTTTTCAATGTGAGTGATAACAGGGAGATGAAAGTCACTAATGACAGGTCGGGGCAACCACCAGGAAGAAGGACTTTTACATCAGGCCTCACCCCTAGGGCTCTAACTCTGGCAGCTAAAAATAACAACTCCAACCTATGCACTCAACCCAACCCCAATCTCCCAAGAGGAGTGGAAAGAGCCCCAGTCGGTAGCTGCTAATTTAGTGCAGAGTCCCTTTTAATGCTGGTACTACTGTGGCCTGTGTCTAGGTCTTCCCAATGCTCAGCACAGAAACTGATGGCAAAGGTCTACCCTGGCACCATTACCAGCCCTGCCTCTGCTCCAAGGGACAACCTGGATGTAGGATTCTAAGCCAGTAGCACTCTTAAGTTTACCTGAGGATTGACCTCTCAGTGTGGTAAGTACAGGACTTTCTTGACGCACCACCACTAGCCACCATCAGCAAGTATGTACAAACACCCCTGGCCTCACTCCCATATTTGAAGAAGATGAGGGAAATTTAACAAAAAAATATCTAAAGGGCACTTTATTAGAAATCATGGTAGGTGGTAGAAAATGGCAGTTTAACCCAACAGTAGAAAAAATATTCCACAGCTGTACCACTTAACAGCTTAACAAAAGTATGCCTAGCTGGGGAGCAGGACATCCTTAACAAAAGTATGCCTAGCTGGGGAGCTACAGTTCTTAATAAAAGGATGCATAGCTGCGGAGCAGAACACCAGGTCTTGGTAATCAAGGGAGTCGCCCTAGAGGGAGTCCTTAAACTGGGTCTTGTCCATTAGACATTCACTCAACAAACACTTCTTGACACGTGCTATATGCCAATTACTAAACTAGGTGCTGGAGATAAAACATTGTTAAGCCATGATCACCAAGACAGTCACCCTAGAAGCATTGCTGTAGCTCAGCAAATTGCCCTTTGTTGTGCTTCCATCAGAGGCATCCCTCTGCACTGGTCACCCAGTCAGGGATACTGTCAAGGACACTGCTCCTCACATAACACAATGTGCTCTTTATAAGCATCCCTGGGAGACATTCCAATCTGATCTCCATTCCAGGAATAGTTTTACCTCTCCAGAGTACTGGATTTATGTTTTATCTTCAGATATCATGAATTGTGGGACCAATGAGGTTTTCAGCTTAGAGACAAATTCATGGCCCAGCTGCAGCAAATGTGAAGGTCATTCTTCTGTGCATTTTAGCTTTGTCTCTGGTTCCATTTTGTTACTACCCATGTTTTTACTTTCTTCGTTCTCCACACTTTTAATGTATGGCATCTTGGGGGTCTATTATCTCTGTTTATTTGTTGTATCCTTAGAAGTGGCTGTGAACCCTTCTGGAAGAAAGCATTGCCTTCCATGTTTATAATACAGTATACATATTTGCATAAATGCTATGATGGAGGTGTGTACACTGGGTGATGTGGGAACACAAATAATAATGCCTTATTAATTATCAAAGGCATTAGAGAAGATCCTGCATAAGGGTCACTGCTTGAGTTGTATTTTCTTTTCTTTTTTTTTGAGATGGAGCCTCACGTGATTGCCCAGGCTGGAATGCAATGATGCAATCTCAGCTCACTGAACCTCCACCTCCTGGGTTCAAGTGATTCTCCTGCCTCAGCCTCCCAAGTAGCTGGAATTACAGCCACATACCACCATGCCCTGCTAATTTTTGTATTTTTAGTAGAGACAGGATTTCACCATGTTGGCCAGGCTGGTCTTGAACTCCTGGCCTCATGATCTGCCTGCCTCAGCCTCCCAAAGTGCTGGGATTACAGGTGTGAGCCACCACGCCCAGCCTGTATTTTCTTTTGTTCTGTATTTTGTTGAGGATGTCACAACACACCAATCTTCAAACAAGTTTGCTGCCACATGCATGCAAGAAAACTTTTTTTTAATCTTACAGAGTAGATTTTGGTGTTATATCATGGGCTTATAGGACACCACTGAAGTTGTTTGTAATTAATCAAAGCTATTTCCATGATAGTTTCATCAGTTTTTTTCTGACAAGATTATGGGGCAAAACAATTCACATCTGCATCTGAATTTTTGTGCAGGGAAGGAAATTCAGATGAAATATCAAACAAGTTAGAATACATTTGACAACAAAGTGAGGTGAAGAATTAAAATAATTATCTAGAAGATGGATATACACAAAATGTTATCAACAGAATTTTTTAAATAAATGATGCCAAATGGGATTTAGGAATTTGTATTATTTAAACCAAAAGTCTGAGATTTTGAAGGGCTATTACAAGTCATTTTGTTTAGTCTTATATCTGTGCAGCAGTATTCTTCCTGAATTCTTTCCACTTTTCAGGTATATTCCCAACCTTGGAGTTTCCCGCGATGGTGTGATTGCCTATGTAAGAACAGGGTGAAAGTACTGTTGCTGACACAACATCTGAAGTACGCTGAACCAGCAGATAATCTCTCAATGCACTCAATTTTAGCTCCTTTTTTTCTTAAGTGTTTTAGCCATATAAAAATTCATTTCAACAAACAGCACACAGAAGATCTCAAGAAATAGGTCAGGATCTCGTAAATGAAACATTCCAGTTCACAAAAAAGACAGCAATAAACATGTTTACTGCACATCCTTTCACTCTTCAGTAGTATAAAACATTACAACCATCTTCCTTTAGGTTTAAAAAAATAAAGGAAAGAAAAAGTAAACCAAATGTACCTCATGACTTCTTTCGGCTCTCTACCAGGCCTGAACTTTAAAGACAACACTATTTTGTCTCTGTATTGAGGAAAATTGTAGACTTTTAACTTAGAGTGACTAAATAGAATGCATTACTCTCCCCCATTTTTTCAGAATTAAAAAAAAAACATAAAAACAAAACTATCTAAAAAGTACTGCTAAGAGGAAAGTCTACTCTGAGCTCAGCAATTAGGCACACTGATGTTTGCTAGAGGAGGGCAGCCCAGGCAGGCAGAAAAATCACTGGACTGTGTAGTACTGGGCTGGACGTTTTAAGAAGGCAGGCACCATCTCCGCTTTTTCACAACTATATGCCCAGTACCTGGCACAAATTCTGGCACAATGCGTATTCATTCACAATTTATTGAGTACCAACTCTGTACCAGGCAGTGTTCTAGATGCTTAGGATATATTATAAAACAAAACAGACAAAAATTTCTGTCCAAAAGGAAAACTGTTCCTCTATTCATAATACTTTGGACCAAATGTCAAGGGTGGAGGGGCTTCAAACTAAGCAATTCTCTAATTCTCTGCAGACACCAACTGGGTGTCCTACAATTTAATTCAATCCGGACACTAATTATCCAACATTATTGCATATCCCACAGGTTAAGGGCTCAGTCTCACAAGACTGCCCCCAACTTGAGATACCAACAGCAAGTCCAGGGTCTCCTGTACTTCTGATAGACTGGCTATGAATGGGGGGTGTCTTCATGTATTTCAGCTGTTATAACATACCATTAACTGGGGAGCTTACAAACACCAAAACTTATTTCTCAGTTGTATAAGCTGCAAAGTCCAGGATCAAAGCACCAGATGAATGGGTGTCTGGTGAGGGCCTCTTTCCTGGTTTGTAGACACAGCTGTGTCCTCACGTGCCAGAAGGAACTCACAAGCTCTCCTGGGTTTCTTTTATAAGGCCACTAATCCCATGACGTAGTCACTTCCCAAAGGTCCCATCTCTGAATATCATCAACTTGGGGATTTCCATTTTATGAAGTCCAATAGGATACGAACATTCAGACCACAGTGCAGAGATTCCCACAACCGCCTCCTTAGGTTCAATAACTTGCTAGAGCAGCTCACAGAACTTAGAAATAACCTTTACATTTCTCAGTTTGGGGAAGGGATATGGACCTTCAAAAGGCCCTCTCCAGGAGCTCAATCCTTCCAACACCAACCTGGAAGCTCTCCAAACCCCTTTGGATAGGGTTTTTTAAAATTGAGGCTTCATTATGTAAGCATGATTGATTAAGTCATTGCCCAATGGTAATCTCCTGCCCCTCTCTCCTCCCTGGAGGTCATGGCTTGAGGCTGAAAGTCCCAACCCTCCAATCACATGGTTACTTCCCGTAGCAACCAGCACCCCCCTTCCGCCCTCCCCACCGTTCTTTGAGGCTCTCCAAAAGTCACTTCATTAATATAAACTCAGATGTGATTGAAAGGGGTTATGAATAACAAGATACCACTTTCATCATTTAGGAAATGTCAAGGGTTTTAGGACCTCTGGCCAGGAGTCACAAATGAAAACCAAACTTTTATTTTTCATTTAATTTTTTTTTTTTTTTTTGAGATAAAGTCTCACTCTGTCACCCAGGCTGGAGAGCAGTGGCACGATCTCGGCTCACTACAACCTCCGCCTACTGGGTTTACGTGATTCTCCTGCCTCAGTCTCCTGAGTAGCTGGGATTACAGGCACGTGCCACTTCATTTTGGCTAATTTTTGTATTTTTAGTAAATATGAGGTTTCACCATCTCTACTAAGATGGGAGGCCGAGGCGGGCGGATCACCTGAGGTCAGGAGTTCGAGACCAGCCTGACCAACATGGTGAAACCTCATCTCTATTAAGAATACAAAAATTGGCCAGATGTGGTGGCAGGCGCCTGTAATCCCAGCTACGTGGGAGGCTGAGGCAGAAAAATCGCTTGAACCCAGGAGGCAGAGGTTGCAGTGAGCCGAGATTGCGCCATTGCACTCCAGCCTGGGGGACAAGAGCAAGACTTTGTCTCAAAAAAAAAAAAAAGAAAAGAAAAAAGGCACATACTTGCCCGGGCACTGTGGCTCACGCCTATAATCCCAGCACTCTGGCAGGCCGAGGTGGGTGGATCACAAGGTCAGGAGCTCGAGACCAGCCTGGCCAACATAGTGAAACCCTACCTCTACTAAAAATACAAAAAATTAGCCAGGCGTGGTGGCAGACACCTGTAATCCCAGCTACTGGGGAGGCTGAGGCAGGAGAATCGCTGGAACCCAGGAGGCAGAGGTTGCAGTGAGCCGAGATTGCACCACTGCACTCCAGCCTGGGCGACAGGGCAAGACTCTGTCTCAAAAAAAAAAAAAAAAGTATGTACTCCTCAAAACTGTCAAGGTCCTTAAAAATAAGTGAAGTCTGAGAAACTCTCACAGTCAAGAAGAGACTAAGGAGACATGACAACTCAAAGTAATGTGGTGTCCTGGGTGGGATCCTGGAACAGAAAAGGGAAAAACTAAGGAAACCCAAATAAAGAACGAACTTTAGTTAATAATAATGTATTAATGTTGATTAATTAGTTGTGGAACTATACCATTTTAATGTAAATTTTCACAATAGGGAAGACGGAATGCTGGATAATGGGAACTCTGCACTACCCTGACAACTTTTCTGCAAATCTAAAACTACTCTTAAATAAAAAGTTTAGTTTAAAAAAAATGAGGGGTGGCGAGTGGGGGTAGGAATGAAGGAGAGTTCATAAAGACTGAAATTGTATATAGTCAGAGAGGTAAGAGAAGAACTAGAACAAATTGGTGATACTCAAAAAATAAATAAATAAATAAAAATCTGGCCCTAGTTAATTAAAAACTAAATATTCCAAGAAACTTAAATTTATACAAACATAAAAAACAGCATTTTAGTTAGGATTTACTTTCCACTTTGTGCTGATAAAAATTTTTCTTTTTGTAATAGTAGCTCAGTTTTATTTTCTGTGGTAACAAACATTTAAGAACCAGATAAAACAAGGGGCCCCTCAGTATCCTAAGGCCAGTACAGGCCGACCATGAGGCCCTTCCAGGAAAGTAGCAACTATGGGAATTCCCTGCCCTAGGGAAGAATGGATGCACTGCCTAGGAGGAGACGCAAGGTTAGACCACGCCCCATTTTGCCAGACCAGGCTTAGCGGGAAATGGGGGGCCCAAAGTGCTGCATGGTCTGCACCACCAGAGAAAGATGGTCGAGAAAGTTGATAACGGAAATTCGGAGCAGGCGACAGTCTTCAGCTTCCCAGCGGACGGCCAAGATCCTGCCGCTCACTGCGAGATTCTTCCCAACCACCCTTTGGTGGGGCTCAGCATCTGGAGCCAGGGACCCACGGGCAATTTCCGCCTCTAAAGGGGTCGGGAAAGGCACGCTGAGGGTGAATACGTGTGGCCGCATTCCTGGCCCCCTGGCCACAGACGTGGCGTCTCTGCCAGGACCTGAGGCGTGAGGTGGGGGAGCTCCGCCTGCTGGAGCTGCCGCTGTGTCCGCGCCACCGGGGCAGCTGTGGTCACCCTGGCTATCCCTGCAGTTGGTGCTTCCGCCTGCGTCTGCATCCGCGTCCCGCATGACCCGCCGCCGCCGCTCCGACTCCTTTTCTTTTTAAATTAAAGAAAAAAGTATAGCTGTAGTTCTACTCACTCAAACCTGGACTCACCTTTTCCTTCACCCAATTTTGCTCCTACCCTGGCCTCTTCCTCCTCTTCCTCCTTCCAGGCTCCCTATCCCAGGAAGCATCTCCAACCATCCTCTTGCTCAAGCCAGAAAGCTGGAAGTCATTCCTCCTCCTCCCCACCTATGCATCGTCACCACGACTCCACCCGAAGACTTTATATGTTTTTATATTTGTATTTATTTTTCTCCCTCTCCATTTCTTCTATTTAGGCCTCATCACTTCTGATCTGATTGCTCACCATAAAAACCTGCTAAGAATCCAACCTTCATATTAGCACCCAAGTGATTATTGTAAAATGTAATCAAATCGGCTGTAAAACAAGGGTTACTGTAAGGATTACAATATGGCAACATTTGTAGTGTTTAGCGCAGCACCTGACAGGTCCTCACAAAAGAGAGAAAAGATGAGGAAAGAGAAAAGAAACAAAAAGTCAGCTGTTACAGGTTATATCACCCCATCCCTAAAATTCCCCAGTGTCTCTCAAGAGCCTTCAAAATAAAATTCAAACTTTTTAGCATAATGCCCAAGCCCTTATTATTTGGCTCCTGCCAGGCCTCCAGCCATCTCCAGCTACCTCTATGAACACTTATGGCCATGTGGTTATTGAAAGTTATTGGCCAGGCATGGTGGCTCACGCCTGTAATTCCAGCACTTTGGGAGGCCGAGGCAGGCGGATCACCTGAGGTTGGGAGTTCAAGACTAGCCTGACCAACATGGAGAAACTCTGTTTTACTAAAAAATACAAAATTAGCCAGGCGTGGTGGTGCATGCCTGTAATCCCAGCTACTCAGGAGGCTGAGGCAGGAGAATCACTTGAATCCAAGAGGCGGAGGTTGCAGTGAGCCAAGATGGCTCCATTGCACTCCAGCCTGGGCAAAAAGAGAGAAACTCCATCTCCAAAAAAAAAAAAAGAAAGTATGAAGTATCCCACTGAAAAAAAATATAATGGTAAGAAAAGCCATCCGTGACAGCAACAATAAAAAATACCTAGTAACACATTTAAGAAGAAATGATGAGGACCTAGTTAAAAAAATGAAGAAAGTAAATATACAGTTATATGTTCATAAGTAGGAAGATTCAACATTCTAAACATGTTAATTCTCTTCAAACTGATACATAAAATCACTGTAATCACAATAAAACTCACAATGGGATTTGGGGGGAATCGGCCAGAAATATTCCCAAGTTCCTCTGGAAGAATAAACATACTCAAAAAATGCAAGGAATATTCTAAAAAGCAAGAACAATGAAGGGAAGTAGTACCATGTATTTCAGTGGAAATTTAGTATACATTAAAAGTGGTGGCCAGCTGTGGTGGCTCACGCCTGTAATACCAGCACTTTGGGAGGCCAAGGCAGGAGAACTGCTTGAGCCCAGGAGTTCAAGAACAGCCTGGGCAACATAGGAAGACTCTGTCTCTACACACACACACACAAAAGTTGGGGGGCACATTTCATATTAGTCAGGAAAAATAAGATTAGTATTAGACAAACTAGCTTGCCATCTGGAGAAAAATAAAGATCAGTTACTTACAAATAATCCTCAGTCCTTACAGCAAAATAACTTCTAGATGGAATAAAAAATGTAAGTTTAAAATAGAACAATGATTCCAGATGCAATGGCAGGTGTTTGTAGTCCCAAGTACTGAAGAGGCTGAGGCAGGAGAATCACTTGAGCCTAGGAGTTCGAGTCCAGCCTGGGCAACACATCAAGGCTGTTAATTAAAAACAAACAAAAAAGGAAACAATGAAAGTACTAGACGTAACCTGTAAACCTGGGACAATAGATTTATATCTATAATGCTAGACTGGTGAAGGGGAAGGTGGAGAGAAGAAAAAGGCCAAAAAGGAAGAGTCACAACTTACCTACATAAAAATTAAAATCTTTATATGGCCCAAAAATATATATATATAGATACTAAGTAAAAAGCTAACAATATACTAAAGAAAATAATTGTAACACATGACAGACTAATATCTATCCCTAAAAGTGCTACTATTAAAATAGTGGTATTACACCACAGAAAAATGGTAAAATAATATGAACAGTTGACAGGAGAGTCAGTAAACATTTAAAACATGGTTAAACTTACTAATAAAGAAACTCGAAACAATAAAATATCACTTTTTATCTCCAAGTTTAGCAAAGATTTTCACAACAAAAGGTAGAATCCCTCATACTGGCAAGGCCTACTCACACATTGCTGGAAGCAGTTACAAACCAATAGGGAAACTTATTTATTACAATTTTAAATCTGCATTCATGTTGACTCAGCAATTTCAATTCTAGCTGTCCATCCAACAGAAATACTTGCATGAGTACTCAAAGCTGTATTTGCTAATTTCTCTGCAGCAGTTTGTAAAACACTGGAAATTGCTGAAATGTTCATCAGCAGGGGAATTATGGTGCCTGCATACTATGCCATTAAAAATAACGAGGTAGATTAATAATCCTAACATAGTAAGATGACAAAGTGAAAAGGGCAAGTTGTAAAAAGCTTGTGTGATCCCATTTCTATACAAACGAAGACCATACACAAAGTTATTGCTAGTTTTTTTTATTTTACATAAGAATGCTTCTTAAAACTGTTAACTTTTTTGTTAGTTTCGTTTTTAGACAGGGTATTGCCCTGTCGCCCAGGCTGAGGCGCAGCGGTGCAATCACCACTCACTGCAGCCTTGACCTCCCAGGTCCATCTTCCTGCCTCAGCCTCCCAAGTAGCTGGGAGTACAGTCCCACACCACCACACTAACTCTAATTTTTGTAGAAACGAGGTCTTACTATGTTGCCCAGGCTGGTCTCAAACTCCAGAACTCAAGGGATCCGCCTGCCTAGGCCTCCCAGTGCTGAGATTACAGGCTTGAGCCACCATGCACCCCTCTACTCTTCCTCTATTAGCATTTAACACTCAACTGTTTGTTTCTGGTTCCCTATGTTGTGAGCTGCTTGAAGGCAGGGACCATGACTTACGTGATTTTTTTTTTTTTCCCTGAGACTCAACAGTCTCGCTCTGTCACCAAGGCGGGAGTGTGGTGGCGCCATCTCTGCTCACTGTAACCTCTGCCTCCCAGGTTCAAGCGATTCTCCTGCCACAGCCTCCTGAGTAGGTGGGACTACAGGCACATGCCACCATATCTGGTTAATTTTTTCTATTTTTAGTAGAGAGGGATTTCACCATGTTGCCCGGGCTGGGCCTAGAACTCCTGATTCCAGGTGATCCGCCCACCTCGGCCTCCCAAAGTGCTGGAATTACAGGCGTGAGCCACGGTGCCCAGCCTGACCTACGTGATTTTTGTATTACAAAGCCCTAGTACACTGCCTGGTAATAGCAGACGTTTACTAAGGGTTGGTTTAAACTAAAAATGTTATACCAGAAGTGATACTTGAGAAGGCAACACCTAAGATTGAAAAAAATCAGGTGTCTGTCAGCCAAAGCAAAAGCACACAAAGGTGAAAAGGTGTATATGGGAAACTACAGATAGTTCTGTCACTGGAAAGCAGTTAAAATTAATGAAAGAGGAAAGGCTGAAGAGGCAGCATGAGCATGCTTCCAAGGATAAAGTTCAAAATTCTCAACGTAACATATATACCAACAGACAAAGGCATGCCCTAACTAGCTCTGAAGCCTCACCTCCAGCTATTCTAGCTCCCTTAGCTCTGGATATATCCAATTAGTTCCAATTTCCTAAAAACACTATATTCTTCCAAACCTTAGTATAGCCTTCCCCCGTGCTTTGTCCATTGCTCTTCTCCCATTTTCAAAACTCAGCTCAATTGCCACTTTTCCCAAGGAAACTCTCTGATCTATCACGTCTAATAGGAGACTCTCCGTACTGACTTCTACCTCATGGTTTCCCTGGCAGTCTGTTGACTTGTTGGCTTCTCACTGAAGTCTAACTGGGGTTTTTCAACTCTGCATCTCCAGTTCTGTTTTTGTTTTAAATCGAGACGGGGTTTCACCACGTTGCTGGGGCTGGTACCAAACTTCGAGCTCAAGCAATCAGTCCACGCTTGCGTCCCAAAGTGCTGGCATTACACACGTGAGTCACTGAGCCTGGCAAACTCCATCTTTCTTGGTGCTAGATAATGACTTCTCTGTTGTGCCCCTGGATAAAGAAGCGGACCCCAATTCCCATTAAGCCCCCGTGGTACCATTTTAAAGTCCAAGGTCTCACATTGCAGATTGTACATCCAGGTTCACTGACCCGTAGAATTTAAAAGTTAGGTCAAATAATTAAACAAATTGTTTTAGACACTCTTGCTGCTACTCTGTAGCCAAACTGGGTGAAAACCTGACCAGAGAGGTCCACGGCTCTCCGTGCATCAAAGACGGTTCAAACGTTTCACTGATTAGCTCAGTGCCAGACACTCTGCGCTCAATCTGCAGGAGTCAGCGAGCTCCAGGACAGATAACATGTGTCTAGGGGCCTGGACTTGCACAAAGAGCTCTAACAACTTCACAATTTGATGAATTAAGCCGCCTTGGACCGCGTGTGAAAAGCAGCAAGACCCAAGGCGTATGCTATTGGTCTGGGGACTAGACCCACCTGGCTCAAGCATTTCTTGCTCAGCGGGTTCCCAGAAAGAGGCGCCCACAGGAGGGTGAGCGGCGGGCAAGACTGTTCCAAGAGCTTTCCCCGTTCACACACAGCTCCCGCTGGATCACTGTACCCGAGCCCTTCCCGCCCTCGCGGGCGGAGGCGGCCACCCCACAGGTTTGGGAACCCTAGGACTTGCACTGCTCCTGAGCCATGCCCCACCAGCCGGAGACTTCCGCATCTCGGGCTTGCTGAGTGGAGAAAACGGCTCCAGAAGATTCCACGAGCGTCGGGAAGCCGGGTTAGCACCAACCCCCACAAGGCCTTTCGGCGCAGCTCCTCCCGACCCGTGCGCCCCCGCGCCGTTGCCCAGGTAACCGCTGGGCGGTGGCAGCGGCCGAGCGGGGCGGGACTTCCGGCGGGTGACGCGCCAGGGTTCGGCTACAAAAGACGAGGGCTGCGGCGCGCCGGGCGGAACTTTCCAGAACGCTCGGTGAGAGGCGGAGGAGCGGTAACTGCCCGAGCTGCGCACAGCTCCGCGCTCCTTTCCGCTCCCTCACACACCGGCGTCAGCCCGCACCGGTGAGTTTGAGCCCTCGAGCTTTCCCCAGTCCCCTGGCTGGCGCCATTGGCGCCGGGAAACCGATGGAGCCGCGGTCCGGAGGCCGTTGGCCGCGTGGGCAGGAGCGTTGTCAGTTCCTGGGCCCACGATTTCCCTTTTGGAGGGCTGGTGCGGTGCCCTGGCAACCCATCCCCGCCACGCACAGTGAATGGGCCCGAGACCTTTCCTAGACCTCCCTCCGTACCCAGCGTGGGATCTCCAAAGAGCTGCTGCCTTCGCCTCTCCGTCCGTGCGCGCCCCCGCGGCCCCCCTCCCCGTCCGTGTTACTGTTGGGGGGCGGGGTGGTTGGCGACCCTGCGCACGCGCACAGAGAACTAGGGGCGAGGGGCTGCGGAGGGAGCCGGGCGGAGGCTGCGGCTTTCGGTTTCTCTTTCTCTGTCTCCCCTCCTCTTCTTTGTTGAGGGCTGGGCTTTCCCCTCCGCCACTTGGGTCCAGGGTGGGAGGGAGAAAGGAAGGAAATCTTAACGGTCGGCGCCAAGTGCAAGGGGAAACCTGGCAGGTAAACTGTCAGCCTGAGGGGCGAGAGGGATTCGGCCGTGAAAGTGGAGAATCTGTAAGCCGTGGGCGGTGGAGGGTTTGCTGTGTGGAGCCGGTAATCTGTTTTGTAAACCTCTCCCCCCACCACCTGTCTCTTATACACATCTAGATGTGTATATTCTTCCAAACCTTAGTATAGCCTTCCCCCGTGCTTTGTCCATTGCTCTTCTCCCATTTTCAAAACTCAGCTCAATTGCCACTTTTCCCAAGGAAACTCTCTGATCTATCACGTCTAATAGGAGACTCTCCGTACTGACTTCTACCTCATGGTTTCCCTGGCAGTCTGTTGACTTGTTGGCTTCTCACTGAAGTCTAACTGGGGTTTTTCAACTCTGCATCTCCAGTTCTGTTTTTGTTTTAAATCGAGACGGGGTTTCACCACGTTGCTGGGGCTGGTACCAAACTTCGAGCTCAAGCAATCAGTCCACGCTTGCGTCCCAAAGTGCTGGCATTACACACGTGAGTCACTGAGCCTGGCAAACTCCATCTTTCTTGGTGCTAGATAATGACTTCTCTGTTGTGCCCCTGGATAAAGAAGCGGACCCCAATTCCCATTAAGCCCCCGTGGTACCATTTTAAAGTCCAAGGTCTCACATTGCAGATTGTACATCCAGGTTCACTGACCCGTAGAATTTAAAAGTTAGGTCAAATAATTAAACAAATTGTTTTAGACACTCTTGCTGCTACTCTGTAGCCAAACTGGGTGAAAACCTGACCAGAGAGGTCCACGGCTCTCCGTGCATCAAAGACGGTTCAAACGTTTCACTGATTAGCTCAGTGCCAGACACTCTGCGCTCAATCTGCAGGAGTCAGCGAGCTCCAGGACAGATAACATGTGTCTAGGGGCCTGGACTTGCACAAAGAGCTCTAACAACTTCACAATTTGATGAATTAAGCCGCCTTGGACCGCGTGTGAAAAGCAGCAAGACCCAAGGCGTATGCTATTGGTCTGGGGACTAGACCCACCTGGCTCAAGCATTTCTTGCTCAGCGGGTTCCCAGAAAGAGGCGCCCACAGGAGGGTGAGCGGCGGGCAAGACTGTTCCAAGAGCTTTCCCCGTTCACACACAGCTCCCGCTGGATCACTGTACCCGAGCCCTTCCCGCCCTCGCGGGCGGAGGCGGCCACCCCACAGGTTTGGGAACCCTAGGACTTGCACTGCTCCTGAGCCATGCCCCACCAGCCGGAGACTTCCGCATCTCGGGCTTGCTGAGTGGAGAAAACGGCTCCAGAAGATTCCACGAGCGTCGGGAAGCCGGGTTAGCACCAACCCCCACAAGGCCTTTCGGCGCAGCTCCTCCCGACCCGTGCGCCCCCGCGCCGTTGCCCAGGTAACCGCTGGGCGGTGGCAGCGGCCGAGCGGGGCGGGACTTCCGGCGGGTGACGCGCCAGGGTTCGGCTACAAAAGACGAGGGCTGCGGCGCGCCGGGCGGAACTTTCCAGAACGCTCGGTGAGAGGCGGAGGAGCGGTAACTGCCCGAGCTGCGCACAGCTCCGCGCTCCTTTCCGCTCCCTCACACACCGGCGTCAGCCCGCACCGGTGAGTTTGAGCCCTCGAGCTTTCCCCAGTCCCCTGGCTGGCGCCATTGGCGCCGGGAAACCGATGGAGCCGCGGTCCGGAGGCCGTTGGCCGCGTGGGCAGGAGCGTTGTCAGTTCCTGGGCCCACGATTTCCCTTTTGGAGGGCTGGTGCGGTGCCCTGGCAACCCATCCCCGCCACGCACAGTGAATGGGCCCGAGACCTTTCCTAGACCTCCCTCCGTACCCAGCGTGGGATCTCCAAAGAGCTGCTGCCTTCGCCTCTCCGTCCGTGCGCGCCCCCGCGGCCCCCCTCCCCGTCCGTGTTACTGTTGGGGGGCGGGGTGGTTGGCGACCCTGCGCACGCGCACAGAGAACTAGGGGCGAGGGGCTGCGGAGGGAGCCGGGCGGAGGCTGCGGCTTTCGGTTTCTCTTTCTCTGTCTCCCCTCCTCTTCTTTGTTGAGGGCTGGGCTTTCCCCTCCGCCACTTGGGTCCAGGGTGGGAGGGAGAAAGGAAGGAAATCTTAACGGTCGGCGCCAAGTGCAAGGGGAAACCTGGCAGGTAAACTGTCAGCCTGAGGGGCGAGAGGGATTCGGCCGTGAAAGTGGAGAATCTGTAAGCCGTGGGCGGTGGAGGGTTTGCTGTGTGGAGCCGGTAATCTGTTTTGTAAACCTCTCCCCCCACCACTGTGTGCCCAGATGTCTTTTTCTGGAGAGTGTATGGAGTTTATCAGATTTACCAAAGACAGTGATAGTGTAATGACCAGTAGACTGACCATATCAGGGCTGCTTTTGTTACAACTATCACCGCCTCTAGGGGAAACGGGAAGAATCCATATAATAGTTGTGTTATATTAGTATGGAAGGTTTGGTGTGGGAGAATGGGAACCAGGTGCTAGAAGGCGGCTCTCGAATTACTTCTCGGTAATGATTATTAGTTTGTTTTGTCTGTTGGAGTTTATAGCTGAATTATCCCAGGAATTGTTACCTTTTTGGTGAAATTTAGGGAAAGTGGTGTTCTTATAATAGGATTTGGCAAAGAGATTGTTCGGCTTTAGCCCTCATTTTTATTAATTAAAAACTACCAGTTGAAAGCCGGTTAAAGTTGCATTTTCTTATTTCAGGCAGTAGAAGATGGTGAAAGAAACAACTTACTACGATGTTTTGGGGGTCAAACCCAATGCTACTCAGGAAGAATTGAAAAAGGCTTATAGGAAACTGGCCTTGAAGTACCATCCTGATAAGAATCCAAATGAAGGAGAGAAGGTGAGTAGTATATACTCTTAGACATATCTGAATATGAATAGTTCATTGCCAGATGTGTAGTATTTCTGTTATGATCTGAAATCGAGTATCTAATACAGGAATTATGATCACTTCTCGGTCTTTTTAGCTAAGATCAAGTGTAATGTAGCTAGGTAACACTTGTTTTTTTTTTTAAAAAATTCATTTTTCTTTTCTCAAACAGTTTAAACAGATTTCTCAAGCTTACGAAGTTCTCTCTGATGCAAAGAAAAGGGAATTGTATGACAAAGGAGGAGAACAGGCAATTAAAGAGGGTGGAGCAGGTGGCGGTTTTGGCTCCCCCATGGACATCTTTGATATGTTTTTTGGAGGAGGAGGAAGGATGCAGAGAGAAAGGAGAGGTAAGAATCTAGTCTTTGTGCAGCTAACTAAAGTTAGCTGTTGGTCAGAGCAGATCTTTGAGAAATCACCCATTTTAAATGTTTGTTTACATGTTGGTATAATGTTGCAAACTGACCACAAACTGCCTCTGATTTATGGTGTCGTGTTTTTTGTTGTTGTTGTTGTTTTGTTTTTTGTTTTTGAGACGGAGTTTCCCTCTTACTGCCCAGGCTGGAGAGCAACGGCGTGATCTCAGCTCAGGGCAACCACCATTTCCCGGGTTCAAGCGATTCTCCTGCCTCAGCCTCCCAAGTAGCTGGGATTACAGGCATGCGCCACCACACCCGGCTAATTTTGTATTTTTGTAGAGATGGGGTTTCACCATGTTGGTCACGCTGGTCTTGAACTGCCAACCTCAGGTGATCCGCCTGCCTTGGCCTCCCAGAGTGCTGGGATTACAGGTGTGAGCCACCACCCCCGGCCAATGGTGTCGTTTTTTTTTAAATGACATTTAAAGGACCTAAAAAACTAGCCAATAGAGTGGTAGCAAATGACTGCTTCCAAAAATCTTAGATATTATCAAATTATGAGAACAGAACTGGTGCTGTGGCTCACGCCTGTAATCCCAGCACTTTGGGAGGCCGAGGTGGGTGGATCATGTGAGGTCCGGGTTTGAGACCAGCCTGGCCAAGATGGTGAAACCCCATCTCTACAAAAAATACAAAATTAGCTGGGTTTGGTGGTGGGCGCCTGCAATCCCAACTCCTCTGGAGGCTGAGGCAGGAACCCTGGAGGCAGAGGTTGCAGTGAACCGAGATCGCGCCACTGCACTCCAGCCTGGGCAACAAGAGTGAATCTCTGTCTCAAAAAAAAAAAAATACAAAAATTAGCCAAGCGTGGTGGTGCGTGCTTGTAATCCCAGTTACTCGGGAGACAGGCAGGAGAATCACTTGAACCCGGGAGGTGGAGGTTGCAGTGAGCTGATATCGCACCAATGCACTCCAGCCTGGGCGACACAGCGAAACTCCGTCTCAAAAAAACAAAAAAGGAGAAAGTATATAGCAATATAATTTTCCAAGTCCTTTTTACAGAACTTATTTGGTGTTCCCTCACTCCCCAAAGGAATTCGATGGTGGTAGGTACAGTGGCCTTTTTCAAATGAGAGTAAGTTAAAGTTCAGAAACATAAAACGTCTTCAAGCTCATATAGCAAACCAACAGAGCCAGGGCTGAAAACTGGTTCGTTGCCTGCCACCTATCTAATGTTGCTTCAGCTTTATTGTGTCAAAATTACGTATTTAATATATTTATCAGGAAAGTGGCCTATGGGCTCTAGAAATACTGCTCATAGGAATAAAGTGTTTAAGTCAAGAGAAATTAGTCTCACTTTATTACCAGTATAGTGAATACAAACAAGGGCTGATGAGCAGAACCAGTTTTAGAATGAATGGCCAAGCCATTAAGTTTCACTTTGAGCTTCTAAGATATTTAAACTCCTTAAAAAGAAAGTGCATAATCCAAATCACTTGCTTACTAAACTGGTAGAATTTGTCCACAAAAAAGTAGTGGTGGTTTTTCACTTATCTTACAAAGAACTGACCTGCAGGTTAACATTGGCAAGCTATTTTATGTGGCTTTAGATCATATTGAGAGGTTATTTTTGGGGAAATGTGCTTCCCCAAGCTCTAGAAGCTTTATTTTTCCTTCCTTATATTCTCAACACTGTACAAAATAAGGGCAGCTAGATTTTAGCGTGCCAAAACTAAAGGTGGAGCTATGAGCAGAAGGACATAATTAATGGTATTTCATGCTTGATTAGAAAGTAAAAATGTTCATTAGGCATGAACAGAAACGAGTTTGAGAACTTTTTTCAGTTGGTGGAAAGGCAGTAATATTGTGAATAAGTCCTTGTGGAAGGATCAGTAGCTAGGAACTTACTAACTTATTAGCAGGTGACTTCATATTTCTAACCTCCGTGTCCTTATGAGATCTTGACCTTCCGTTTCCCATTCTGATTTAAGTGAAGTAAGGCACTCCTTAGGAGCCACTGGCCATGTGTGGCTCCATTAATTTTAAGAAAAAAACAAAACTACAGTTTCTTAGTCTAAAGAAAGCACATGTGATTCGTGGCTGCTGTGTTGGATAGAACAGATACCAAACGTTTATCACTGCAGAAAGTTCTGTTGGGCAATGCTAGTATAAAAGGTATGAGAAATTTGGCCTTTAAAACAACCGGTGCTGGCCCAGCAGTAAATGGGCTGTTTTCTACTAAATCAGGAAGAAGTAGAAATTGATACTCTTCTGTGGTGACTCAATAAATGCATCAACTTCCCTGGCCAATCTTGATTAATGAGAATTTACTGTGCTACAGAATTTTTGGATGAAGTAATTGGTCACGTTGCTCAATACGGTACGAAGTGAAAGCTTCAAAGAATATATTGTGACAGAAATGAATGTTTGGATTATTGTGAAATGTGCCCTTTTAAATAACGTTGGTTTTTCTCAAGTGACTTTGAGGTTAATGTTTCTGCTTACCATATTTCCAAGATGGTCATGTCTATGCCCTTAGGCAAATATTTAATTTCTGACCTGATTTTCTCTCATCTGTGATTACATCACAGTTTGAGGATATTCTGTGTATATAGTAGGTAGTCAACAGATGTACCCTGTGAGGCTCATCTTTTATTATCCTTTCACATTCTTTATAGTGCCTTTAGCACAAATAAGTAAGATTCAATATCAAACAGATTTGTAATGAGAAATACTTTGTTTTAGGCAAAAATGTTGTACATCAGCTCTCAGTAACCCTAGAAGACTTATATAACGGTGCAACAAGAAAACTGGCTCTGCAAAAGAATGTGATTTGTGACAAATGTGAAGGTACGGGTTTTTTTTGTTTTGTTTTTTGTTTTTTTAAACGTCTTTAATATGACACCTGAAAATGGAGCTAAGACTTCCTGGATACGTAAAATTGACTCACGTACACTACGTAGATTTTGGGGGAGGGGAGGGCTGATATAAAGAAAACCGACTGAAAACCTGCCACCTAAAGAAATAACAGCACTATTTTCTGTGTATATTTTAAATATAATTGGGATCAAGCTAGCTTGGTATCTTTTTTTGTAATAAGTAAAAGTTATTTACTGGAAATGAAGTATGTTCTAATGAGAATAAAACTAATTAAAATGATTTCATCAGTTACATATTCAGAGGGTAGCATTCCATCAGACTTTGAAAATATTAAAAGTACAGCATTTAGGAATTGTCTTCTTAAAACATTTACTACTGTATACACTAATTCATACGTTATTCAATTTTCTTTTTACATTTAGGTAGAGGAGGTAAGAAAGGAGCAGTAGAGTGCTGTCCCAATTGCCGAGGTACTGGAATGCAAATAAGAATTCATCAGATAGGACCTGGAATGGTTCAGCAAATTCAGTCTGTGTGCATGGAGTGCCAGGGCCATGGGGAGCGGATCAGTCCTAAAGATAGATGTAAAAGCTGCAACGGAAGGAAGATAGTTCGAGAGAAGAAGATTCTAGAAGTTCATATTGACAAAGGTGAGTTCTGAGCTACTTATTCTGAAGTCTTGAATGCTGTGGCAGATTTATTATTAACATTTTATAGTTTAAAAACCATTCTTGGCCGGGCACAGTGGCTCAAGCCCCAGCACTTTGGGAGGCTGAGACGGGCGGATCACGAGGTCAGGAGATCGAGACCATTCTGGCTAACCCGGTGAAACCCCGTCTCTACTAAAAAAAATAGAAAAAACTAGCCGGGCGAGGTGGCGGGCGCCTATAGTCCCAGCTACTCCAGAGGCTGAGGCAGGAGAATGGCGTAAACCCGGGAGGCGGAGCTTGCAGTGAGCTGAGATCCGGCCACTGCACTCCAGCCTGGGCAACAGAGCGAGACTCCATCTCAAAAAAAAACCATTCTTAGTTAGGTTATATATGATCCTATCACTCAGAAATCTTAGCAGCATAATATATAATGTTTTTCCATCCAGACATAATTTTGCATATTGGTATATTACTAATAGAAAATAAGGAATCTCCTCATCTAATATAAACAGGATTATCTTTTGAAATCAGTGGTCCTGTAAATGATTGAATAGTGTTCCAAACTTAATTCTCTGCTGTTAAACCATAGTTCTTCCATCTTTTAAAAAATTAGAATGAAGTTATTTGAACACATTCCTAATTAAGAGTTATTAGATCAAGGGATAGGCATATTTTTAAGGATTTGAGAAGGGAGTTAGGTGAAGAATTGGGTCTCATTAAAATTCATGGTTTTTTTTGTTTTTTCTGAGACAGAGTTTTGCGCTCATTTCCCAGGCTGGAATGTGCAATGGCACGATCTCAGCTCATTGCAACATCTGCCTCCCAGGTTCAAGCAATTCTTCTGCCTCAGTCTACCAAGTAGCTGGGATTACAGGCACCCAGCACCACGCCTGGCTAATGTTTTGTATTTTTAGTAGAGACGGGGTTTCACCATGTTGGCCAGGCTGATCTCGGACACCTGACCTCAGGTGATCACCTGCCTCGGCTTTCCAAAGTGCTAGAATTACAGGCATGAGCTACCACACCCGGCGTCATGTTTATTTTTTAAACTAATGGACATGTTTTCTGTTCTTTTTTTTCCTGAGAGAGAGTCTTGCTCTGTTGCCCAGGCTTGAGTGCAGTGATGCCATCTTGGCTCACTCTAACCTCCCCTCCCAGGTTCAAGCGATTCTCCTACCTCAACCTCCCAGGTAGCTGGACTACAGGTGTGTGCCACCATACCTGACCTGGACTTGTTTAAATAAACGTATTGGCCCACTTAATTGGCTTACTTGCCCATCTGTTGTATTTAAATGCTCCGTTAATTGATTTGAAAGAATTTAGACTACTTTTCCTTTTTTTTAGACTTGACACTTCTCTACCTATTGGGCTCCAGATTTAGAAATAAATATATAACCTTTTTGGGGGGGGGGGGGATTTGATTTGTCGGTTTTTAAATTTTACTCTTGTCAACTTACAAAAACCTTTTAAAATGTATTACGGCAGTACATTGCAGAAATTTTAAGAAATGTATGTAACCCCAGAAGGAAACTTAAATCAACATTATGGTAATCTCTTTTCAGATTTTGCTGTTTTTAAATGGGTCTACTATTATACTGTACTATGGTATGATACCAATCTGGAACTGTTAATATACAAATCTACATTAACATAAGTGGCTGCAATAGGATTCTATCATGTGACTCATTATACTGGCCTCTCTGACCCCCAGGGTTTTCCACCAAGAATGTAGTACATTGAAAGGTAAAAATAAGTTTTCTTGGCCAGTTGTTGAACTTAATGTGTTTCCCGCTTAGTGGGCCCATGCCTGGGGTTTATACTTTGAGGTGTTCTTGATACCAGTAGCTTATAGAGTAAGTCTTAACGTTGTTGATAGGTTCTTGGAAACTGAGACTTCTAGCAGAATGACCTCGAATAATGTCATGCAGGTCCTCAAATAATGTCATGTCACTGTAACACAGCCGAGGGGGAAAGAACCTATCAACAGTGAACTCTAAGTGAGAACTTGAAATTAATGCCCTCAGCAAGTGAAGGCATTTGTGCTATGCCTACCCTTGCTCTTCATTCAGGAAAACCTAGCTGAGTTTGCTTCCCTAGCATAACAAGTTATTTTGCCTCAATACACGATTAAAGACAGATTGTTTAATTTTGTCAGTGTATGATAATGGTAGTGCTTTTAAGTCCTTATTTAAGAGGACTTAATACATACTGAAGTATTTGTGGGTTAATGGATGTGGTTGGAGTTTACTTGAAAGTATATGTGGGGGCCATGGGTAGGGGTATAATACATGAAATACTAGTCATGAGTTAGAAACTGCTGAAGCTAAATTGGATGGATATGTAGGAATTCATTGTACTGTTGGCTCTTTTTATACAGGATTAATATTTTCCATACTAAAAGGGGAAACACGATTGCTCTGTTAGGTAACCAGAGTGATCTTGGGAAATAATCAGGAGATAACTGCTTCAGTGTAACACTCTACAAACACAGGTTTTCTTACATGAGTTACGTTGTAAGAGTTGTTGTCCAAACCCTTACTGAACTAAAATATGTGGGTCAGAGGTGAGGGGTAGGGAAGTCTCAGTAAAAAACAAACAAACAAACAAAAAAAACATGTTTAAGAATTTTCTGCCCTGTTAGAAAATACTCCTCTCCCTGTGTTTTATGGACCACATGGGCTAAGGGAGGGTCTAGCGCTGATTGTTTTGTTTGCTTGTTTTAATTTAAATGACGCAAGGGCAAGGGCTCGAACTCCTGTGCTCCAGGGTGCTGTCCTCAGGGTATCCTCCTGACTCTGCCTCCCAAAATGTAGTTACCGTTTTTTTAAGGGGACTATACTGAATAGTTCTTAAAAAATACGGATTTTCAGGCATGGGCTCAGGTCTGTAATCGTAACACTATAGGAGGCTGAGACAGGAGGATCCCTTGAGTCCAGTAGTTCAAGACTAGCCTGAGCAACATGAGAACCCGTCTCTATTTAAAAAAAAAAAATTTTTAAAGCTGGTCCCCAGCTACTCGGGAGGCTGAGGTGGGAGGATCACTTGAGCCCAGGAGATGGAGGCTGCAGTGAGCCATGTTTGTGCCACTGCACTCCAGCCTAGACAACAGAACAGAGCAAGATCCTATCTCAAGAAAAGATAGATTTAAAATTTTTTGTTTTATATATAAATACTACAATAGAGAGAAGGGTCTTGATTTACATTGCTGTTAGACTTAATAGAAGTAATTTGATGTGTTATAAGTAATGAAATTGAAATAATTAACATTTTTTGGTTATAACCAGTGTTTGCCAGTCATGGTTTAGTACCAGCATATACCTGTTTAGTTAATACTCTCAACATTGCTAATGAGGTGTAGGTGTCTGTGGGAAAGTTGAAACTTGGAAAGGATATGCAGCTTCCCCAGGGTAATCCAGCCAGTGAATAGCAGCTCTGAGATTTGAAGGCTGGTCTCTTTGCCTCTAGAGTTTGTGTTCTCCACTGTGATATCTTTTTTCAGGAGCAAATTGGACTGAACTACTTAAGTGGGCTTTCTTAGTCATTTCTGTGATTTTTACACATAAACAAACATTTATGTATACATTGTATGATTCTGACCTTAGTTGGATATTTAATAAGAGTATAAAACTAATGTTTTTAGGCATGAAAGATGGCCAGAAGATAACATTCCATGGTGAAGGAGACCAAGAACCAGGACTGGAGCCAGGCGATATTATCATTGTGTTAGATCAGAAGGACCATGCTGTTTTTACTCGGTAAAGACTTTTATCAACCAAACTGATGTCTTACATATTTGGGTTGTTGGTTTTGGTTTGTTTTTTTGTTTGTTTTTTTTAAAGTGTTTTCCATTACTTTTGAAACCTATTTCCTGGAAAAAGATTGTTAACCATTGTTTGGATCGTAAGAAGTTGAATACATAGGATCAGATTTTTAGCTTTTTGTCTCTAAGTATGGAACGTTGAAAATGTGTTTCAATTAGATGTTTTGTGTGAACCTAAGTAGCAGATGGCTGGGGAAAACATCCCTGGACAAAAATTTGCCCTCAATCTTTGTAAAACAATTTAAGCACCTTAAAACACTCACCAGTTTTCAATCCCAAGTTTATGATAAAGTTGAATTGCTTTTAATTGTAAATACCCAAAAGCATCTCTGTAGGAAACTTAAATTGGAACATTACTAAGTATAAATTCAGGTCTACCGTTTTGAACTAAATAATGAGTATGATCAACACTGAAGCACAAGAAAAATTGATGATTAACAGCACATGTTTATATCAAATATGTCCATGGCTAACATAACAGACTCTGTGCATGCTATATTCCCAGCAACTTGGGAGGCTGAGGTGGGAGGATCACTTGAGGCCAGGAGTCCTAGCTACTGGGGAGGCCGAGGCAGGAGAGTGGCTTGAACTCAGGAGTTCAAGGTTATGATCATGCCACTGCATTGTAGCCTGGGTGACAGTAAGACCCCATCTTTCTTTTTTTTTTAAATGGACTGGAGGTGAAATTGGGAGCATCTTAACTGGTTTAGAATGAAATAATATTTCGGCTGGATTTGGTGGCTCACGCCTGTAATCCCAACACTTTGGGAGGCCAAGGCGGGTGGTCAGGAGTTCAAGACCAGCCTAGCCAACATGATGAAATGCCATCTCTGTTAAAGATACAGAAATTAACCAGGCATGGTGGCAGTCCCTGAGGCAGGAGAATCACTTGAACCGGGGAGGTGCGGAGTTCGCAGTGAGTTGAGATGGTGCCATTACACTCCAGCCTGGGCAAAAAGAGCAAAACTTGGTCTCAAAAAAAAGACTAATATTTTACAAATGTCTGAAGACAATGGGAAATGTTGTCAAGCTCAGGATTTTGATGCTGTCATTTGAGAAGAGTATTAAAGATTAAAGATGTTTTATTTATTTATTTATTTTTGAGATGGAGTTTCACTTAACAAGCCCAGGCTGGAGTGCAATGGTGCGATCTTGGCTCACGGCAGCCTCCAACTCCCGGGTTCAAGCGATTCTCTCACCTCAGTCTCCCGAGTAGCTGGGATTACAGGTGCCCGCCACCATGCCCAGCTAATTTTTGTATTTTTAGTAGAAGACGGGTTTCACCGTGTTGACCAGGCTGGCATCGAACTCCTGACCTTAGGTAATCCACCCGCCTCGGCCTCCCAAAGTGTTGGGATTGCAGGTCTGAGCGACTGCGCCTGGCCTAAAGGTGTTCTATTAATGTGGCTTGGAAAAGAGGAAAGGCTAAGCACGAGAAGGAGGAAGTGGGCTGTTACGTTAAATATGAAAGGCTGTGTTCACTCACAATATGCCAGGAACTATTATTTCAGGTACGTCAATGAGGAAATTCTTACAGTCCCTTTAAATTGGACGTATCCTCATTGTTTAATTTCATAGAGCCTAAATTATCTAGGACCCTGCCCGGGCTAGAGTGCAGTGGCATGATCTCAACTCACTGCAACCTCTGCCTCCAGGTTCAAGTGATTCTCCTGCCTCAGCCTCCCGAGTAGCTGGGACTACAGGTGTGCGCCACCATGCCTGGCTGATTTTCTGTATTTTTAGTAGAGATGGGATTTCACCATGTTGGCCAGGCTGGTCTTGAACTCCAGACCTTAGGTGATCCACCCTCCACATCCTCCCAAAGTGCTGGAATTACAGATGCGAACCACAGCGCCCGGCCTAACCCTCACTCTTGTAAGAGTTGTTTGTGTTTTTTTTTTTCCTCTGAGAAACCAGATTTAAAATTAGGTAATGAAACAATTCACAGATGGTAAATGGTAAAGGCTGCCTAGAATGTGTGGAATGACTTCGAAACCTTATCTAGGAAACAGGGCTGGCAGGTTCCACATGTTTGTTCTTCCCAGATCTCTGCTCTGTTTGATTTTTACGATGGGGGAAGAAAAGGGTGTCTGTGTCTTTGTAAAAGACCCTTTGCTTGTATTAAACAAAAAAACAGCCCGCTTTAGTACATCTACTGATTGGTGATTTGAAAAATATAAATAATGTGTCATATTTTATGCAGACGAGGAGAAGACCTTTTCATGTGTATGGACATACAGCTGGTTGAAGCATTGTGTGGCTTCCAGAAGCCGATATCCACTCTTGACAACCGAACCATAGTCATCACCTCTCATCCAGGTATGGGAACTAGGCAAGCTTAAACTTCTCTTTTCTATTCTAGTATTTTCCTTGTCTCCCAATAACAAAGTGTAGTTATAGGCACTGAGGGAAACCCATTGTTTTTCTTTCTTGGTTACATATCCTCCTCTGGGCTGAGATGAAGTTATAAAGTCTTGGCTTTCTTGGCAGCCCTTGGAAAACCCGTAAGTGAAAGGTAACAGGATTGTTTTGCCACGTAAGTTTTATTCCTGCCAACGAGCTAGGACAGTGCTCTTGTTCTTTATATTCCCTGCCTCATAAAAATGTGACCATACTTAAAGAACTTGGCTTCAATGTTTTCAGGTCAGATTGTCAAGCATGGAGATATCAAGTGTGTACTAAATGAAGGCATGCCAATTTATCGTAGACCATATGAAAAGGGTCGCCTAATCATCGAATTTAAGGTAAGCTGTAAAGTACTTTAAAAATATTTGAGAAAATTAGCTTACTAAAACCTGATAAAATAAAATTTCAGCCAGGTGCAGTAGCTCATGCCTGTAATCCCTGTATTTTGAGAGGTTGAGGCAGGAGGATCCCTTGAGTCCAGGAGTTTGAGAACAGTCTGGGCAACATAGTGAAACCCTGTCTCTTTTTAAAAAAAATAAAATTAAATTAAATTTCTGAATGCTAAGCAACCTGAAACTTAAATGTTTTGTTACTCAGCAAGAAATACATGGATCTGGCCATGTGCCACTGGCACACGCCTATAATCCCAATGTTTTGGGAGGCCGAGACAGGTGGATCACTTGAGCTCAGGAGTTCAAGGCCAGTCTGGGCAACATGGCAAAACTCCATCTCTACAAAAAATACAAAAATTAGCCAGGCATGGTGGCATGCACCTATAGTCCCAGTTACTTGGGAGGCTGAAGTGGGAGGATTGCTTAAGCCTAGGTGGTCAAGGCTTTAGTGAACCAAGATCATGTCACTGTACTTCAACCTGGGTGACAGAATGAGACCCTGTCTCAAAAAAAAAAAAAATTACCTAATACTACTTACTCCTGTCATGTTGAGCATTCTTTGTTAAGTTGAGGATGGGTTTTTTTGCATCATTAATTGGATATTTAAAGATAGGTTGTGGGAGGGGTGTGTGGGACAAGTGGGTATTTTAGTAATGAAAGGTTGTAACTGGCATCTTAAAGTTCAGAGGCGCTTTACAATAATTGCAGATTTCTTGGCAAAGTAGTGTAATGCTTGATTTGTTAATAGGTATAAAGCAATCCAGTCATTTTCCTCAGTCTTAAATTTGCCTGTCACCACAAAAATATTAATTAAAACTTTTTTTTTCCTTTTTGAGACGGAGTCTTGCTCTGTCACCCAGGTTGGAGTGCAGTGGTGCGATCCTGGATCACTGTAACCTCCACCTCCTGGGTTCAGGCAAAAGTCTCCTGCCTCAGCCTCCTGAGTAGCTGGGATTACAGGTGCCTGCTGCCACGCTAGGCTTTTTAGTAGAGTTGGGGTTTCACCATATTGGCCAGGCTGGTCTCAAACTCCTGACCTCAGGTGATCTGCCCACCTCAGCCTCCCAAAGTGTTGGGATTTGTCATCCCAATTGTATGAGCCACCGCACCTGGCCTAAAAACATCTTTGGATAAGAAAGAACTACCCTTTTGAGAGTAAGAATAGCTTTAAATATCTCATAAGAAGAGTTAGGCTGTTGCAGGATGGGTTTTGGTATTAAAAAGTCAGTTTGGTGGGTAGAACAATGGTTGTTAAAGTGCAGTTTTATTTAATGCAATCGTTTTTAATAAAGCCTGGCTTTTGGTCATAATCCTTGAGCTCTAGTTCAGAGTATGCTATGCACTGTGCCTTTTAAGAGCCTGTTCTGAGATTGGCAGATTCACCTAAATATTACGTGTTTACATGTCTTTTTCTGGGGAAAATGGGTCCATGATACTAATGATACTAAGGAGCTAATGATGAAATTGGATTGAACAGTAAAAATTTCTTTCGAAGGTAAACTTTCCTGAGAATGGCTTTCTCTCTCCTGATAAACTGTCTTTGCTGGAAAAACTCCTACCCGAGAGGAAGGAAGTGGAAGAGACTGATGAGATGGATCAAGTAGAACTGGTGGACTTTGATCCAAATCAGGAAAGACGGCGCCATTACAATGGAGAAGCATATGAGGATGATGAACATCATCCCAGAGGTGGTGTTCAGTGTCAGACCTCTTAATGGGCCAGTGAATAACACTCACTGCTGGCATTTAATGTGCATTAGTGAATAAGTGAAGGACTGTAATCATAATATGCTCACTACTTGCTCTTGTTTTTGTTTTAATATTCAACTATAGTAGTGTTTTAAAAAGTTAAATGAAGAATAAACGCAAATATAAAAGCTCTGACTTTGCCCTGTATGTATGATGACTTCAGTGTCCAAGATGAAGTTTAATACCTGTAAAAACTACAAAGAAGTTCCCCTAGCATTTCTAGGCCAAACCTTGTAATTGACTTCAGCTATGTACGTGGACAAGCTTAGACTGAAATGCTAGGTATATGTGTTGGCTTCAGTGTATGACCCTTCATTGTTAAGCTATGAAAGTAAAACTCTGTATTTAACTGGCAATGAGGAAAAAAAAAATTTGTAGAGAAGTGTTGGTCTGTATAGTTCTTTGTATTAAGTGGGATTCATTGTAATGCCTTTGCATTTATTCTATTGCCTCAACTGTTACTTGAAGATGGCGTAATATATAATTTATCCTGTGGTATCAGTGATAAAAATGATACCTTTCTGTAGGAGGGGTTTATCATAATATGCTGCTTCTTGAAGGCTTGCACTTCCAGAATTGTGTTTCCTTCTGCTGTGCCATTCATATATATATATATCCATATATATCTTGACCAGTCCTGGCCATTTACCCCCCTCCTTGTCTGTGGACCATAAGCCCGAGTAGTGACTTCAGAGCTGGGTAATGTAGAAATTAAAGTGAAAAGACCTTTACGTGGAGAAGTAATTTGCATGCATAATATAGGAAGGTGTTCTTTAGGTATGTTACAGGATTACTTTAAACCATTTGACTTATGCTCCAAAGTAATGTTGGTAGTATAGCAAATTATGATGAATAGCTTTAATTGTATGTTTAAAAGTCATATGTTCACATGCTTAAATCGGTATCAGAATTTAAGCAATTCTTGAAATGTATTGTCTCCTTAATATACTAATTACAAAGCATCTCCAATGTGTGTCACTACAGGCTTTTTTTTTCCCCCAGATCATCAAGTTTTGGCTTTTAAGATACATAACTTGATTTTAGCTAGTCTGAATGAGTGATGCAAAAATACTCTTGAACTATAGTTAAATATTTAATATTAAATAGGATGGAGAGTAAAAGTGGAGGACTGGGTAATGAGCCAAGAAGAAGGGGACTTAGAAAACTATGCATACATTGGAGTGAGCGTGAGAGAACAAGTTCTCATAAAGAATACAAGCTTAAGAAGGAGACCTTTGTGTTTAAAAAGTAAGGTTCCCAACCCATCCGTGTTTGTCAACTTCCTTTTAGTCTGTGCCAGACAGCCACAGCTACCCTAAAGTTAGAGACGTTCAGGAAAGTATAACTGACCAGTGTTCAGAAAAGTGCTTGTGACAGATTTCAGTTTTCACTGGCTTTATGTATAAATTCTAAAAATTTCTTAACCTGTGTTTTAATACATTTAAGAGCATCGTTTAGGGCTGGGCACGGTGGCTTATACCTGTGATCCCAGCACTTTGGGAGAACAGGGCAGGCAGATCACCTGAGGTCAGGAGTTTGAGACTAGCCTGGCCACCTTGGTGAAAACGTGGTGTACTTTACTAAAGGTACAAAAGTTAGCCAGTAGCACTCACCTGTAGTCACAGCTACTCGGGAGGCTGAGGCAGAATTGCTCGAACCCAGGTCAGGAGGTTGCAGTGAACCAAGATGATGCCATTGCACTCCAGCCTGGGTGACAGCAAGACTGTCTCAAAAAAAGAAGAAAAAGCATTGTTTATAGGACACTTAAAATTTTTTGCAAATCTCACAACGTTTTCGGCATTTGTCAGTCATAAAGGAAATGCACATAAAAACCAGATACTACTTCATACCTACTAGGATAGCGCTGATCCAAAAAACGGAAAATAGAATATGGAGAAATTGGAACTCTCTCTACTTTGTTGGTGGTAATGTAAAACGTTGCAGTTGCAGTAGAAAAAAAAAGCTAAACATGGAATTACCACATGACCCAGAGCTGGCCCTCCTTTCTGGGTTTCACATCCATGGATTTAGTCAACCTTGGATCAAAAACAATTGGGAAAAATTGTTCCTGACCATGTACAGACTTACTCCCTAAACAATACAGTATAACAGCTGTTTACATAGTATTTACATTGTATTAGGTATTACAAGTTAACCTAGAGCTAGATGGCTAAGTTATGCAGGATGTGTAGGTTATATACAAATAACCATGCTGTTTTATGTCAGGGACTTGAGTGTCCTCAGATTCTGGTATCCATGGAAAGTCCTGGAACCAGTACCCCCATGGATACTGAGGGATGACTATACAAAAGGAATTAAAGACAAGAATGGAGGGCTGGTGCGGTGTCTCACACCTGTAATCTCAGCACTTCGGGCAGCCTAGGCAGGCGGATCACCTAAGGTCAGGAGTTGAAGACCAGCCTGGCCAACATGGTGAAACCCCATCTCCACTAAAAAGACAAAAATTAGCCGGGTGTGGTGGTGGGCACCTGTAATCCCAGCTACTTGGGAGGCTGAGGCAGGAGAACCGCTTGAACCCAGGCGGTGGAGGTTGCAGTGAGCCAAGATTGCATCACTGCACTCCAGCCTGGGTGACAAGAGTGAGACTCCGTCTCAGAAAAAAAAAAAGTGCTCATACTTGTATGGTGTTTACTGCAGCATTCTCAACAGTCCAAAGTAGAAACCTGAGTGTCCACCAACAAATGGTTAATGTGTACAATATACTGTGAAATATACAGTCATTAAAAGGAATACTTTTTACAGTTCCCCCAAATATGAAGCACATTCCTGTTTGATCTGTGGATGAACCTTTAAAACATGCTAAATGAAATAAACCAGATACAAAAGGACAAATATTGTATAATTTCACTTACATGAACTAAACGGCAAATGCATTGAGGCAGAACCAGTACCAAAGGCTCAGGGGAGGGGAAGGAGAAGTTAATTGACAATGTTACAGGGCTTCTGTTTAGGGTGATAACATTTTGGAAATACAATAGTGGTTGCATAACATTGTAAATAATGCCACTGAATTGCACAATTGTTTGGGAATTTTGTTATATATGTTTTACAATTAAAAATCCTAAGAACACTAAAAGAAAGTCATATTAGGTCGGTTGGTGCAAAAGTAATGTGCCATTACTTTTAATGGCAAAAACCACAATTACTTTTGCACTAACCTAATAGTTATATCCTGAAGAGGCAGAAACTGATAGGTTTGTGTAGTTTTTCAGCTTGTATTATTACCACTAACAGCCTCTGTTGAGCCCTTTATTACTATGTAAGCAGCCATATTTAATTCTCAGAACAACGTAATGAGGGAGAACCTATGAAAAAACAAAGCCCCTTAAAATAACCAAGGACATCACAAAAATACAAGTTCCAGCACTAACTCTGCTTTCTCTGTGATGCTTCTCCTGCCCGTTCATACTTGTAGAGAATAGGAATAGAGGCCAATTATGTCCCTTGAGAGTGCTCTTGGAACAGTGGCAAATTTTCTGTACATGAAATTAGCTTCTCAACTTTTTTGTACATATGGTACTGGTTCTCAACCTTGGCTACCATTGGAATTACCCGGGAAACATTAAAACACTGATCAGGTCCCACCCTCCAGGGGTTCTGTATAACTCGGCTAGGTGTAGCCTAAGCATCAAAATGATTATGCGCAGCCAAGGTTGAAAGCCACCAATACTGACACATAGATTTAATATTAACCACTGGAACAGAATACCACTGTTAAAATTGCTGTGGAAGGTTAAGTAATGGGCAGCCCCTGCTATTGCAAGTTTTTTGTTGTTGATTTTTCTTTTTTTTTTTTTTTAAGCCAAGTCTTGCTCTGTCACCCAGGCTGGAGTGCAGTGGCATAATCTCAGCTCACTGCAACCTCTGCCTCCCAGGTTCCAGCTATTCTCCTGCCTCAGCCTCCTAGGTAGCTGGGACTACAGGCGTGAGCCACCATGCCCAGCGAATTTTGTATCTTTTAGTAGAGACGGGGTGTTACCATGTTGACCAGGCTGGTCTCGAACTCGTGACCTCATGATCCGCCCACCTCGGCCTCCCAAAGTGCTGGGATTACAGGCTTGAGCCACTGCACCTGGCCTATTGCAAGTTTTAAACAAGCTCAGTCCAGGGAACTTCCTAACTTGGACATACACTTCATAGCAATTTCTTCTCTTAAAATAGTGGAAAATGAAGCTTTAAGAGCACAGTGAATGAGAACACTAGCAAGCTATGGCAATTTGAAAAAATGTGATTTTAAGAGACAGTCTTGCACCTTTATCTAAATTTGGTTATCTCAGCATGAACCTTCTGAGACTGACAGCAAGAATTAAAACACCTTTTGTATATGCGGAAACTACCCTGTAGTCTACCTGTTCTCAAATTTGAGCATGCTTGCTGGGTCCCCACCACCAGTTTCTGATTCTGTAGGTCTGGGACAGGACTTTAGAATGTGTCTTTCAAACAATTTATTAGGTGACACTTTAAGAACCACTGTTCTAGCACAAGCCAAAGAAGTGACAGCAAAGACTGACATCCAGAATCTTGTAATTCGGTTCTCTACTCATCTCACTACCTGTGCTCTGCTTAGGTAAATGTTTTTGCAGAATGTGGAAGAACAACCCATGTATTCTTTGCCCCTGCCCAAACCTAAAGATTGAGGAGAAACTTAAGCAATATTAAGAGTGAGGCAAGAGAGAAAAGAAACCTAGCTTTGGAGTCACATCTGGTTTTCAATACGAGCTTCATGCAAGTTGGAATGAGTTAGGTCCCTCACGTCTGGAAACCTGTTTCTTCATGTGTATTTGCGCACCCTCATTACATTGTTCTGAGAATTAAATATGGCTGCTTACATAGCAATGAAGGGCTCAACAGACGCTGTTAGTGGTACTAATAATACAAGCTGAAAAAAAACTGGTGAAGAAGATACTGAATTGTACCTGAGATTTATACCATTTGCTGTTTAAAAAATAAACCATATCACCCCGAAAAACCTCCGCGCAATGTTTTCCAGTCATTAATTCAACAGCTGAATGGGGAATAGGACAAATGTCCTTATGCTCATGGAATTTTAACGCCAGTTTAGCTTCTATGTTAAGAGCTGGAGAGCAGCATCCGTCAAATCTGGTGGCTGCAGCAGAGCACTTCCCTAGGAACCGACTGCACACGCCCAATTCAGAAGGAAGTGCGCACTGATTCCCGTCAGCCGACTCCCCTTCGCTTAGCTGCTGCCACCCGCCCTTACCACGATGTGACCGCCAACTTTTTAACAGTGGCTTCACCCGACGTCTGCAGGCCCTGACACTTGGCTCTGGCGGGTGCGCGGTCTCCCTACCCCCAGTAAGGGGCTCTACCGGCCCTGGACCCAAGATAGGACTCCTGCCTGGCGCCCACCCGGAGCGGCGGCGCCCCAGATCCGGCCGTGGGCGGCGGCCCCGCGCGTGCGCCGCCCGTCCCCCCCGCGGTCTGGCTGTGCGGGCGCTAGAGGGGAGCTGGGCTGTCCCAGCCTTCAGTGCTGGAGGGACGGCCGCATGAGGCTTCAGAAAGCCTGGGCGCCCAGCAGTGTTAAGGAGCGTGTGCCCATTTAAAGACAAAAACACTATTTTTCAGGTTTGTACGAAATGAAGTTGTAGAAAGATTAACAAGGGTTACCTGGGAAAGGCAGATTTTCAACTTAGCGTTTACATGTTCACCCAGTGCATTATTTTATTTAAAAAGAAAAATATATACTTAATGGCTCCTAATCCAGCTCTGTTTGCCTTGTCTCCCAAGACACCTATCATTTGCCCAGCACATACCTTGCCGCTATGCCACACTGCAGTCCCCGGGAAGGTTCCCTGTGCTTAGATCGCCTCCCAGTCCCTCCAGGAAGCCTTTCCCAACCCTTTTGCATTAAGTGCCCCGCCTCTCATCATCAGAAAGGTGACTTGAGCTTTTATCAGTTTTAGTTACTCCTTTTAATATGCTCTTCTTCCCTATGTTTAGGCGAGTCTTTTTTTAAACCATAGTCAGCACTTGGTGCCAGCAACAGAAGTGTTCCATAAAAATTCCTAGAATAAACCAACACGTGCTGACTAGATTCTCTATCTTCATAAACGGTGGTACAAACTATGCATAACTACCAGCTTCATGAGGTCAAAACTAAATCAAAAATTCTTCTCAAAGACTTTAAAAAATTTTTTTTAGCATAAACTGTTTCCTCTTTCTAACAAACTTCTCTTACTTAAGTGAACGTTTCTTTCCACTGGGATGGCTGTCTACATTCTCAGGAATCCTGAATTCATGACTATGTTCAACTCCCACGACCATTTTAAAATCATCAAAATGGCAGCAAATGACATTACCTGGGCCAAAAAGCTGCAGGTTTTGTGGCAAATGGGAAATATGTTACAGAATATGACTGGGAAAGAGGAATTTCTTAGTGTCGCTCAGAATTAATTCAGCAAACACTGAACATTACTACGTGCCCCACATAGGATCATACTGCATTTCAAGTCACAATCAAAGGTAAATTACAAGGCTGGGCGCGGTGGTTCATGCCTGTAATCCCAGCACTTTGGGAGGCCGAGGCAGGCAGATCACCTGAGGTCAGGAGTTCAAGACCAGCCTGACCA
>NW_012102121.1:966378-972753 GCF_000951045.1 Mandrillus leucophaeus
AAGATTTCTTGAGCCCAGGAGCTCAAGGATGCAGTGAGCTATGACCATGCCACTGCACTCCAGCCTGGGCAATGGAGCAAGACTCTGCCTCAAAATAAATAAATAAATAGGCCAGGCACAGTGGCTCACAACTGTAATCCCAGCACTTTGGGAGGCCGAGGCGGGTGGATCACCTGAGGTCAGGAGTTCAAGACCAGCCTGACCAACATGGTGAAACTCCCTCCCCAACTAAAAATATAAAAATTAGCCAGGCATGGTGGCATGTGCCTGTATTCCCAGCTACTCGGGAAGTATCAAGAATCGCTTGAACCTGGGAAGTGGAGGTTGCAGTGAGCTGAGAGGGCACCATTGCACTCCAACCTGGGCAACAGAGCAAGACTCCATCTCAAAAAAATAAAATAAATTTTTAAAAAAGTAAATTACAAGACTGCAAAACTTTAAAAAAACCTTCCCCACTAGTTTGTACCTAATAAATGCTAACATTTAAAAGGGGGCACAAAAGGCCTGTGGAAACAAGAACTCACATTCTTGAAAGTAGTGCCTAGCACAGTATCTTCCTCATCATCAGAGGTGCTCTATACATCTTTAGTTGAAACATGAAACAGACATCCATATGCAAAATATTTTCAAGGGTTTTGTTGACTTTTACATGTTTTTCTTTAGCTAACTGGTAATGATGCACATTACAAAGGAGACTTTTCTAAATCTCAAGTCCTTTTGCTAACTTTTCTTTGAAACAACAGCACATTTCCAATGCCAAACCATCCCCTACAACGTACAAAGGGGAGATGACAAAACTCTGAATTCTTGTAACGGATCCTGCAACTAGTTCTATTCAGAAGATGGAGACAATATTCCCTGGAGTTGATTGAACATGTGAGAAGGCACAGCTCAGAAGGAGAGGAAAGCTGAGGGCAGTGAAATGAGAACCTATGCATCCCTGGCCTTTTTACATGTTAGTCTATCCTACTATCCCAGGAATTCACTTCTGCTATACTTGAGATTCGGGGATAATAATGTCACTCCTCCCAAATTCTAAGTAAATATGTTAACTAGATGAGCATTTATTTACATTTTAGAACAAAGTCTCCAGAAAGGTATAAAGTTTATTAACATCTTCAAAAAAAAAAAAGATGGGCTGGGCATGGTGGCTCATGCCTGTGATCTCAGCACTTTGGGAGGCCAAGGCGGTTGGATCACTTAAGGTCAGGAGTGTGAGACCAGCCTGGCCAACACGGTGAAATCCCATCTCACTAAAAATACAAAAAAATTAGCCAGGCATGGTATCACACACCTATAGTCCCAGCTACTCAGGAGGCTGAGGCAGGAGAATCGCTTGAACCTGGGAGGCGGAGGTTGCAGTGAACCAAGATCGTGCCGCTGCACTCCAGCCTGGGCAACAAGCAAAACTCCATCTCAAAAAAAAAAAAAGATGGAACAGAATACAGCTACTGAATATGATATAGTTCCTTATTTACAAGTTTTACTATAGGAGGGACATTTTAATCAGCATTTCAAATAATCAAAGGAGTAGAATTTTTTTCTAGAAATATTGGTATTTCACTCTCCAGGTATAAGATTAATGAAAACATTAAGTGACTGCACCAGTTAGAAGATAAACTAATACCTTAAAAATATATTAAAAAAAAGGAAGGGATACTTGCTACTTAAGCATGAATTTTCACAAAATTATTCTTGTGACTAATTCAGACAATCTATTTGCTTAGAAAAGTGGGCCAAAAAAAAAAAGAAAGGAAAAAAAAGCACATTACATGAATATGCCTTCATTTAAGTATGTCCTTTCACTGATTTAAAAAGGAAAGTTGAATTATGGTTTCCAGAGCTTTAGGAGTCCATCTTCACTATAGGTAGCAATCAGGTTCTGATGAGGGTGATGTGCAATACCAATCACATCCTTCTCGTGCACCTGGAACACGTAAAGCACAGGGTTAGGGTGTACAGATCTGCAATAAATCACTCTGATGACGCTTCCAGAGCTGGGTGGAAGGGAAAGAGATCAAGGCCTGATATTCCAAATGGCATAGGAGAAAGATGGAGGAAGGTTTTCCAACTCACATCACATTGTGACATAATAAGAAATAAACTTTAGGCTGGGTGCAGTGGCTCATGTCTGTAATCCCAGTACTTTGGGAGGCGGAGGCAGGTGGATCACTTGAGATCAGGAGTTCAAGACCAGCCTGGCCAAGATGGTGAAACCCCGTTTCCACTAAAGATACAAAAAATTAGCCAGAAGTGGTGGCATGTGCCTGTAGTCCCAGTTACTCGGGAGGCTGAGGCAGGAGAATCACTTGACTCCAGGAGGCAGAGGTTGTAGTGAGCTGAGATCACACCACTGCATTCCAGCCCAGGTGACAGAGTGAGACTCCTTCTTAAAATAAAATAAAATAAAATAAAATAAAAAATAAATAAACTTGTTTAGTGTTAAGCCACTGAGATTTGGGGATCATCATAGCAGCTGACATTAATTTTACTTCTTGAATTTAACATGGCGCTAAATGTTTTAAAACAATGTTTTTTATACTGAGGGTCACATTGATAGTAGTCTGGAAAAGGCACATACTTCAGAGTTCAGAAAGACGCAAGTCTTACCATATTTCTTTAGATGAACTTAGTAAGTAATACTCACTGTCAAAGTTCTCTCCAGTTTGCCAGTGACCGTACTGAAACAGTAGAGCACAAAGTCCTCCCCTACACAGTAGATCCATTCACCACGGGGAGAGAGGGCACAGCAAACAAAGTCCCCACCTTCTCTTTTACCAGAACTGAAGCTTCTGACAATCTAGATCACACCACACCCCAAGACAAAAACATCAGGATTAGTAGCAGCTCAACCATGTGCAGCCTTTTCAAGTGACATTTTTACGTTGTTATTTTGCACTTTGGTTTACTACCATTTGTAATTAGATCTCCAATCCTGTTCAGCATGTGCTAACTCCCCGTGCCTGGGAAATATTCAATAGATAAGTAATCTAAACTAAATGGCAGACAAAAATTTAGAATTCATACATCCCACATCATCAATCATGCCCTAAAGAGACATACTACCCTTAAGCAAATTTCATTGCCATACATAAAACAATTTTCTAAATCAATATACCAGTAGTTCTCAAAGCTTTCTGGGTATCTGCTCCCCAGTTTCCTCTAACAGAATGAGAAGTTTTCCCCATGCAGGATGATACTTTGTCTCTAAGACTTTGCTTGCTCTATTGATACAACATTAAAATCATCATAAACCAAGCTGAGAGAAACCAATCCAAAAAGTCTACATACTATATGCTTCCATTTCTATACCATTTTCAAAATGACAAAATTATAATAATGGAAAACAGATCAGTGATTGCCAAGGGTTAGGGCTTGGCATTAACTTGAAATTTAAAACATGATACCATTTACATTAGCAGCCCCAAAGTGAAAATACTTAGGTATAAATCTACCAAAATACATACAATATTTAAATGAGGAAAATTACAAAATTCTGATGAATGATATCAAAGAACTAAACAGAGAGATATTCTATGTTCATGAATTGGAAGACTCAATATGGTAAAGACGTCAGTTCTTCCCAACTTAATCTATAGATTTCACACAATCCCAATCAAAATCCCAGCAAAGTATTTTGTGGATATTGACAACCCAATTCTAAAGCTTACACAAAGAGGCAAAAGACCCAGAATAGTGAACTCAATATTGAAAGAGAAGGACAAAGTTGGAGGGCCCACAATAACCAACTTCAAGATTTACACAAAGCTATAGTAATCCAGACAGTGTGGTATTGGTAAAAGAACAAACAGATCAATGGAACAGAATACAAAGCCCAGAAATACACTCAACTGATTTTTGACAAAGAAGCAAAAGCAATGTAATAAAGAAAAGATAGTGTTTTCAACAAGACATGCCATAACTGGACACTTATATGCAAGAAAATGAATCTAGACACAATAAAATAAAGACCTTACAGTCTTCACAAAAATTAACTCAAAATGGATCACAGACCTAAATGTAAAACTCAAAATTGTATATAAAACTCTTAGAGGATAACAAAGAAGAAAATCTAGACGATCTTGAGTTTGATGACTTTTTAGATACAATTCCAAAGACACGATCCATGAAATAACTGATAAGCTAGATTTCATTAAAATTAAACACTTCTGCTCTGTAAAAGCCACTGTCAAGAAAATGAAGCCAGATGCAGTGGCTCATGCCTGTAATCCCAGCACTTTGGGAGGCTAAGGCGGGAGGATCACTTGAGGCCAGGAGTTTGAGACCAGCCTCAGCAACATGGCAAGACCCTATTTCCACACACACACACACACAAAGTCGGGCATTGTGGCACATGCCTGTAGTCCCAGCCACTTAGAAGGCTGAGGCGGGAAGATTTCTTGAGCCCAGGAGCTCAAGGATGCAGTGAGCTATGACCATGCCACTGCACTCCAGCCTGGGCAATGGAGCAAGACTCTGCCTCAAAAAAAAAAAAAAAAAAGGAAGAAAATGAAAAGACAAGCCACGGATGGGGAGAAAATATCTGTAAAAACTAGATTTGATAAAGAACTATTATCCAAAACATATAAAGAACTCTTAAAATTCAACAGCAAGAAAACAACCCAATTGAAAAATGAGTCAAATACCTGAAACAGACACTTCACCAGAAGTATACAGATGACAAATGAGCACACGAAAAGATTTCCACATTTCATTAGGGAAATGCAAATTAAAATGAGATACCACTACACACCTATTAGAATGGCCAACATCCAGAACACTGACCGCACCCAGTGCTGGTGAGGATGTGCAGTAACAGGAACTCTCATTCACCAAGGGTGAGAATACAAAATGATACATCCATTTTGGAACAGTTTAATAGTTTCTTACAACTAAACACACTTTACCATACAATCCAGTAATCACACTACTTAGCATTTACCCAAAGAAAGAGAAAACATATTAACACAAAAATCTGCACATGGATGTTTATAGCAGCTTTACTCATAATTGCCAAAACTTGGAAGTCCTTCAGTAGATGACTGGATAAATAAATGTTATTCAGCATTTAAAAAAAAAAAAGCCGGGCATGGTGACTCACGCCTGTAATCTCAGCACTTTGGGAAGCCGAGGTGGGCGGATCATGAGGTCAGGAGTTCAAGACAAGCCTGGCCAAGATGGTGAAACCCCATCTCTACTAAAAATACAAAAATTAGCAGGGCGCAGTGGCAGGTGCCTGTAATCCCAGCTACTCAGGAGGCTGAGGCAGGAGAATCGCTTGAACCTGGGGGCCAGAGGATGCAGTGAGCTGAGATTGCGCCACTGCACTCCAGCCTGGGGGAGAGGGTGAGACTCCGTCTCAAAAAAAGTAAATAAAAAATAAGCTATCAAACCATGAAAAAACAAGGAGAAAAATGCATATTATTAAAAGTCAAAATGAAAAAGTTACATATTTTATGTTTCCGACTACATGACTTCCTAGAAAAGGCAAAACTATGGAGACAGAAAAAGATCAGTGGTTGCCAGAAGTTAGTGGGGAGGGAGGAAGGATAGAAAGGGCATAGAGAATTTCTTGGAAGTGAAACTACTCTGTACAATTCTCGAATGGTAGACACCTGCCATTATACATTTGTCCAAACCTACAGAACATACACCACCAAGAATGAATCCTAATGTAAACTATAGCCTTTGTGTGTTAATGATGTACCAAATGCACGTTCATAAGCTGTAACAAACATACCACTCTGGCACGAGATACTGATAGTGGGGAAGGCTGTTCCCATGGGAGGGACAGAGGAAATATGGGCACCCTCCGTATTTTCTGCTCAATTTTGCTGTTAACCTAAAACTGCTCTTAAAAGTCTGTTTTTTAAAAAACAACAAATTATGACAATGGAAAACTGATCAGTAGTTGCCAGGGGCTAGGGTTATGGGGAAGATGTAAGCATAAAGATGTAGCGTGAGAGTTTCTTTGGGAATGATAAAACATTTCTGTATCCTGGCCGGGCACGGTGGCTCACACCTGTAATCCCAGCATGTTCGGACATGGAGGCAGGCGGATCACCTGAGATCAGGAGTTCGAGACCAGCCTGACCAACTTGGAGTGAACCCGTCTCTACTAGAAATCCCAGCTACTCGGGAGGCTGAGGCAGGAGAATCGCTTGAACCTGGGAGGCGGAGGTTGCAGCGAGCCGAGATCACGCCATTGCACTCCAGTCTGGGCAACAAGAGCAAAACTTCATCTCAAAAACAAACAAACAAACAAACAAACAAAAAACCAGTTCTGTATCCTGATTGTAATGGTGGTTACATGACTCTATACATGTAATGAAACGTTACAGAACGATTATATCCCTGCTTAAAAAAAAAAAAAAA
>NW_012102121.1:972803-979802 GCF_000951045.1 Mandrillus leucophaeus
AAAAAAAAAAAAAAAAAGGAAGAAAATGAAAAGACAAGCCACGGATGGGGAGAAAATATCTGTAAAAACTAGATTTGATAAAGAACTATTATCCAAAACATATAAAGAACTCTTAAAATTCAACAGCAAGAAAACAACCCAATTGAAAAATGAGTCAAATACCTGAAACAGACACTTCACCAGAAGTATACAGATGACAAATGAGCACACGAAAAGATTTCCACATTTCATTAGGGAAATGCAAATTAAAATGAGATACCACTACACACCTATTAGAATGGCCAACATCCAGAACACTGACCGCACCCAGTGCTGGTGAGGATGTGCAGTAACAGGAACTCTCATTCACCAAGGGTGAGAATACAAAATGATACATCCATTTTGGAACAGTTTAATAGTTTCTTACAACTAAACACACTTTACCATACAATCCAGTAATCACACTACTTAGCATTTACCCAAAGAAAGAGAAAACATATTAACACAAAAATCTGCACATGGATGTTTATAGCAGCTTTACTCATAATTGCCAAAACTTGGAAGTCCTTCAGTAGATGACTGGATAAATAAATGTTATTCAGCATTTAAAAAAAAAAAAGCCGGGCATGGTGACTCACGCCTGTAATCTCAGCACTTTGGGAAGCCGAGGTGGGCGGATCATGAGGTCAGGAGTTCAAGACAAGCCTGGCCAAGATGGTGAAACCCCATCTCTACTAAAAATACAAAAATTAGCAGGGCGCAGTGGCAGGTGCCTGTAATCCCAGCTACTCAGGAGGCTGAGGCAGGAGAATCGCTTGAACCTGGGGGCCAGAGGATGCAGTGAGCTGAGATTGCGCCACTGCACTCCAGCCTGGGGGAGAGGGTGAGACTCCGTCTCAAAAAAAGTAAATAAAAAATAAGCTATCAAACCATGAAAAAACAAGGAGAAAAATGCATATTATTAAAAGTCAAAATGAAAAAGTTACATATTTTATGTTTCCGACTACATGACTTCCTAGAAAAGGCAAAACTATGGAGACAGAAAAAGATCAGTGGTTGCCAGAAGTTAGTGGGGAGGGAGGAAGGATAGAAAGGGCATAGAGAATTTCTTGGAAGTGAAACTACTCTGTACAATTCTCGAATGGTAGACACCTGCCATTATACATTTGTCCAAACCTACAGAACATACACCACCAAGAATGAATCCTAATGTAAACTATAGCCTTTGTGTGTTAATGATGTACCAAATGCACGTTCATAAGCTGTAACAAACATACCACTCTGGCACGAGATACTGATAGTGGGGAAGGCTGTTCCCATGGGAGGGACAGAGGAAATATGGGCACCCTCCGTATTTTCTGCTCAATTTTGCTGTTAACCTAAAACTGCTCTTAAAAGTCTGTTTTTTAAAAAACAACAAATTATGACAATGGAAAACTGATCAGTAGTTGCCAGGGGCTAGGGTTATGGGGAAGATGTAAGCATAAAGATGTAGCGTGAGAGTTTCTTTGGGAATGATAAAACATTTCTGTATCCTGGCCGGGCACGGTGGCTCACACCTGTAATCCCAGCATGTTCGGACATGGAGGCAGGCGGATCACCTGAGATCAGGAGTTCGAGACCAGCCTGACCAACTTGGAGTGAACCCGTCTCTACTAGAAATCCCAGCTACTCGGGAGGCTGAGGCAGGAGAATCGCTTGAACCTGGGAGGCGGAGGTTGCAGCGAGCCGAGATCACGCCATTGCACTCCAGTCTGGGCAACAAGAGCAAAACTTCATCTCAAAAACAAACAAACAAACAAACAAACAAAAAACCAGTTCTGTATCCTGATTGTAATGGTGGTTACATGACTCTATACATGTAATGAAACGTTACAGAACGATTATATCCCTGCTTAAAAAAAAAAAAAAATGCATGTTAAATCTTACATTTAACCAAAACTGGTTAAATCTAAATAAGATCTGTAATGGAGTTAATAACTGTACCAATGTCAATTTCCTATATATGATCACTGTATTATCATTATATAAGATGTTATCCTTGGAAGAATCTGAGAGAGGGAAACATGGAACTCTTCTGTACTACTTTTGCAGCTTCTATGTGAATCTAAAATTATTTTTTCGAAATGAAGTATTTTTAAAAGTCAAGCACAGAACTATGAAGTGTGCTCAGCAGATGTACTGGACAGCTGTAGCTACTATGCAGTGGCCCAAAAGATACTGCAGACCAGCCATCTCAGCTATGGATTCTAAACTACTACTCCATCAGTTATAGAACTCAAAGAATGGAAAGACAGTACTATACACCAGCCCCTGGGTCTTCTCTATGGTCAGCAAGATCCCCAAGTGTCCAGGCCAATAATCCAGTAGCACTACCATACATACGTAGGACTTGAGTCCTCAAACTTGATGCTTCTGACGCCCCCAGTGCTACCTCACAGTCCACAAAAGTGAGATTCCTTGAGAACCTTGCAGGTTTTCTGACTAAAAATACACTGAGGACACTGCTGCCTTTCTCCTATTAGTGTTCCATTTTACAGCGTGGTAGCTAGGAGATGTCCTGAGTTGGTAATCCGTACTACACTGTATCCCCCTAACTCAGACAAACATTGTTATCTTAAAATCTTCAGTGAGGTTCTGAAGGAGGCTTAAAGACAGATAGGAGCTTCATTTATCCAAAGGATGAAAATGCTTAATATACAAACACCCAGGGGAAAGGAGATCACTTTTGAAATACCAAAGAGATAGTTTACAGAGCTACAAATAAATCCAAAAAAGCTACTCTTGGCCACTTGTATTACTTTTCCCAGTCTTTTTACAGAGAAAGGAACCCAAATTTGGTTATTGGGAGGGTGGGCCTGGACCAGGATGTGCTGATTTGGGAATGGCCCACAGGTCCTGTGCAAGGGTACTTCTGAACACTCACCTGCCCCTGCATGTTCATGATGACCACCGTGTTTGATCTGTTGCACACCACAAAGTGCTCAGGGTTTTTAGGAAGTAGAATCACACTGTTGACGGTAATATCTGTCCCCGCGGTGCTGCCCAGGGATTTAAAGGTATTTGAACATTCTGTGGTCTTCATATTCCAGATCTACCACACAAAAATTTAAGTTACAAACCTTTTTTTAGATACAAAAATGTCTAAAGTTTTAGGGTTTAAAACATTAACAGGTTACTAAAAAAGAGTAGAAATGACTCAGGGGAAAAAAGTTTCTTACTTGATTTTAGGTCCAATCAAATATCCAGCACTGCCATATACAGTTGCCCCTCAGTATCTGTGGGCGAATTGTTTCCAGGATCCCCTTTAGATACCAAAATCCAAGGATACTCAAGTCCCATATATAAAATGATGTGGTATTTGCATATAACCCATGCACATCCTCCTGTATGCTTTAAATCATCTCTAGATTACTTATAACACCTAATACAATGCCCACACAGCACTTCCTTTGTATGGATTCAATGTAGTACTTGGCATGGGGCAGATTTAAGTTTTGCTTTTTAGAACTTTGTGGAATTTTCTTTTTTTCCCCCAAATATTTTCAATTGGTGATTGGCTGAATCCATGTTCCAGATACAGAGGACCAACTGTATAGAGTAAGTATTCATCATGTATTTGTTGATGAATTGGCAAAAACAACAGTCACAAACTAAAATTTAAAAACTTTAAAAAAACTATGATCTTTTCTAATACCTTTTTCCTTAGCCAATAGAGCTCTCTCTCTCTTTAAAATTAGTTGTTTGTCAACATTGCTACTGTCATAAACAACCAGAAAGCTACCCTTGTCTGGATATCAAAACCAAATAGGGGGTCAGGCATGTTGGCTCACGCCTGTAATTTCAGCACTGTGGGAAGCCAAGGCATATGGATCACTTGAGGCCAGGAGTTCAAGACCAGCCTAGGCAATATAGTGGGATCTTATCTCTATTTAAAATAATTAAAATAAAACACACAAAAAAAACAAAAACAGGGGCTTTTCTTTTTTTAAAATGAGATGAGATCTCGCTATTTTGCCCTACTGTCCCCGCTGGCGTTAAACTCCTGGGTTCAAGCGATTCTGTCACTTCAACCTCCTGAGTATGGGACTACAGGCAGGTGCCACTGAGCCTGGCTCAAATAGAGGCTTTTTAGCTTGAGACTCTATCCTGAGATTTTGATGTGGTAGGTCTAGGGTGAGGCACAGGCATTTTTTTTAAAGCTACAAATGATTCCAATGTACAGTTTATACTGACAATGACTGAATAGAAGTCACAATGTTAGCACACACACATGAGGAACTTTGAAGTGGAAGCTACTCTTGGCCACTTGTATTACTTCTCCCAGTCTATCTTTTCACCTTGTCCTTCTGGGCTCTTATGAACTGAAAGGGTTAAATCAGGTAGCACAGAAATCTGAGATGTGCTTAGAGAAGGGACGGACCAAACATTAAATAGCATTGTCCAGATACCACTCAATTCACCAGGCACAAAGTCTCTAAGGCATGGACTCTGCTGTGTTTCCTCTGTGCCTTCCACGGAGCTTGGCACAAAGCAGATGTTGAATAAATACTCATAAACAGGAGAAAACAGTTGCCCTGGTGTCAATACCGTTATCGCCTGCCCTAATCTCCTCTGAAGCCCAGATGCTTAGAAGAAAAAATGAACATTTCAGGAATTAAGAATGCTAAGGCTTCCAGTGTTTTCCATTCAAAAGGTCAGTAACATGCTTTGCCCCACTCACTGCAAAACTAAGGGGGAAAGACCACAAAATAAAGAAGCTTAGACAAGCCATCTACCAGTGGCATTTACAAGTTGTGAGGCCCATATGCATAGCATGAGAGCAAATCCCATGACTGAAGTACTAACAGCTTTGCATGATTTCTCCACTCATCCCAAGGGAGCATACATCTCCTGCCTTCCGGTTTCTGGTTCAATTTCCAATCATGAACAGCATTTTCAGACGGTGGTCTGACATACATATGTACATACATACATATATATACACATACATTTATTGAGACAGGTTCTTGCTCTCTTGCCCAAGCTGAAGTACAGTGGTGTGAAAATTGCTCAATGCAGCCTCAAACTCCTGGGTTCAAGTGATTCTTTCACCTGAGCCTCCTAAGTAGCTAGGACTACAGGTGTATGCCACCACACCTGACTGTCTGAATTTTAGATACTTAAATATGTATCTAAAATGTCTAGATATATATGTTAAAATGTTTTGTTAAAATGTCTAGATCTTCTGCCACAAAGTACTCACTCATATAAGGCAATTCAAAAAGATTAGGTCCAAAACGTAGAGTGTCTCAAAGATCTCTAATAATTTTCTATTTGGGTTTCTCATATCTTTTCTAGGAAATGAGACCCTCTCTAAAAATAACTAAATCTTTAAAGGTACTGAAGATCCATTACTTTCAGCAAATTACTTACTAAATAACTATCTAGGAGAAGGCTTAGTTTTACTCAACACTTCTCCTATTCCTCTATAAATGCTACTAGGAAGGCTCTACATTTGGGGACCAGGAATGCAGCGAGGCTGTGCAACAAAAAAAGAGATCTATTTATTAGGCCACTGAGCCTTTCGTGAATTTGACTGTTAGCAGGTAGACCATACCTATGGCAAAACAGATTTAACCACCGTGTGTATCTGTGAATGGGGGATGGCTTAACTTTAGGACTCTTCACCCTTCCTCTTTTCCTACACATGAGAAAGTTCGTTTGGATTGAAAAAGTTTGAGATTGGAGTCCCAAGGCCAGTGGGAATTACCCACAGAATACTGTTGTTGTCTCAGACTCACCTCAATTATGGCTAAAATAGCCAGTAAAGAGGTTTACTACAGCACAATCATTCCCATTATCACCACTGAAAACTCCTCAAAGGACAAAGATGGGGTAGACATCCCAAAATAAACCGAAAGCAAATACTTAACCTTTACAGTGCCATCAGAGGATGCACTAATAATGTAATGTCCATCTTGTGTAAATGTTGCTTCGTTAACAAAGGAGGAATGGCCACGAAATTCCTTCAGTGTTTTCCCAGATTTTAAACCATGAATTCTACCAAATGAAAGTAAATGAAAAGAACAATAAATATTTAATATCTTATGGTTGTGACCAATGATTGAATGCATTTTAGATAAATTACAGAAGCTCATGTTATAATATTAAGAGGGCTATGTGATTGTGTACATGGTATAATTTTCATTATATCAAACAATCAAACAAAAGTTTTGCAAAGAAAGAGGCTGGAAGAAAACATGCCAATACCACCACAAGCTTCTGTTCAGGGATAGACCTCTAAAAAACAGGTTAACAGAAGACTGAGATCAGTGGGTCTCAGCTGAGTCCCAGTATAACAGACCCTCTAAAGTGATTATGATACAGATAGGTCCATAGGACCATATTCTGAGAAACATGAATCACTGCTACTCCCTTTCAAATCTCTCCTCTGGGTAAAGACACAAATGGACAAAACAACAACACTGTGTGAGTTGTACTTTGGGGACATAAGGTCTCACATACCTTCCCTCTCCGTATCACACCATCATGGTAAAAGCATAAGGAATCACTAGTACCTCCCTCCAGGGCCTCATTATATCAGACTCAAGTGAGAACAGTTTTGGGATTTTTACTTACCTAATTGTCTGGTCAAAAGAAGCACTAAGGATCTGACTGCTATCCTTAGAGAAGCTTAGACAGGTGACACCCTTACTGTGTGCCCTCTCAAATCTCCTTAAACACTGTCCACTCTGAATCTTCCATACCTTTATTTGAAAAAAAAAGAATTTAAAAAAAACTTGTAAAGTGTCCTACTATAGCCCATAGAGCCAAGTAAGATGCAATGCTCACTAATGTACTGAAACAGCATTAAAAATGCATGCTAATAGCTGAATATGATGTGTCTGGTTCACGTAGTACAATGGTAACTGAATCCTTTGAAACTTAAAACTCTTTTCATGTAAATTATTAAAACAAAAATATAGACTGTAACTTCACTTAGCAGAGACCATTTCTGCAATTTTTGTAGCCCAGGAT
>NW_012102121.1:979852-1049467 GCF_000951045.1 Mandrillus leucophaeus
TATCACCACTGAAAACTCCTCAAAGGACAAAGATGGGGTAGACATCCCAAAATAAACCGAAAGCAAATACTTAACCTTTACAGTGCCATCAGAGGATGCACTAATAATGTAATGTCCATCTTGTGTAAATGTTGCTTCGTTAACAAAGGAGGAATGGCCACGAAATTCCTTCAGTGTTTTCCCAGATTTTAAACCATGAATTCTACCAAATGAAAGTAAATGAAAAGAACAATAAATATTTAATATCTTATGGTTGTGACCAATGATTGAATGCATTTTAGATAAATTACAGAAGCTCATGTTATAATATTAAGAGGGCTATGTGATTGTGTACATGGTATAATTTTCATTATATCAAACAATCAAACAAAAGCTTTGCAAAGAAAGAGGCTGGAAGAAAACATGCCAATACCACCACAAGCTTCTGTTCAGGGATAGACCTCTAAAAAACAGGTTAACAGAAGACTGAGATCAGTGGGTCTCAGCTGAGTCCCAGTATAACAGACCCTCTAAAGTGATTATGATACAGATAGGTCCATAGGACCATATTCTGAGAAACATGAATCACTGCTACTCCCTTTCAAATCTCTCCTCTGGGTAAAGACACAAATGGACAAAACAACAACACTGTGTGAGTTGTACTTTGGGGACATAAGGTCTCACATACCTTCCCTCTCCGTATCACACCATCATGGTAAAAGCATAAGGAATCACTAGTACCTCCCTCCAGGGCCTCATTATATCAGACTCAAGTGAGAACAGTTTTGGGATTTTTACTTACCTAATTGTCTGGTCAAAAGAAGCACTAAGGATCTGACTGCTATCCTTAGAGAAGCTTAGACAGGTGACACCCTTACTGTGTGCCCTCTCAAATCTCCTTAAACACTGTCCACTCTGAATCTTCCATACCTTTATTTGAAAAAAAAAGAATTTAAAAAAAACTTGTAAAGTGTCCTACTATAGCCCATAGAGCCAAGTAAGATGCAATGCTCACTAATGTACTGAAACAGCATTAAAAATGCATGCTAATAGCTGAATATGATGTGTCTGGTTCACGTAGTACAATGGTAACTGAATCCTTTGAAACTTAAAACTCTTTTCATGTAAATTATTAAAACAAAAATATAGACTGTAACTTCACTTAGCAGAGACCATTTCTGCAATTTTTGTAGCCCAGGATGTATTTCTAGCATTAAATACAAACCACAACAAACTGGCTCTTAGATCATCCCCTTAAAAAAAAGGTCAGTGATTTTGATTTTTATACAGCAAGCCAGGATGGTACAACAGAAAGGGCTTAAGCAGATGTGAACTAAAGTCCCAGATCTATCACTTACCAAGTATGCAACCTTAAACATGTTACTGGATCACCCAGGCAGAGTTATTATTAAGATTACACAAGAAAAAGTAAAGTGATTAGCATAAAGCTGATGCTCCATAATCAGTAGCTATTATTGTGCTGAATATCATATACAGGACACTACCCCATAGCAGAACATTCAAAATGTCTACACATGAGAGGCTGTGGCACTAATCCATACCTTGATTTTTCCATCTTGGGCCCCAGTTGCTAACATTTCTGTATCTCTGCTGAAACACATGCACAGGACAGCATCATCCATCATCATAAAGTTATCCTGGGCCTGGTACTTAAGATCCTAAAGAAACAATGGTTAGCAGTTATCAAAATAACACAAAAGTCAAGGCCCCAGTTCTCTACTCACAAAACCAGGGCAATGGATTGTACCTACTCTAAACCCCCAAAATAAACACAAGTGCCATGCATACATGCTCCTAGTAACTAGTTCCTAGTGATATTGCTGGGGATAAATAATTTTATACAATTCAAATTAGTATTATTAAAAATACCAACATACTACTCTAGATCTTTTGCTTACTGATTTTTTCTAGGCAAAATTTATCTAGTTTCATATTTTACATATTTAATAAATTTGAATTTACCTATTTCTGTATGATGTGGGAAACTAAACTAATATTTTTTCCAAATCATCAGCTACGTTTCCTGAAACAGTTTACTAATCTATTTATTTGTGATGCTTCTTTTATTATCCATTATTTTTCAAATGGATTATCTTTCTTATTTTTTTCTAATTATAAAGTGAGACGGCTACCTGGTTTAAAAAATAAAAGCAAACTATACAGAAATATTTAAAGTAAAAAGTAAGTCCGGGCGCAGTGGCTCAAGCCTGTAATCCCAGCACTTTGGGAGGCCGAGACGGGCAGATCACGAGGTCAGGAGATCGAGACCATCCTGGCTAACACGGTGAAACCCCGTCTCTACTAAAAAATACAAAAAAAAACTAGCCAGGCGAGGTGGCGGGCGCCTGTAGTCCCAGCTACTCGGGAGGCTGAGGCAGGAGAATGGCGTAAACCCGGGAGGCGGAGCTTGCAGTGAGCTGAGATCCGGCCACTGCACTCCAGCCTGGGCGACAGAGCGAGACTCCATCTCAAAAAAAATAAATAAATAAAATAAAATAAAATAAAATAAAGTAGAAAGTAAAAATCACTCATAAATCCACTACCCATAGAGTAGAATTTGGCACTCTACGATAAAAATTACATTTTATTTATTTATTTTTGAGACAGAGTCTTGCTCCGTCGTCCAGGCTGCAGTGCAGTGATGCGATCTCGGCTCAATGAAATCTCTGCCTCCTGGGTTCCAGCAATTCTCCTGCATCAGGCTCCCAAGTAGGATTACAGGTCCGCACCAAAACACCCAGCTAATTTTTATATTTTTAGTAGAGACAGGGTTTCACCATGTCAGCCAGGCTGGCCTCGAACTCCTGACCTCAAGTGACCTACCAACTTCAGCCTCCCAAAGTGCTGGGATTACAAGCATGAAACACTGCGCCCAGTCAAAAATTATATTTTAAATCAGTGAATAAAAGTTAGTAAATAGCTATTTGAGGAAAAAACTAAGTTGGATCTATACCAACTTCATCCTCCTAAACAAATTCTAGAAGGGTCAATAATTAAACATAAAATAAAAGATTAAAGTACTAGAAGAAACTGTAGGAGAAAAGATGAATAAATTTAATGATATAAAAAAAAATTTAAGTCTGTAAAACAAAACAAGCAAAATCAAGACATAAAAGTCAAAATTTTAAAATATTTGTAATGTATATTATAAAATTTAATTTCCTTAAAATATAAAGAGCTCCTACAAATCAATAAAGAACAATCCAATAGAAAAACGGGCAAAAGATACTAACAGACTTCATAGTGTAAGAAATATTAGTGGCTTCAGTAAAATAAAAAAGAAATACTGGCGGCTTTTCACATATAAAAAGATGTTTAACTTCATTCATAAGAGAAATAGAATTAGTACTACAATTAGGTAAGATTGGAAATGATCTTAAATAAAATGGGTGGTTAAATACATCATGGTTCAATCCATGCAATGTAATATAATACACCAATAATCTCTAACATATGCTATAAAAAGCAGGAAGTGTAACAGGGTATGTAGTATGCTATCACCTGTATCAAAAAAATTTTGAAAAGGATACATAATAAATAACACACACACAGGATATTCCAGGAAAGTTACATAAGAAACTGGTAATCCTGGCTGGCCCAAGGAAGGTAACTGACTAGCTGAGGTACAAGTGTAGGAGCAAAATGCTACTTGAGTAACTTTTTCTGTTTTTTGAACGTTGTATCAGTTGTACATATAACCCCTTGGAAAAAAAAAATTTTTTTTTTGCACATGCCTGTAATCCTAGCTACTCCAGAGGCTTAGGCAGGAGAATCACTTGAATTCGGGAGGCGGAAGTTGCAGTGAACCGAGATCGTGCCCCTGCACTCCAGCCTGGGCAACAAGAACGAAACTCTGTTTTTTTGTTTTTTGTTTTTTTCTGAGCCAGAGTTTCGCTCTTGTTGCCCAGGCTGGAGTGCAGTGGCATGATGTCGGCTCACTGCAACCTCCGCCTCCTGCGTTCAAGCGATTCTCCTGCCTCAGCCTCCCAAGTAGCTGGGATTACAGGCACCCACCACCACGCCCAACTAATTTTTTTTTTTTGTATTTTTAATAGAGACGGGGTTTCACCATGTTGGCCAGGATCATCTCAAACTCCTGACCTCAGTTGATCCACCCGCCTCAGCCTCCTCAAGTGCTGGGATTACAGGCCTGAGCCATTGTGCCCAGCCTGAAAAAAAATGTTTTACTTGTAAAAATAATAGATAATAAAACAATTATAGATAATAAAGGTCCTCTCCTGGTTAATAAAATTGGAATTTAATTAAAAATACCGTTTTTTTTTTTTTGAGACAGCATCACTGCCCAGGCTAGAATGCAGTGGCACAATCATGGCTCACTGCAGCCTCAAACTCCTGGGCTTGAGGGATCCTCCCACTTCAGCCTCCCAAGCAGCTAAAACTATAGGTGCACACAAGCATGCATGGTTAATTAAAAAAAAATTTTTTTTTTTGTAGAGACACGGTCTCACTATGCTGCCCAGGATGGGTTGAACTCCTGGGTTCAACTAAGTGATCCTCCTGCCTCAGCCTCCTGAGTAGCTAGGACTACAGGTATGCACCACTGTCCCTAGCTTTAAATGAGTTTTTTAATTGCAAAAGTAATACATGTTCATTACATTCAGATCCTTTTTCAACTAATCTGATTTAGAGTGAGGGCATACGTAAGTAATTCAAAATCAGTAATTTTTTCACTAGGAAGGTTAACACATTTAAAATACTTTACCTTTCTGATTTTTCCAGTAGTAAAGTTCCATACTTCAATGAATCCATCAACAGACCCAGTGACCAAATACTGACCATCTGGAGAAAATCGAGCACACTCCACATGTGACTTCTGACCAAACTGTTTCAAATGAAACAATGAAACAGATGCATTTTTATCCAGTGGACTTAAAATAATTCCTGTTTTAACCTTTTGAGAAACATTGCCCTAGCATAAAGTCATAGCTGGCCCATATTATAGAGCATTGGAGGGGTATTTCTGTACCTGGACGCAGGGAGCTGGGTGGATGTATTTTTCTCTGACTAGTTTTATGTCTAGGCACTAAGTTGAAGCTAGTTTTTTGAATGTGAGATTGATATTTCCTAAGAAAAGGACAAAAGCTATTTTAACATGGGACTTAGAACAAGTAATCCTGTTAGTTCAGACCATAATGTTTTGCAAGAATCAGCCACTGTTAGCATGACTTTCATACTCAATATGGCCTAACATGTTCCTGTTGTGTATCTCGGGGGGAATAACTCATTTTTTCAAAGTAAATGTATGTTTCCATACATTATTTTGTAAATACACTTTCCATCAGTATTTCACAACCTTCATTTAATCAAGTGATAATGTGTAGCTGACCAAACTTAGAAGAACTAATTAAAATTAATATACTGTCTGATAAATGCATCCTGAGCATTTGCTAGTGAGGATGCTCCCAATAACAGATGAAAACTACAGAAAATTAGGTGGAAAGAACAGAGAAAAGCTTTAATGTGGATTTCACCTTAAATGCCAAAAAAGGAAAGTGTTTATAACAGAAAATCTTAGCCCAGCAGCATAATAACGATGGACTTCTATTTGTCTCAAGGTTTCAGGCAGAGTAAATAAAGGTGCTGCTCAAAAATATCTTTATCTACAAGTTAGGATATATAATCCAGAAAAGGCAAATCCAAAATGTTAAAGTCAAAGATTTGAGGAATATGAAGTATTTTAAAATCCAGGAATTTAGAGCACAAATCCAGAGAAACTGTAATATAGAGATGCTAAAGTAGCAAATATGCTTGTAATTCTGGGAATTACCTAGAAAACTTTTTCCTAGAAAACTCTCAGTTAAAAAAAAAAAAAACAAAAACAAACCATAAGATGATAAAGTCACTTTCCTCAAACATCACATAAGCCCACTTTGTAATCCCTGACTGGCACTCTGCCTGACACATAGCAGGCAAAACAAAAATGTTGAACAGGAGAAGTACATAGAAAGTTCAGTCCCAGACTTAACCAAAAAAGAACTAACCATTCTTCCAAATGCAGGCTTCTTGGGAAGCAGTGCAAGGGCAGATGATGGGCTAGAAGTCAAGCTAGATGTCCATCCATTAGATGACACATCTGAGGTGTACCACCCCCAGGCACAGCAGTATCCCAGTGGACACCTGCAGCAACCTTGAATATTGTCAGAGCTGGAGAATGAGTTCTCCTCCTCAAGTATCCAAGCCCCTGGCACAGGGCCTGGCTGAGCCCATGACAAGTCCTCAACAAATGATTACTGACTGGCTGAATGTCTTAGGATCCTACCTTAATATGCCTACTCAGTTGTGTAGGAAATTTTTCTTCTTCCACATCTTTGACAGCTGCTTTGCCTCGAAACAAATCTATGGTCATACCAGGAGGAAGCAATCCTTGATGCTGCTGCCACTTCAGTGCCTATGAGGAAAAAAAAAAAGTATAGCAATCTGTTCAGGTGCTTTTAAGATCTGGTCATGACTGCTCAGAAACCAAGCCTGAAAGGATGAGGTTCAGAGTAAGCTGTGAGCCATCTAGACCCCAACTATTTTTGGCCATCCAAACACAACATAATCCGTGCTCCTCTGTGTGTCCAAGAACACAGGCTGATCTAAGGGTGGAAGGGGACTCTGAGAACCAAGTCTGTCATCCACCTATTTTCTTATAGGTGTGGCTCTTTTGTTATAAACAAAACCTGGAAAACAGAAATCTCCCATAGTACTAACACTCAAACACACCCACTACTAACATTTTATATACTACCTTCCAATATTTCCCCCCCTACATATGTTTCATTAACCTAGTTGTAATTATACTATATGTAAAATTTTATTTTCTCTTGTTTTCACCTATCAATAGATCATACTAGTCACAGCTATCATTTTAATGGCTGTAAAATACATCCCATCAAGTAGATGTCTCACAGTTAATCAATATATTAGTGGACATTTACACTGCTTCCAATTTTTCAATCACCTAAATAATGCTGCAATGAACATCTTTGGACATAAGGCTTTTTCTATTTTGGGGATATTCCCCTCTTATTTTATATTCCTGGAAAAGAAATTACTAAATCCAAAAAGAACAAGAATGGTTAAGGCTCTTGATATATTTGATATATAGTGCCAAACTCCTTTCCAAAAGGGCTGCTTTCCAAAAAAAGTTGCAGTTGCAATAGTGTTCACAACTGCTTTATGAGGGGTGAAATAAATAATGAACTTTGGATGGTCCTAGGTTAAATCATTCACCAGCTATGTCATTTTGACTCCCAGTTTTGCCAACTGAAAAAGTCAGGAAAAAAAAGCCTAATTCGGGGGCCAGGGGTGGTGGCTCATGCCTGTAACCCCAACACTTTAGGAGGCCAAGGCGGGCAGTTCACCTGAGGTCAGGAGTTCCAGGTCAGCCTGGCCAACACTGTGAAACCCCATCTCTACCAAAAATACAAAACTTAGCTGGGTGTGGTGGCACATGCCTGTAATCCCAGCTACTCGGGAGACTGAAGCAGGAAAATTGCTTGAACCCAGGAGGCAGAGGCTGCAGTGAGCCAAGATAGTCCCACTGCACCCCCAGCCTGGGCAACAGAACGAGACTGTTTCTCCAAAAAAAAAAAAAAAAAAAAGCCTAATTCGTAGAGGATAAGACAAAATAATATATGTGAATCCTGTATAATAAGCACATGTTCACATAATAAGCACACAATCAATGTTTATTCCCCTTTCCTTTTGTTATACCAAGAAAAATCAATAATTTTTGGATATCATTTAAAACAGGGGTCCCCAACCACTGAACTGCAGACCAGTACCAGTCCATGGCCTATTAGGAACCCAGCTGTACAGCAGAAGGTGAGTAGCCAGCGAGTGACAGCATTATAGTCTGAGCTCCACCTCCTGCCAGATCTGCACAGCATTAGATTCTCATAGGAGCATGAACCCTATTTTGAACTGCGCATGCGAGGGATCTAGGGTGCATACTCATTATGAGAATCTAATGCCTGACAATCTTAGGTGGGAGAGTTTCATCCTGAAACCCACCCCTCTGACACCCCCACCACCATCTGTGGAAAAACTGTCTTCCACGAAACCAGTCTCTGGTGCCAAAAAGGTTGGGGACTGCTGATTTAAAAATTTTAGCTACTTTAATAAGTAGAAATAGAATACCCTACTTTAGGCAGTTCTCTGATTGAGTTGAACTTTTCTCTGTATTTATTAGATATATTTCCTCTTCTGTTAACTGTTCATGGTATTTGCTCACTTATCTATCATAGTCTTACCATTCTCACCAATTTGTGAACTTTAATGTGATAAAGGTATTTGTTGTTTATGTTTGCTACAAAGAATTATTTTACCAACTTTTCTTTTTAAAGAGAGAGGTTCTCACTCTGTCAGGCTGGAAGTGCGGTGGCATGATTACAACTCACTGCAGCCTCAAACTCCTGGGCTCAAGCAGTCCTTCTATCTCAGCCTTCCAAGTAGCTGTGACTATGTCTATTTTTGGATTATAGCTTTATAGGTTTCTTTTCATCTTAAGTTCCATTCTCAAGTGATGAAATCTGTTGATCTTTTCCTTGGTGTTTAATCTCTAAGCTTGGGAAGACTATCAGGTTTGATAGATTATATAATCTCCAAGTGTTTTTCTATTTTCTTAAAATATCTAACTTTCTATCTGAAATTATGCTACATAAAATATGGGAGCAGGCTCTGATCTTACCTCTCCTCCGCAATTCTAAAGTCAGTGCCCCAACATCATATACTAAATATATTTTTCCTATATTCCTAGGTTTTGTGGTATTCCCCATTGTCATCCATGGAATTATTATAAATAACAGGATTGGGATTTTGCATTGTTGTTGCACTGGTTGCAACAGATATTCTTGTGCCCACTACCAAAATGATGCAAACTATAGGTCTTTATTAAATGCAGTATTTCTAAGCCTAGTACGCTCTCAACATTCTTCCTTTCCAAAGTTTCTTTGCTAAATATATTTTTTCTTTTTTTTTTAAATTGAGACAGAGTCTCAATTAAAGTGCAGTGGCGCAATCTTGGCTCACTGCAAACTCCGCCTCCCGGGTTCAAGTGATTCTCGTGCCTCAGCCTCCCAAATAGCTGGGATTACAGGTGTGCGTCATGATGGCCGGCTAATTTTTCTATTTTTAGTACAGCCGAGGTTTCACCATGTTGGCCAGGCTGGTCTCGAACTCCTGACCTCAGGTGATCCACCCGCCTCGGCCTCCCAAACCATTGAGATTACAGGCATGAACCACCATGCACAGCCTGATAAATGTATTTTCAAGTTTATTATTCCAGATGAATGCTAAATTCCTTTGTAAAGTAGTTCTAATCCTACTGTAATCTTTATGATAATTGCTTTAAATCTGAGAACTGGTATTGAATGTCAGTCTTATCCCAGAAAATCAATGTTTCACCATTTACTCAAGTATTCTATTGTAAGTTTTGAAGGATTTTTTTTTTTGCCTTTTTAAAAATGGAAATCATCTATTTCCCAGATAATGCTAGGTTTTATATTATATATTTCTGCTATAAACAGAACACTTTTCCACTGAATTTTCTAACTAGCTGCTGCTGATAAACAGGAGTGCAATCAAATTGTATATTTTGTATCTAGCAACTTTCTAAACTTTAAAATTCTAAGATTATTATAGTTGAAATATTTAATGTTTCTAAATATATTAATTTCTTTCCAAAATTCCTATCTTACTTATGTTTATGTTTTCCTGCAATCACCAGAGAGAATGTGTGTCTCCTTGGACCCCTCTCCAATCAATCTGTACCCTCTTCTGGCCTGTAACAGTTTCTAATCATTTCCATATTCAAAAGAAAAAAAAAAAAAAACCCTGTCTGGCCCTGTGTTCTTTTTGAGCTTCTGTTGTCCTCTTCCCTCCCCACCACCCTCATCTCCTTCCCTTAACCACCAAGGTTCAAGAGCCATCTACATTCGCTACCTTCACTTCTCAGTTAAATTCACTCCTTATCTTACTGCAATATCGCTCTGTCCCCACCTTTCCACTAGCAGTGCATCTCAGATATCCCAACAGCCAAACCAGACTCCTTTCTGACCCTCATCATGTTTTCTGTTGCTGTTGATCTTAATGAACACTCTTCAAACTCTCTCTTGGCTGCTCTAAACCCATTCTCTTGAGGTTCCTTTTTATCTCTCTGGCTGTTCTTTTCTCTGTTTGCTCTGTTGACTTTAAGTGTTCCCTGTGGTTTCCTTCTCAAATTTTTACTTCTTTTTTTTTTTTTTTTTTTTTTGAGACAGAGTTTTGTTCTTGTCCCCCAGGCTGGAGTGCAATGGTGCAATCTCAGCTCACTGCAACCTGTACCTCCCAAGTTCAAGCAATTCTCCTGCATCAGCCTCCAGAATAGTTGGGATTATAGGCGCAAGCCACCACACCTAGCTAATATTTTTGTATTTTTAGTAGAGACAGGGTTTCACCATGTTGGCCAGACTGGTCTCGAACTCCTGACCTCAGTTGATAGGCCCACCTCAGCTTGCCAAAGTACTGGGATTACAGGCGTGAACCACCACACCTGGCCAAATTTTTACTATTCTTATTCTACGCGCTTTCCCTAGGTAATTACATTTACAGCTTCAACTACTACTATAATTTCCAAATCTATAATTTTAGCCAAAATCTCTAGGTTAAGGTCCAGATTCACAGATCCAAGTGCCTATACTACAAGTTTCCACTTGTATGTCCCACAGGACTTTAGCACATCTAAAAATGGATCTCTAAGTATTTGAGGAAAACTTCCACATATGGTCACCAAAACAAACAGGGAAGGGGAGAACTCAGAGAAAAAGAAAAAATAGGAACAATATGGGGCAGGGAGGAAAATAAAACTTTAAACATTTAGAGAGAAAGATATACAGTATTACAGACACAAGTAAAATCTCAAAAATTTATTCCTACACTTCCTTTCTCAGGAAGTTACTGGCCTCAGTACTCTCACAAAATGAAGGTCGAGGCTGGACTCAGTGGCTCACACCTGTAATCCCAGTACTTAGGAAGGCAGAGGCAGGATAGCCTGGGCAACACAGCAAGGCCCTATTCTTCATTTAATTAAAGACAAAAAACAAAAAACAAACAAAAAAAACACGCCAGGTGCAGTGGCTCACACCTGTAATCCCAGCACTTTGGGAGGCCGAGGCGGGCGGATCACGAGGTCAAGAGATCGAGACCATCCTGGCCAACATGATGAAACACTGTCTCTACTAAAAATACAAAACTTAGCTGGGCGTGGTGGTGGGTGCCTGTGGTCCCAGCTACTTAGGAGGCTGAGGGAGGAGAAGTGCTTGAACCTGGGAGGCAGAGATTGCAGTGAGCCGAGATCGTGCCACTGCACTTCTCACAAAATGAAGGTCGAGGCTGGACTCAGTGGCTCACACCTGTAATCCCAGTACTTAGGAAGGCAGAGGCAGGATAGCCTGGGCAACACAGCAAGGCCCTATTCTTCATTTAATTAAAGACAAAAAACAAAAAACAAACAAAAAAAACACGCCAGGTGCAGTGGCTCACACCTGTAATCCCAGCACTTTGGGAGGCCGAGGCGGGCGGATAGCTTGAGCCTGTCTCTTATACACATCTAGATGTGAACTGTGCAGCAATACAAGAGAACTAGTCCTGATGAGAACAAAAAGAGAAGGGCCTCAGGAAAGGTATCAGCAAGGGGGAAAAAAAGGACTTTTGAGGGTTCTACCAGAAATACTCAGGCTGGACTGGCAGAAGTGCATAGAAAACTAGGCAAAAGAAAAAATAAAGCAATAATTATTGCAAATCATAAAAATTTATGTAAGAAATTACATGTAATTATTTTTTAGCTGTGAACAATATCTATATAAAAATAACTATGTAAACACTCAATACAGATCGAACCAGAAGTTGTGATACAACCCTACTGAAAATCCGGAAGAAGAGTAAGTGTGTATTGAGGAGAGTGGGTATGAGACAAATCATTTTTCAGTGAAGAAAGTTAGTTGCTAATGACTAAAAAAAAAAAAAAAAAAAATCAGGTAATAACAGTATAAACATGGTATTCAGCTATGGAGGTAATAGGAAAGTTAAGAACCAGACGTGGAGAAGGGAAGCACATGGGACTGTTTTTCACTGTAAGCCCTGAAGTACTACTTAAACGATGCACAGCTATTAGTTTGATTAAAAAATTAAAAAGCAGCTTACTTTTAAATCTCAGAATCACTGCAGGCCTACAACAAATAGCTTTTTGATCCTTTTCTAAATGCAGATTTAGTGCAAAAAGGTTATTAACATCCCTATTAATCACTTGTGCCCTTTGTTATTTATAAAATATCTATTACTCTAGGTAGCTTTATAATAATGACAATGCTGGCAACACTATTAGTAATTTTTTTAAAAATCATCACCAGCAGCTACCATTTACTATTTACAAGGTGCCAGGAAATGTATAAAGTGTTTATGAACATTATTTCTCTTAATCCTTACTCATCAATACTATGATGAGTAAATGGGATCAGAAAAGTAAAGTAATTTGCCAAGACTATATAGTTGGTAAATGAGAAAGCCTGGATTCTAACCAGGGTGGGCATTTGTTCCAGTTTTTCCAGGACAGTTACTGTTTGCACTTGGTGTTCTGGCATAGTGATCAATAGTACTCTCAACACTATCCCAGACAGGACGATAAATTCTATGGTAACCCTAATTCTAACTGACTCCAGAGCTTGTTATTAACCACTAATCTATATTGCCTCTCCCAGGAAAGAAGGAGAGTGGTACAGCACAGTTATTGGTATAAGCAACTCTGTAGGTAGTCACCAATTCTTAAGGTGTACGATTTCTTCAGCTAAGACATAGTTTATACAAAGGAAATTAGGAAATTGTACCAGTTCACTTTTTAAATTTATTTTTATTTTTGGAGACAGGGTCTCACTCTATTATTGCCCAAGCTGGAGTACAATGGCATGATCATAGCTCACTGTCATCTCAACCTTCTGGGCTCCAGTGATCCTCCCACCTCAGTCTCCCAAGTAATTGAGACCACAGGCACACACCACCATACCCTGCTAATTTTTTTACTTTTTGTAGACAGGGTCTCACAATGTTGCTTAGACTGGTCTCCAACTTCTAGACTCAAGTGATTCTCCTGCCTCAGCCTCCCAAAGCTGGATGGATGACAGGTGTGAGCCACCATGCCTGGCCTCTAAAGAAATTGAATTACCTGTCCCAGCAATGCCATGAGACGAGATGGAGGCACCACACTGACTTCACCAGCTAAGGCCTGGGCAATTGCTGCTCTTCTCTTTTCTTTGCTACTTCCATCTGGGTATGCCTGAAAAAGGAGAGGATGTAGCATCATTTCCAAGAAGCAACAACAAGATATGAGTGTGCTTACTTAAAACAAACAAGCAAAAGCATACACAGAGGAAAATGTGAAAAGAAATTACCCAGTTAAAGAAGGGATTAAACTAATTTAGTTTTTGAAAATGACTTCCCAATTCTGTCCACTTGCATTTCAAAAGTATGAGTTGGGAGAAAACTGAGGTCAGCCAATCCACACTATTATTATTTTTTCACTGAGTTCCTGGCCAAAGGACACACTGCTATTTTTCTGAAAAGAGTCCAAGTAAACCATATTAAACCGAGTTGTTTTTCCAGTTTTTCAAAAATTGGCAGAACCAAGAATTCTTTTATATTCTTTAGTAATTTCTTAAATGGCTCCCAGCACAGAAGTGCTTCACCACCTCTAAGTTAAATCCCATCCTGGTGATCTAAACTCCTTTCCTTTATCCTCATTTTAAGTTTACTTTGACATTCCATTATCCAGTGCCTATTAAGTTTTTATTCCTCCTGAGAAAATACTTGCAAACTAGTAACCAGAATACGGCCGGGCGGGGTGGCTCATGCCTGTAATCCCAGCACGTTGGGGGACTGAGGCGGGCAGATCACCTGAGGTCAGGAGTTCATGACCAGCCTGGCCAAGATGGTGAAACCCCGTCTCCACTACATAAAAATAGAAAAACTAGCCGGGCCGTAGCGGTGGGTGCCTGTAATCTCTGCTACTCGGGAGGCTGAGGCAGGAGAATTCCTGGAACCCAGGAGGCAGAGGTTGCAGTGAGCTAAGATCGTGCCATTGCACTCTACCCGGGGCGACAACAGTAAGACTCCATCTCAGAAAAATAAATAAATAAATAAATAACCAGAACACAAGGCCAAGTGTGGTGGCTCATGACTGTCATCCCAGCACTTTGGGAGGCCGAGGCGGGTGGATCGCTTGAGGCCAAGAGTTCGAGACCAACCTGGCCAACATGGTGAAACCCTATCTCTACTGAAAATTCAAAAATTAGCTGAGTGTGGTGGCACACACCAGTAATCCCAGCTACTTGGTGGCTGAGGCACGAGAATTACTTTAACCCAGAAAGCAGAGGCTGCAGTGAGCCGAGATCATGCCACTGGACTCCAGCCTGGGTAACAGAGCTCTGTCAAAAAAAAAAAAAAAAAAAAAACCCAGAATATATAAGGAGCTCAAACAACTCTATAGGAAAAAAACCTGATAATCCAATGTTAAAAATGGGTGAAAGATCTGAAAAGACGTTTCTCAAAAAAAAAAAGACATACACAAGGCAAACAGGTTTATTTAAAGGTGCTCAACACAACTGATCATTAGAGAAATGCAAATCAAACTATAATGAGATATCATCTCACTCCAGTTAAAATGGCTTTTGTACAAAAAGGCAGGAAAGAACAAATGCTGGTGAGTAAGTGGAGAAAAAGGAACCCTCATACACTATTAGTGGGAAAGTAAATTAGTACAACTACTATAGAGAATAGTTTGGAGATTCCTCAAAAAACTAAACATGGAGGTACCATATGATCCAGCAATCCCACTGCTAGGTACACACCCAAAAGGAAATCAGTATATCAAAGAGATATCTGCACTCCCATGTTTATTACATCAGTGTTCACAATAGCCAAGATTTGGAAGCAACCATTAATAGATAAATAAAGAAAATGTGGTACATGTACACAATGGAGTACCACTAGCCATATAAAAGAATGAGATCCTGTCATTTGCAACAACATGGATATAACTTAGAGCTCATTATGGTAAGTGAAATAAGCCAGGCACAGAAAGACAAACTTTGCATGTTCTCATTTATTTGCAGGAACTAAAAATTAAAACATGGAGATACAGATATATGGTTATCAGAGGCTGGGAAGGGTGGAGGTGGCGGGGTAAGAACGAAAGTGGGGATGGTTAATAGATACAAAAAATATAAAGAATAAATAAGAAACAGCATTTGATAGCACAACAGGGTGACTATAGTCAATAATAATTGTACATTTTAAAATAACTGAAAGAATTGAATCCTTTGTAACATAAAGGATAAATGCTTGAGGTGATGGATACTCCATTTACCCTCATTATGCACTGCATGCCTATATCAAAATATCTCATGTACCCCATAAATATATATACCTACTATGTACCCCCCAAAAAATTTTTTTAATCCTTTTTCCTCCTATTTTGACAAACCTCTAGTGAAAGGCTGGGGGGTGGGCAGGAAGAATGAAACTATACAGATAATAAGGTTTTGGAAGAATAAAAGACTATCATCATGCTCTACCAGTAAGCATAATCAGCTAAGAAGCAAAAGCACAAGCTTCTAGGGACTAAAAAGGCTAGAATGAAACTGCATTTGTTAGGGGCAAGACACACAAATAATCAGTGAACATACCAGCAGTCAGGCAGCACTTCAGGGAGGGCTAATGTGGAAATGACATCAGAATAAAATTTTCTGTACCAACCAACACACAATCCTCTAAAATGAGGTGTGTAGAAGACTCTCAAATAATCAGAAAACTGAATAAAATTATTTTTTTAACACATGCAAATTTCAACCAACATATATAAACAGAGAAGCATCATTCTCAAAAATTAAATCAAAATCACAAAAAGTATCCAATAAAATGATTAAAAAAAAAAAAAGATGTTATTATATTTCCAAAGTTGACAAAAAGTTCCTTTACATTACCACAGTCATACCTCACGAGGATCAAAGTAAGACCTGGCCAAAAGGTTCTCCAGATGAATATATCGCTCTGGCTGTGTTTGTTTTAACATGATCATGGGATCCGTCTGTCTCAAAAGTGACCTGGCAGCACCCAATTCACGGAGCTCTATCAATTCCAGAACAACCTGAACAATTAAAAAAAAAAAAAAAACAGATGTTCCAACACATTCTCTTATTAATATTTTTCAGTAAAATATCTAACACAGATATGGCCTGTCAAAGTGATTTCCAATGCCAGGAAGTGCCCCTTTCCCTTTTCACTAGCAATTTCAGGTGGACAACTGAAGTAATTATAAATAGTAACTTCGGCCAGGCTTGGTGGCTCATGCCTGTAATCCTAGCACTTTGGGAGTGGTTCAAGATGAGTGGATCACTTGAGGTCAGGAGTTCAAAACCAGTCTGGCCAACGTGGTGAAACCCACTCTCTACTAAAAATACAAAAAAATTAGCTGGGTGTGGTGGTATGCGCCTGTAATCCCAGCTACTTGGGAGGCTGAGGCAGGAGAATTGCTTGAATCCGAGAGGCAGAGGTTGCAGTGAGCCAAGCTCACGCTACTGCACTCTGTCTCAAAAAATTAGTAATTTTAATCCTTCAAACTCTATCCATTTTTATCTACCAATCTCCCCTCCTCTCAAGCTTCTTGCTCAGAATGTAGATGCCAAAGAAAGCTAAAAATGGGAATATCCCCATGGGCTCCAGAGAAACCTTTCTCCAGTTACCAAAATTTTATTTGGGAATTATTGAACTCATATGGATTATAAAGAAACAAACTGCCCAGACACGGCAGTTCACACCTGTAATCCCAGCATCTGGGAGACCAAGGCAGGTGGATCACTGAGGTCAGGAGTTGGAGACCAGCCTGGCCAATGTGGTGAAACCCCATCTCTACTAAATACAAAAATTAGCCGGGTATGGTGGTGCACGCCTGTAATCCCAGCTACTCAGGAGGCTGAGGCAGAAGAATCACTTGAACCCGGGAGATGGAGGCTGCAGTGAGCAGAGGTCGCACCACTGCACTCCAGCCTGGGCAACAGAGTGAGACTCCGTCTCAAAAAAAAAAAAAAAACCCCGAAAACAAAAACAAAAAACCAATTTCCCTACTTTTACTTCAAATTACAATCTTATTTCCAAAAAGTCTACTCTCTGTTTTATAATCACAAATTTGTCTGATCTTTGTTCTAGGTTCTTGACTTGGAGCTTCTTGGAATTTAACCAGTGATAGGGGTATCTTTGTTACTCCTGGGCCCCTTGAATCACACCTGGGTTTGTGCAAAGGAAATGGCTCAGGATAGGTAGGAGCTAGTTACCAGAAAGACTAACTATGTGATTAGAAAGTTGAGGCTCTCTTACGCCTATAATCCCAGCTCTTTTGAAGGTCAAGGCTGGCTAACTGCTTGAGCCCAGGAGTTTGAGACCACCCTGGGTATTATGGTGAGATCCTGTCTCTACAAAAAAATGCAAAAATTAGGCAGGCGTGGTGGTGCGTGCCTGTGTTCCTAGCTACTCAGGAGGCTGAGGCAGGAGGAAGGATTGATCCCGGAAATGGAGGATGCAGCAAGCTGTGATCTTGCCACAGCACTCCAGAGTGAGTAACAGAACAAGACCTAGTCTCAAAAAGAGGAATTTTAATTTGGGAAATCTTGGATTTTCCGAGAAGGGAGAAAAAATACCATGTCAAGCCTTGCCATTGTAAGTTTTATGGGCTGATGTAGCCCTACTGTGCTTGAAGGAACGCTCGCTGACGCTTTTTCGTCAGAGAGCTGGCCCACAGCAAACCAACCCACGGAGATCAGCATCTCCACCACTCTCACCTGTTCATAGAGGTCAATGAGGGTTTTGTCTGGCAATTTCAGAGACTGGATAGCCTGCAACACAGTATCCCAATGGCCACTGTTAATGTCAGCCACAAAACTCTCAATGCTGTCCACCGTATTCAGAGACACAGTAGTCTCCTCCTGCAAGGTGGCTAACGCCCGATGTAAACTGTTCTCCTTCAAGTATTGCATGATAAGGCGGATCACACTGAAAGAAAACAAATCATTCAGCTCAGGGATTCTCACTCACCAGAGGTCAAAAACAAAGCCTACCAAGCTCCTACTCAATCATCTTCCTTTATCATTTCTTTATCATGTGAGTAAAATTTTCCAAAATCACACAATCTAAATTACAAGGGGACCCCCCCCAACCATAGAGACACTGGGGTTCAAGGAAGGGAAATCATCTGCCTAATGTCTCAGTCAGCTAATAAGGGAGTTGGTATCAAGGTGACTATCTTATTTCCTAATTCAGAGCCTAGTTTCCTATTCATTCCTATAATTATATTGTAGCACACTTCACTGAATTACTTTAAATGACTACACTAGTCATTGATACAAAATAATCTAAATAAGGCTAGGCATGCTGGCTCATGACTGTAATCTCAGTACTTTGGGAGGCTGAGGCAGAGAGATTGCTGGAAACCAGGAGTTTGAGACCAGATCAGGCAGCTGTGAGACTCCATCTCTACAAATTTCTTTAATTAGCCAAACATGGTAGCACGTGCCTGTAGTCCCAGCTACTTGGGATGTTGATGTGGGAGGATCCCTTGAGCCCAGGAGTTCAAGAGCAGCATGGGCAACATAAGGAGACCCCTTCTCTACAAAAAAAAAAAAAAAAAAAAAATTAGCTAGGCATGATAGTGTGTGCTTGTGGTCCCAGCTATTTGGGAAGCTAGGGTGGGAGGATCGCTTGTATCCGTAAGGTTGAGGCTGCAGTGAGCCGTGATCATGCCACTGCACTCTAGCCTGGGAAAGAGAGCAACACTCTGTCTCAAAAAATAAATAAAATAAAGCCTATGAGGTAAGTTTACTTCCCAATTTACAGATGAGAATTTGATCAGATAATAGAGACAGTAAGTGGAAAAATCAGGACTCAAACTGGCAGTGTGGCTCTTGAGCATATATTCCTGAGAAGAAAGCAAACACCCTCTTCTTTTTTTTTTTTTTTTTTGAGAAAGGGTCTCACGCCCATTCACTCAGGCTGGAAAGAATGGTGGCGGGATCATGGCTCACTGCAGCCTCGACTTCCTGGGATCAAGTGATCCTCTCACCTCAGCCTCCCGAGTAGCTGAGACCACAGGCACGCACCACCACACTGGCTAATTGTTGTATTTGTAGAAACGTGGTTTTGCCAAGTTGACCATGCTGTCTCAAACTCCTGGGCTCAAGTGATCCACCCGCCTCAGCTTCCCAAAGTGTTGGGATTACAGGTGTGAGCCACCGCACCTGGCCCCTCTTCTTAAAAACAACTATAAAAGAGAACTGATTGCTGCTACTGTAAGTAGTCTTTTTCTCTCATGGACCCTTTATGAGGTATGCAGGTCTCCAGACTTAGACCCCTGTTATTCTGGTATGATACTATCTTCCTTAGCACATTTCCATTGACTTCCATTTTACACTCCCAAAATAAGTCATCTCTCTCCTCAAACACCTCACATTTGACACAGACAAAATCAAATTCCCTACCTTCAAACACGAATGAATGCATAATGAGTTAAAAGCTTTGAAGACAGTCTGGGATTTGAATCAAAGTTATGTGACCTTGGACAAGTTGGTTAACATCATTTCAGTATTTGCCGAATGTATAAACCTCCCTTCCTCCTATGAAGTCTCCAAAAGCCGGGCGTGGTGGTTCATGCCTGTAATGCCAGCACTTTGGGAGGCCGAGGAGGGCGGATCACCTGAGGTCGGATCACCTGAGGTCGGGAGTTCGAGACCAGTCTGACCAACATGGAGAAACTCCGTCTCTACTAAAAATACAAAATTAGCCAGGCGTAGTGGCACATGCCTGTAATTCCAGCTACTAGGGAGGCTGAGGCAGGAGAATCACTTGAACCCGGGAGGCAGAGATTGCAGTGAGCCAAGATCGCACCATTGCACTCCAGCCTGGGAAACAAGAGCGAAACTCCATCTCAAAATAAAAAAAGTCAAGTCTCCAAAAACGGTCCTCTCCCTCCCTTACACTCAGAACACAACAGTTATGTCTGTTAATTTAATTATTATTAAGTATTGGCAAGGACAGGTGGAGGATGGAGTTCTGGAAAAGCACACTAAAGTCTTCTTTAGTCACTACTTCTCATTCCCTATTCCTTGAAAATTTTTCTTTCTAGCCCAGTCTCCAGAGTCTGCCTCTCCTTTGCGGTTACAGAGAGCTCACAGACAAACCAAAATTCAGTGCCAGATCAGGCCTGAGACTTGTTCATTCATTCCAAAAGCTAGTTGTTCATCCATTCCAAAAGCAATTAACTCTTCCTCTAAGGTACGCAAGACACTGAGACCACAAGGAAAAGCAGCTCCTAGGCACCGACAAAGCTAGTTTGGGGTGAGGTTATCAAACAGTGACAACAATGAGTGATAAATGCTAGGCAGAGGAAAGCAAAGGGGCCGTATGAGCACAGAGACAACAAATCACATTGCATAAGCTCGACAGGGAGAGAAGCAAGGCTTAAAAGAGACCTATCCCCGTGTGCAGATTCAATTAGACTGGAGTCCAGAGTGGATCCTTAATTTGGTCAATCACAGCGCGCCAGCAGTCGGCCAAGGACAGAACTCTGGTCTGCAAGGTGTGTTTTCCCCACCCCATGCCACCTCCTTCGAGGCTTTGGGCTTCTCGTCTGAGAGCTGCTACTTTCCTGTGGGCCCACCTCCGAGATAGCCAGATCCAAGATGCTTCTTTCGGGGCAAGGAAATGGCCCTCCACTCCCTAGCCTCTCGGATGCCTTCCCCCGAGTATCTTCCGCCCCACACCCTTAACCTCTGGGCCCCCGGCACGGCGGGAACATCTCCACCGCAGGACTCACTCCGAAGATTCGATTTCGATCGACATAGCTGTATTTCTCCGGGAGCAGGCCCCAGTTCTTCTTCAAGGCCGGTCGCGCAACACACCAACGACACCTCCGGCGGACGCCTAACGTCACTTCCGCTTGGGTCGGCATCTGGCGCCCGCCCTGGAGATAGAGTGAACAAAAAGAAGGCGAGGTGCGCGTAGGGGCGGGGCCCTCAGGGGCTGTCAGAGGCGGAGTTTATGCCTCTGCCCCAGAGAAATAAGCTCCAGGAGGAAGACTGTTTAAAAGTAGGCCAGGGTGGCTCAAGCCTGTAATCCCAGCACTTTGGGAGGCCGAGACGGGCGGATTACGAGGTCAGGAGATCGAGACCATCCTGGCTAACACGGTGAAACCCCGTCTCTACTGAAAAAATAGAAAAAACTAGCCGGGCGAGGTGGCGGCTGAGCTGAGATTCGGCCACTGCACTCCAGCCTGGGCGACAGAGACTCCGTCTCAAGAAAAAAAAAAAAAAAAAAAGATAGGCCAGGGCCGGGCGCGGTGGCTCAAGCTTGTAATCCCAACACTTTGGAAGGCCGAGGCAGGCGATCACCTGAGGTCGGGAGTTCGAGACCAGCCTGACCAATATGGAGAAACCCCGTCTCTACTAAAAATACAAACTTAGCCGGGCGTGTAGTGGCGCATGGCTGCAATCCCTACTCAGGAGGCTGAGGCAGGAGAATCGCTTGAACCCAGGAGGCGGAGGTTGCAGTAAGCCGAGATCGCGCCATTGCACTCCAGCCTAGAAAACAAGAACTCAACGTCTCAAAAAAAAAAAAACAAAACAAAACTCTGGGCGTCATACAGCTCACAAATGCGCTAAACAAGAAAAGCGCTGGGGTGGAGCGCAGTGGCTCACGTCTGTACTCCCAGCGCGCGCTTTGGGAGGGAGGCCGAGGCAGGGTGGATTACCTGAGGTCAGGAGTTCGAGACCAGCCAGGGCAACATGGTGAAACCCTGTCTCTACTAAAAATACAAAAAATTAGCCAGGCTTGGTGGCGGGGGCGCCTGTAATCTCAGCTACTCGGGAGACTGTGGCAGGAGAATCGTTTCAACTCGAGAGGTGAAGGTTGCAGTGAGCCGAGATCGCACCATTGCACTCCAGCCTGGGCGAGGAGAGCAAAACTCCGTCTCGAAAGAAGAAAAGAAAAGTAGTGGTGATCAGATTCTAGTAAGAAAAGCGGGGGGAAAAAAAAAAAGGAAAGAAAAAGCACTGGTTTGGACAGGTCGCTCTTTTTTTTTTTTTTTTTTTTTGAGATGGAATCTAAATCTCGCACCGTCGCCCGCGCTGGAGAGCACAACAGTGGTGCGATCTCAGCGCACTGCAGTCTCTGCCTCCCGGGTTCAGGATATTCACTTGCCTCAGCCTCCAGAGCACCTGGGATTACAGGCTTCTTGCCACCATGCCCGGCTCATTTTTTGTATTTTTAGTAGAGATGGGGTTTCACTATGTTGGTCAGGCTGTTCTCGAACTCCTGACCTCGTGATCTGCCCGCCTTGGCCTCCCAAAGTGCTGGGATTACAGGTGTGAGTCACTGTGCCCGGCCAATGTTGCTTTCATTTGATGTAGTTAGTTGATTCGATTTCAGATAAGGCTGAATATGCAATACCTGATTGGGATATTAATACATTCGAAACCAACATAACACTAGCCAAAATTTATAGGAAGAGTTACTTTAGGGTTTTGGTTGGTTGGTTGGTTTTGCGTTTTTTGGAATCAAGGACTCGCTTTGTTGCCCAGGCTGGAGTGCAGTGGCTCAGTCATGGCACACTGCAGTCTCAACCCCTCCGGCTCAAGCAATCCTCCCACCTCAGCCACCCAAAGTGCTGGGATTACAGGCATAAACCACCACTCCCCGTCACGGGACTTTAGGTCAAACACATTATTACGTTTGTAGTGACAAATGAAATGAGAGATATCAGTGAACTTCATACATAAAACCTATTTTTAAATATTTTATTACCATTGTATATAAATTGTAAAAATTATTTGCAGCACAGTAGTAATAAATCTGGCCAGGCGCGGTGGCTCATGCCTGTAATCCCAGCACTTTGGGAGGCCGAGGAGGGTGGATCACCTAAGTTCAGGAGTTGGAAACCAGCCTGGCCAACATGGTGAAACCCCATCTCTACTAAAAATACAAAAATTTGCTGGGCAGATTGGTGCACGCCTGTAATCCCAGCTACTCGGGAGGCTGAGGCAGGAGAATCCCTTGAACCTGGGAGGTAAGAGGTTGCAGTGAGGTGAGATTGAACCACTGCACTCCACCCTGGGTGATTGAGTGAGACTCCGACTCAAAAATTAATAAATAAATAAATAAATAAATAAATAAATAAATAAATAAAATCTATGTTCTGAAATTACACATTGAAATGATGTATTTGGAGATTTCCTGATGGCTTTCAGTCTTATCTGGTTCTGTCCCTAAAGGTCTGCCACACAACTTGTCCAAAGCCTCTTAAATACTGCTTCTTTTTTCAAATCATCCTCTATTTCCCATCAATTCTTGAAGGACATGGTCTCCAAGGTCTCAAATGTTTTAGAGTCTCCATGCTTGCCTTGACATGTGGTGAGATATCAAGATGGGTTATATGATTTATGAGAACTCCTTCACTATTCTATCCCATGACACCACAAATTTATTATAACCTCTTCCTTGAAAAGAAGACCTAGCTCATCACAGCAATAGTATATGTCCTCATTTTCTCTACCTAGTACATGTCATGTTACTCTTTCTTAAATTCAAGTTACTTCTCTATTTTGTTGACACAAATAAATCTCTATGATTACTTAACATCAGGTTTTATTCTAATATCCATCACACCTCTGCCTTCATTTTGAATGGAATGGCTTCTCTTCTTATGGCTCCTATTACATCCAAGCTTGTTCATTATTTATAGATGTGAACATCTTATTGCTTAATTATATCTTTTGTAGTAACACCCTAGGATTTCGATATTGAAATACATATTACTGTATTTTATAACTAAGTTATTTTTATTTTTCCTATATATTTAGCATTATATTGATTTTTTTGATTATTGCTGGCATTGCAAACCCTCCTCATTCATGTTTATTCTGTAATAAGAAAGTGGAATATGACATTTTTGTTACCATGTATAATGAAATTACAATCTTTACCTAGTTGGGGAGGGTTTTTTTCCTTCCCTGCACTGGTTGCTTATGTAAGTCTTCTATATTCCAACAATCTATCCATTTCCATGCTTTTCCCATACGCAAAAGTATAGCTTTTGTCACCTTGCTGATCTCTTGTTCACAAGTTGATAAATTTTGCCAATTCCTAAAGATCAATTTGCATAGGAAATTTTGTTTTTAACATTAGACAAATGAGGTCTCTCACATCTCTCCATCCATATATAAATAAAGAAACAAGTAGGCACACACATAGACAACTTCTAAACTCTAAACCAGGCAGTTGTATTTACCAAGAATCTTTCCACCGCATACTCAGAGGCTGGATCACAACCTCCTAGACCAAATTTCTAGTGAACAAAAGTAACCCAGAGGGAAATCCGGTCTCCAGATCCACCCCGCTTTCCGGTAAATGGGCCCCCTCCCGTAAGTGCAGGTATCAGCAATCTATCTCTTGAATCCAGCAGAGGGCAGGAGAGTCACAGAAAAACTACCATTGTAAACCTGGCCTCCAAATGTCTAACTGGTTAAGGAAAAGAGATGGAGGGGAGAGAGATTCTTGGTCCTGTGGGTAAAGGAAGTACTGTAGAAGGGAAAGTCAATATTTGAGTGCCAAAATGGGGCAAAAGGTTGGTTTTATTTTCTATTAAACTAGACCAGTTTCATCTAACATGATATAATAAGGCAAAGCAGAGAAAAAAATCACATAATTCTATGTGCTCTTTGCAGGACATGAATTTTAAGTTATGAGAGTTAAATGAGTTAATACATACAAAACACTTACAACAGTGCCTGGCATGTAGTGAGCACCAAGTAAGAGTTTGTTTTTGTTGTTGTTGTTGTTGTTGTTGTTGTTGTAGAGACAGCGTCTTGCTATGTTGCCCAGACTGGTCTTGAACTTCTGGCCTCAAGCCATCCTCCTTCCTCGGCTTCCCAAAGTGCTGGGATTATAGGTGTGAGCCATCGTACCTGGCCTATTATTATACATTAAGATGTCAAAGCCCTTCTATTATTTACGTTTCTTACTACAATAAGAAAATAAATACTATAAGTCAAAATAAAGTCTAAAACTGGTCCGTTTTGGAGTGAGGAACTCCTCTCTTTAGTGTGATACTGCTCTCTCAGATGGGCTTGTACCCTGCTCATGCTCCACCAGCTGGAAGGCTGGCTGGTCTCCACTAGTCCACTTTGTCTTGACCCCTGAAATCTCCGTCCATGTCTCACTGGCCAGTTCAGCCTCTGTGACACAAAGCTGCGATGGTGTGTGTAGCCAGCATCTCCTTTCTTTGCACAGAAAGGGTTTCTCCCTCAAGGCTGGAGCTCAAATGGGAGGCCTATTTCCCACATCATGACTTGTTAGCACTTGTGGTTCCAGAGGCTTCCCTTAGCACACCTTTGATCTGGGATCTGTACAAACAGAATCCACAGGGCCAGGCCACAAGAGCACCAGCAGCTACCTGTACTTTCCACACAGGGAAAGTACTTTCCCACTGTTGTCCTTTTTTAAAAATGGCATCTCTCATCTCCCTACTCAGACTGCCTTTCTACTTTCCAGGGACTCTGGGGCACAGAATAAGTCCTTAACTTGTATGCCTGGGATGCTTGATCTTTCTTTCACAAGACAGAGGGGAGGATTCCAGCCTCCTTCCCCATTTTATTCCTACCCTTAGAGCCATCTGGGATTCTCCATACTCTAATTGCAATGGACGATTTTGGGGGTGTCTGGCAAGCTCACAGTTCCCCTTTCTTCCTTCCTATCATGTATAGTGGGAAGAGAAGTACTTTGATAAAATGTGGCTGTCCGCGACCCCACCCTGTGGTCACTAGAGATACACACACAGGAACAGGTAAGAAATACACATATAGGCATGTGCACATACACAGGTAAGAAATGCATATACAGAAACACGTAAAATAATGCAACAGACATGGAATCTTTGACACACACAAAGACAAACACACACCCACAATCCTGTGGCTTAAGGAAGTAAGATTTTCCCCCGGGTATTGTTTTTCTTGTTGACTCTGGTCACTGTGGTGCCCACGTGGCACATCCACAGTTCTTAGAAAAAGAACAGAAACACGAAGCCTCTCCCAAGTTAGAAACAAAGGCCCTGGCACAGCCCAGCCCTGGCTCACCAGTCCAGGATGTCTGTCCTACCTTTGTCTCCCTGGAACTGTAGTTCTGGCTCAAATGGTGCCCCGGGGGATCTCAGCCAAAAAGAACAGAGCCTGCCCAAGGCACTGAGTGTCACTGGGCCAGCTGGCCCAGACCAAACATTCAAGCTCTGATGCTCAGAGCCCCCACCGTCTGCAACCCAAGCATCTCTTTCCCAGACAGGCCAGCCTTACCTCATGTAGCAGCCTGCTGTGGGGTAGAGGCGAAACCAAGGGTGAGGAGGGTGAGGTTGGAGAGATAGGTTAGAAAATGGGGTTGGGGGGCAAGAGGTATGACTAAGTAGGAGGGTGACATGTTTAAGTTTCCATGTTTGAGTGCCCAACACCTAGAATAGTGCCTGACCCACAATAAATGTGAATGGCTCTGGTAGCTTCATGAAAAAGGGGTTGGAAACTGATGGCCCTGATGGCAGGAAGCTCAGTCAGTAACATCTGATCAGATAAGAGTTGGGTAGGGGCTTGCTCTAGGGCTGAGGATGAGGTAGGAGTGAAAAGAGAAAAAAATGGAAGTGATTGTGGATGTGATAAGAAAGGCTGGTTAGGCCAGGCACAGTGGTTCCTGCCTGTAATCCCAGCACTTTGGGAGGCCGAGGAGGGTGGATCACATGAGGTCAGGAGTTCGAGACCAGCCTGGCCAACATGGTGAAACCCCATCTCTACTAATAATACAAAAATCAGCCGGGTGTGGTGGCAGGCGCTTGTAATCCCAGCTACTCGGGAGGCTGAGGCAGAAGAATCTCTTGAACCTGGGAGGCAGAGGTTGCAGCAAGCCAAGATCGTGCCACTGCACTCCAGCCTGGGCGACGGTGAAAAAAAAGGCTGGTTAGAGCTGAGACACTGGGCTCTGACTCATGCTAATTAAAACAGTACTCAGGCAGACATAGAAAGCCAGCTTGTTAATTTACTGTGAAAAATATACCTGTCATAAGGATGGGAAATATATGTATCAGCATAGGCGTTCCCACCAGCATACAAACATGCTCTGGTATCTCACTCTTACAATTCTTCCTTGACCTATATCATATCTCTTCATATTCTACCTCATTTCTTTGCTTTCCTTCATAGCCAAACTTCTAGAAAGAGTTGCCCCCAAAATGCTATTTCTATTCCCTTAACCTGTTCACACCCACCCTATTCCAATATGACTTTCATCTCTACTATTCCACGAAGTCTTCTCATGTCAAAGTCACTGATGATTTTTCTGTTGCCAAATCCAACAGGCTTACCTAGGTCTTCACCTAGAGAATGTTGAGACTCAGCAGGTTAGAGTTTCAGTTCTTGAAATTTGGTCCAGCCCCCTCATGAGGACAACTGGAAAATATAAAACAAATCTGCTTATAGGCATAGAAGAGAAGATAAATTGGTGTTTGGGACTACTTTTTCCCTAGAGCGTATTTGTCCATGCTCGAATGAATGACCAGAGGAAGATGCCTTTTTTAAACAGGAGGACAGTTATTGAAGTTAGGGCTAGCCAAAATAAGAAGCCCTGGCCGGGCATGGTGGCTCAATTCTGTAATCCCAGAACTTTGGGAGGCCAAGGTGGGCGGATCACCGGAGGTCGGGAGTTTGACACCAGCCTGGCCAACATGGTGAAACCCCATCTCTACTAAAAAAATACAAAATTAGTTAGGAGTCGTAGCGGGCGCCTGTAATCCCAGCTACTCAGGGGGCTGAGGCAGGAGAATCGCTTGAACCTGGGAGACGGAGGTTGCAGTGAGCCGAGATTGCACTGTTGCACTCCAGCCTGGGCTACAAGAGCAAAACTCCATCTCAAAAAAAAAAGAAGCAGCCCTAATGAACCTCCCCGAAGTGAGATATGGAACAGCTGAACCTTGGAAATAAGGGTGAATTACAGGTGGACAGACCCTAATTGGAATCAGCTTCAAATCATCTGAATCCCTGCAACTGGAATAAGGTAGTTCTGCAATGCCAGTCACTCCGAAGAGCCTGGCAGAAGCAAATTTAAAGCCTTTCTGGAGGAAGACATCACAGGCCTCAACTTATTGCTATAAGCAATTTTTGGCATTGCATTTTGCAAATATAATTTATGGCTCATGAAGAGATAATACACCTTGAATGAAAACCAGCAAAACCAGTAGATGATAGAAATAACTCCACAGGGGCTCCAAATGTTGGCACCAACTTTAAAATAACTATGTTTACCATGTTCAAAAGCACAGTAGAGAATTTCAGTAGAGGACTGGGAATAATAAAAAAGGATCTAAATGGAAATTCAAGAACTAAAAACACATGCATGTTTTGTTTTATTCTGCCCCACTTTATTTATTTGGGGAATTGCACTTTTTTTCAAATTGAAGGTTTGTGGCAACCCTGCCTGGAACAATCTATCAAGGCCATTTTTCTGATAACATGTGCTTACTTTGTGTCTTTATCTCACAAAGTGAGAGCCTTTTTCAGCAATGTTTTTCTTCTTCTTCTCCCCCTTCTCCAACTTCTTCTCCTTCTCCCACTTCTTCTCCTTCTCCCTCTCTCCCTCTTCTCCTCCTCCTTCTCCTTCTTCTTCTTTTTAGAGACAGGGTCTCGTTCTGTCACCCAGGCTGGAGTGCAGTGGCACAATCATAGCTCACTGCAGCCTCAAACTCCTGGGCTCAAGCAGTCCTCCCACTTCAGCCTCCTGAGTAGCTGGCACTATAGGCATGAGTCACCTCGTGGCTGCAATAAAATATTTAAAAATCAGGGCATGTACATTGGTTTTTAGACATAATGCTATTGCACACTGAATGACTCTAGTGCAAACAAAAACTATAACATACACTCAGAAACCAGAAAATGTGTCTGACTCACTTTATTGCAATATTCACTTCATCGTGGTGGTCTTGAACTGAACCCACATCTCTCCAAGGTATACCTGTACAATCATCAATAATCAGTAATTATGGATAGGTTTACCAGTTGATCTGACAAACTAAAGAGAGAATTTATGAATTAGAAAATAAGTCAGAAAAAAAACAGAAATAAGTGCAGAGAGACAAAAGTATGGAAAACACAGAAGAGAGGAAATGATTCATAAACAGTGTGATGAGAAGTTCTAACACACATGTAATTCAAGTTCCAGTAAGACAGAAGAGAGAGATAATGGGGTAGAAGAAAATCCTGAAGGATTAATGGCTGAAGACTTTCCAAAATAGAAGAAAGATATCAAATCACAGATTCACGAAATCCTAGAGAGCCAGGCAGAATAAATAAAAAGAAGTCTGCACCCGGACACATCATAGTACCTTGGACACATAGTCTACATGGGACACATCAAAACTGGTGACAAAGAGAAAATCTTAAAAGCAGTCAAAGGAATAAAGATGCATTATCGTCCAAAAAAAACCCCAACAATTTAATCAATGACTTCTGTTCAGAAATAATGAAAACCAGCAGACAATGGAATTACATATTTAAGGTACTGAAAGAAAATAACTGCCAAATTCGAATTCTATATTCAGCAAAAATACCCTTCAAGAAGAAAGGTAAGATTCTGATTCAAAAAAAACTATAAACAAAAGATAAGAAAAAATCGGAGGATTTTGAATTCTGACTATTTGATATTAAGTAATTTAATTTATTTTAAATTATCTTTTTTTAAATGAGTACTTATCTTTTAGTGATAGACACTAAAGAATTTACGGATGAATTTTTTTTTTTTTTTTTTGAGACAGACTTTTGCTCTTGTTGCCCAGGCTGTAGCGCAGTGGCACAATCTTGGCTCGTTGCAATCTCTGCCTCCCAGGTTGAAGCGATTCTCCTACCTCAGCCTCCCAAAGTGGCTGGGATTACAGGTGCCCCCCTACAACACCCAGCTAATTTTTTTGTATTTTTAGTTGAGACGGGATTTCACCATTTTGGCCAGGCTAGTCTTGAACTCCTGACTTCAGGCGATCCACCCGCTTTGGCCTCCCAAAGTGCTGGGATTACAGGCATAAGCCACCATGCCCGACCTACAGATGAAATACTATGATGCCAGGGACTTTCTTCAAAATAATCTGGAACTAGGTGGGGACTGTGTGGTGGGAAACAGATTGGATAGGTGCTGATAATCATTGAAGTTAAATAATGGATACACAGGTTCATTATACTAGTCTCTCTACTTTTGCATTTGTTTGAAGTTTTCCATTCTAAAAGTTTCTCAAAAAGAATGAAAGTAAAATAAAGACATTTTCAGACAAATGAAAATGAGAAAATCTGTCACTGGTTGAGCCATACTAAAAAATGTTCTTCAGGTCAAAGGAAAATGATGCCACATAGAAGCTTGCAAATGTAGATAAGAATGAAAAACAATGAAGATGGTAAATATGTTTATAAACCTGAATTGATGCTGGCTGTATAAAGCAATAATAATAACATGAGGTTGAAAATGAAATTAAAATGTGTAACAGCAATGACATGAAAGTCAAGACAGTAAATGGAGTAAAAGTGTTCCAAGGTTCTTGCATTATCTTGGAAGAAGATAAATTCCTATTAGACTTGAATAAGTCAAGGGTGGATATAGTAATCCCTGTAGTATTACTAAAAGAATAGTGAAAGAGTGCATAATTTCCAAGCCAGTAGAGAAAAAATGTAGAAAATTTGAAAATATATTATGAATTCAAAAGAAGGCAAGAAAGCAGAGAAAAGGGAATATAGAGCACATAAAGACTGCTCTTTCAGCATACAAACGTGATCTGGTTTCTCTCTCAAAATTCTTCCTCGGTCTATATTTCTCTTCGTACTCTACCTCATTTCTCTGCTTTCCTTCACAGCCAAACTTCTAGAAAGAGTTGCCCCCAAAATGCTATTTCTACTCTCTCAATCTGTTCACTCCCACCCTATTCCAATATGACTTTCATCTCTACCATTCCACAAAGTCCTCTCATGTCAAAGCCGCTGATGATGACTGAGGAGACAAATAGAAAGCACTTAGTGCCGGGCGCAGTGGCTCACGCCTGTAATCCCAGCACTTTGAAAGGCCGAGGCAGGTAGATCACGAGGTCAGGAGCTCAAGACCAGCCTAGCCAACATGGTGAAACTCCATCTCTACTAAAAATACAAAAATTAGTGGTGGCATGCGCCTGTAATCCCAGCTACCTTGGGAAGCTGAGGCCAGAGAATAGCTTGAACCTGAGAGGCAGAGGTTGCAGTGAGCCAAGATCACGCCACTGCACTCCAGCCTGGCTCAACAGAGCAAGACTCCGTCGAAAGAAAGAAAGAAGGAAGGAAGGAAGGAAGGAAGGAAGGAAGGAAGGAAGGAAGGAGAGAAAGAACGAACTTAATAAAATTATAGATTCAGACTGAAATATACCAATAGTTACAGTGAATATAAATGCAAAAGAAATTCTCCAGTTAAAACACAAGGATTAGTGGACAGGATTTAAAAAACAAACAACATGCTATTTACCAGAGACAGAGGTAAGGCATAAGGATACAGAAAAGATGAAAGTAAGAGGACTGAGAAATATAAAATTGGAAGACTCTAAAAGAAAGCTGATATAGCTATATTATATATATATATATCATAAAAGTTTGGTTTCCTCCTTCCTTTTAAAGTATATAATTCAATTTTTTTTTTAGTATGTTCACAATATTATGCAGCCATCACCACTATATAATTCCTAGAAAAAATTTACTTTAAGGCAAAAATTCTTTTTTTTGAGACCAAGTCTCACTCTGTTGCCTAGGCTGCTAGAGCAGTGTCGTGATCTCGGCTCACTGCAACCTCTGCCTCCCAGGTTCAAGCAATTCCCCTGCCTCAGCCTTCCGAGTACCTGGGATTACAGGTGTGCACCATCATTGCCTGGCTAATTGTTGTAGTTTTAGTAGAGACGGGGTTTCACCACGTTGGCCAGGCTGGTCTCCTGACCTCAGGTGGTCCGCCAGCCTCTGCCTCCCAAAGTGCTAGGATTACAGCCGAGAGCCACTACGCCCAGTCAAAAAGTCTTAAACCCAGAAGATACAACAATCCTAAATTGCTAAATCTCTAATAACATAGTCTCAAAGCACAAGACATAAGAATTGATAGGCCGGGCGCGGTGGCTGAAGCCTGTAATCCCAGCACTTTGGGAGGCCGAGACGGGCGGATCACGAGGTCAGGAGATCGAGACCATCCTGGTTAACATGGTGAAACCCCGTCTCTACTAAAAATACAAAAAACTAGCCGGACGTAGTGGCGGGCGCCTGTAGTCCCAGCTACTCGGGAGGCTGAGGCAGGAGAATGGCGTGAACCCGGGAGGCAGAGCTTGCAGTGAGCCGAGATCCGGCCACTGCACTCCAGCCTGGGCGACAGAGCCAGACTGTCTCAAAAAAAAGAAAAGAAAAGAGAAATACAAAAAATTAGCCAGGCATGGTGGCGGGCACCTGTAGTCCCAGCTACTCGGGAGGCTGAGGCAGGAGAATGGCGTGAACCCGGGAGGCGGAGCTTGCAGTGAGCTGAGACTGTGCCACTGCACTCCCAGCCTGGGCAATAGAGCGAGACTCCTCAAAATAAATAAATAAATAAAAAGATTTGAACAATACAGTTAACAGCTTTAACCTAACAGACATACACAGAACACTGTCCCCTAAAATTCTGACTACAGTAGTCCCCCTCTTATCCACAGTATCCTTTTCCATGGTTTCATTAATCCATGGTCAACTGCAATCTGAAAATAGGTGAGCATAGTGCAATAAGATATTTTGAGAGAGACATTTTTAGTAGAGACTGGGTTTCACCATGTTGGCCAGGCTGGTCTGGAACTCCTGACCTCAAGTGATCCACTCACCTTCGCCTCCTAAAGTGCTGCGATTACAGGCCTGGGCTACCATTGCCAGCCTTTCTGTTGTTGTTTTTAGACAGGGTCTTCTCATTCTGTCACCCGGGCTGGAGTACAGTGGTGTGATCATGGCTCATTGCAGCCTCAAACTCCTGGGCTCAAATGATCCTCCTGCCTCGGCCTCCCAAAGTGCTGGGATAATAGACATAAGCCAGTGTGCTTGGCCACAAAACTTTTTTCTTTGGACATAATTATGAGATTGAAATAAAGAAAAAGACTTTTTCAGAGATGTGAAAATCTAAGGAGGATTATGCGTAAGGAAAATTACCTACTAATTTCACTCATGAACATAGATGTAAAAATCCTGAATAGTAGATTAGCCAACCAAATCTTGCTATACATAAAAAGGTCACTACATAATGAGTAAATTGTTTCTATTCTAGGAATGCAAGTTTGGCTTTACACTTGAAAACCAATCCAAGAAATTTACACCATTAAAAGAATAAGGGAGAAAAATCATATGATCATTTTAATAGATGCCAAAAAGCATTTAATAAAATTCAACATCCATTCATGATTAAAACAAAACAATACAAAACAAAAAAACTTAACTCTTACCAAACAAGGAATAGAAGGGAATTTTCTTAGTATGATGAAGGTCTACATAAAACTATATCAAATATCATTCTTAACTATATCAAATACCATTCTTAATGGTGAAACTTTAGTTTTCCTTTAGAGACCTAGACTTGGAATAAATGAAAATACCTCTACTACTTCTATTCAACATTGTAATGAAAGTCCTAGACAGCACAGGAAAGTAAGAAATAAAAGCTTTGAGACTGGAAAGGAAGAAACTTTTTTTTTTTTTTTTTTTTTTGAGATGGAGTCTTGCTCTGTTACCCAGGCTGGAGTGCAGTGGCGCGATCTCGGCTCACCACAAATTCTGCCTCTCAGGTTCAAGCGATTCTCCTGCCCCAGCCTCCCAAGTAGCTGGGATTACAGGCACACGCCACTATGCCCAGCTAATTTTTGTATTTTTAGTAGAGATGGGGTTTCTCCATGTTGCCCAGACTGGTCTCAAACTCCTGAGCTCAAGCGATCTATTCACCTTGGCCTCCCAAAGTGCTGGGATTACAGGTGTGAGCCACCGTGCCCTGCCAGAAGAAACATCATTTAAAGACGACAGGAAATCTTTGTAGAAGATACTTAGAAAATCCAAATGAATGTGGAGAAAATTATTAGAATTAATCATTAAGGTTACTGAATACAAGGTCAATGTATGAAAATTGTGCTTACATATATGAGCAACAAAAGAAAAATGTATTTCAAAAGGCTATCATTTATTTAAAAATAGTAAAACTAGACTGGGCACAATGGCTCACGGCTGTAATCCCAGCACTTTTGGAAGTTAAGGCAGGTGGATGACTTGAGCCCAGGAGTTCGAGACCAACCTGAGCAACATGGTGAAAGCCTGTCTCCACAGAAAATAGAAAAAAATAGCCAGGCGTGGTTCCATGCACCTGTAGTTCCAGCGACTCAGGAGGCTGAGGTGGGAGAATCACCTGAGCCTGGGAGGCGGAGGTTGCGGTGAGCCGAGATCATGCCACTGTACTCCCCACTGGACGAAAGAGCAAGATCCTGTCTCAAAAAATAAAAAAATAGTAAAAATATATACAATACCTAGGAAAAAATAATAAAAATGTGTAAGATCCCTGTGAAGAAATGAAAGAAGACCTAAACCAAAAGAGGATTCTATCTTGTTTATAGGTTGAAGGCTCAATGTTTTAAAGATATCAGGTCTCTTACAGTGATCCATAGACTCACTGGCATTTCAATCAATATCTCAAAAAGTTGGGTGATTGTGGTGGGGTTTTTTGGTGGCTCTTGACAGGCTAATTGTAAAGTTCATATGGAAATGCAAGAACCAAGACACTCAATTAAAAAAGAACAGCATTCATTAAAAAGGTGTACTAATGAATACAATGTGGTAGTGAGACAACGATAGATAAATGAATCCATGAACTAGAGTACAGTCCAGCGACAGACCCTCACAGGAAAGGACACTTGCTTTATGACCAAGGTGGCATTGTAGTACCGTGGGGAAAGGACAACAGCTTTCAATAGATAGTACTGGGATAATTGTGGATGTCCACAAAAAAGCAATTTGCCTACAGTTCCCCAGTGGCTATGTGGTGAAGCTGTCTTTATTTATTTATTTATTTTTTAATTTGTCTTGAGACAGAGTCCACGCCCGGCTAATTTTTATATTTTTAGTACAGACATGGTTTCAACATGTTGACCAGGCTGGTCTCGAACTCCTGACCTCAGGTGATCTGCCCGCCTCGGCCTCCCAAAATGCTGGAATTATAGGCATGAGCCATCATGCCCGGCCTGAAGCCAAGACTTTAAACCCAAATATAACTGGCTCTAAAGTCCATACTCTTTACATTCAGCCAATCACCATGTCACCTCCCAAAGATGTTGTTAGCAACAAGCCTCCCAAGTTATGGAGGTGTTTTGTGACCCAGAAAATGCTGTGACTACCTGCAGAGGAGATAATTACTGCCTTCCAGGTTAGTAGGGTCTCCTTGGCCCATAGCCCTAAAGCTCCTACTGGGTCCCCCTCCTCTCTGGTAAAGTACAGCGGGCACCTGACCACCAAGTCCCCTTGAAAAAGAGGGACTCTGGGAAGGGGGACTTCAGCAGGGGGCTGGCCTTACAGCCAAGGTACTCAGGACTGAATACCCCCAGGGCACTGTGAGAGGCTGATGCTCTGAGGTTCCCTTGGGGTCAGCCTCAGGCCATGTTTGAGAGGAAACCAGAGCCAGGTCACCAGAGACCCTTGGGACACGTTTTGTGTTTTACTTTTTAAGCTGAACTTTGTGTTTTTGCGGCTTTGGTCTGGGGTAGAGGCCAGCTGAAGAAGGAAAAGCAGTAGAGCCTTCCAGGAAAACATGCAGCTGAGGCCTAGTTCCCTTTGGCCTCTTGGCCATGCCCTGGGGGATCCCTGGGAACTAGCAGGGGCTGCCCGTCCTTCTTCCCTTCTCTAGTTTCCTGGATTGACAAAGTAGACCTTTGTTTCTGGCTTTGAGACCTTGAGGGAGGATGGGAGTTCTGTCTTAGCACCCTAGCAGTGACTGTACTCGGGCTGAAGAGTTTTCTTAGAAATAGAAAATGGCAGCTTTGAAAGGCCCTCGCAGCCTCCTGACCCATGTCCAGATGGGGACTAGAGAGATGATCTTGTTATAGGAAAGGGATCCTAATCCAGACCCCAAGAAAGTGTTCTTGGATCTCGTGCAAGAAGGAATTTGGGGCAAGTCCATGGAATAAAGTGAAAGCAAGTTTATCAAGACAGCAAAAGAATAAAAGAATGGCTACTCCACTGGCAGAACAGGGTGTGGGCTGCTTGACTGAGTATTGTAGTTATTTCTTGATTATATGCTAAACAAGAGGTGAATTATTCATGAGTTTTCTGGGAAAGGGGTGGGGATTTCCCCCAGAACTGAGGGTTCCTCCCCTTTTAGACCATATAGGGTAACTTCCAGACATTGCCATGGCATTTTTAAACTGTCATGGCACTGATGGGAATGGGAGTGTCTTTTAGCATGCTAACACGTTATAATTAGCGTATAGTGAGCGGAGAGGACACCAGAGGTCACTTTCATTGCCATCTTGGTTTTGGTAGGTTTTGGTTGGCTTCTTTACAGCATCCTGTTTTATCAGCAGGGTGTTTGTGACCTTTATCTTTTTTTTTTTTTTTTTTTTTTTTGAGATGGAGTTTCACTCTTGTTGCCCAGGCTGGAGTGCAATGGCGCGATCTTGGCTCATTGCAACCTCTGCCTCCCAGGTTCAAGTGATTCTCCTGTCTCAGCCTCCCGAGTAGCTGGGATTACAGGCGCCCACCACCATGCCTGGCTGATTTTTGTATTTTTAGTAGAGATGGCATTTCACCATGTTGGCCAGACTGGTCACAAACTCCTGATCTCCGGTGATCCGCCTGCCTTGGCCTCCCAAAGTGCTGGGATTACAGGTGTGAGCCACTGCGCCTGGCCTGTGACCTGTATCCTATGCCAACCTTCAGTCTCATCCTGTGACTAAGAATGCCTAACCTCCTGGGAATGCAGCCCAGCAGGTTTCAGCCTTATTTCACCCAGCCCCAGTTCAAGATGGAGTCGCTGTGGTTCAAACGCCTTTGACATTCTGACCTTGGTCATCCAGGAGTCAACCCTAGATTCCCAGTACAGCACTTCCTCAGTTCCCTCAACTAATTGTACTCCCCCAAATTGAGGCATTTCCAGCAGTATGCTAGGATGTGTACTGACCTCAGGATTGGAGAGAGGCCAGGGAAAGGCCTGGCAGGCCTTGTCTCCCACAAATAAAACCCTTGGAACAGTCTCCTGGAGGTTGTGGGCAGTGAACCTGCATGATAGGGTAGACCCAAGACAGGAAGAGTGCCCATAGACCCTGGGAGCCAGCAGGGCCAAGATCTGCCAGCCAGCCTCACAGAGGCCACCAAGCCCAGCGCCCTTGAGACACACACAGCGTCTGAGTCAGACACAGAGCATTTCAAGCTGGTAGGAATGGCCCAAGCTGACATCTGAGATCTCTTGCTCAATAGACAAATTGTTCATGGGGGAGATTTATCCTGTCCTCAGCATGCAATTCTTCTCTCACTGTTCCATAGTTTCATTGTCACTAGGTCAGCATCTATCCAGAGCAAACCACATGAAACACAAATCATTGAGGCTTGGAGCTGATGAAGTTAAACCCAGCAGCCTGCTTTTTAGCACTCCTGATTCAGCTTGTCATCAAAACAAACTACAGCCCCTGGCTTCGCTTAGGAAAATGGCTTTGACTGAGAACTTACAGGGGGTCTTGGAACAGTGTGGCAATTGCCCTCCTTTGGGAAGACAGTGTACAGTCGGGGAGGAAAGGTGCCCAGAAGAGAAAGGGAGAACTAAGCAGGCATCTAGGCCTTATTGGGGAATCCTAGGTCTCCACCTGGCCTTCTGGGTCCCCACAGTCTTGAGACAGACACTGTGCTGAGCCCTCCTGAGCACCAGGTGTTGGCCCAGGCAGGGCAGGTCCAGGAGGATTAGGAAGCTGTGTTGCCCATGAAGCAGGAACTGGTTGTTGCCGCCCAGAGTGATGCTTCAGAGGCAGAAAGCCCCATGTCTTCAGGTCCACTTGCATCCCCAGCCCCCAGGAGTCTCCCTCCCTCTTCCCCACGCCTCAGGCCTCCTTGCATCCTCATGGATTATTTGAGTGTTAACCATTCCTGTACATCTCCCAGACGGTGCTGACACTGATGCCTCTGGTATACGGAACTGCCGTTGTCAAGTTTACTAGGCTCCTAAGTCCTCTAAAACAGTAAAGGGAAAACAAAACAAAACACAAACAATCTCATCCCAAAGGTGCTCTTGGCTCCAACCCTGGATCCTGGCTGTACTTCTCTCAGCAGTGCTGCTGAGGCCACAACTTCCATGGCTGGGGCAAGGCACCTCACAGCCTCCATCCCCCTGCTTCCACACTGTGTGGATGAGGAGCTGGGTCATGGTCCAGTGGCCAGAGCCCTGGCCTGGGACTCAGAAGGTCCATGTCAGACCCAAATTCTGTGTGACCTTGTGCAAGTCATGTGAGCTCCCTGAGCCTGAGTTTCCCATGCTAGGATTATTGTAAGGAGCAACACACGGTATGTGGGAAAGCACCAAGTGTGCTCATGGAGGGTGAACACGGGTGAGGGGTTCACGAGTCCCCCTGCGCCCTCCCTGCCCCACAGGCCCACCTTGGAGGAAAGTGGGAACTAAGAGCTGGGCTTTCTCCTGTGCTTCTGTCATTAGGGGAGACCAAAGTCACTGCAGCCACTGCAACAGGACACAGGGAGCGCTCCAAAGGCCCCGGCGACGTTTGATTGTCCAGCATTCCACATCTGTCCCGGAAATGAGTTTCCAACAGCTCCAGGCTCAGGTCTGTGTCAAAATCCAGATGTCAGGGCCTCCCTCTGCAACAGGGCTCCTAGATTCTGGAGTCAAAGACCTACTAGAAAAGGGGTCCCCCTCATGTCCTCCTGGGCTCCCCAGAGGGCTCTGATCAGGCACCAGAGGAGAATCTCGCCCCTCCGGAGCCAGGACAGTGTTCCTCTCCTACCCCATTCTTTCTATTCTTTAGTGTCTTGAGTCATGACAGTTCAATTGCGCTCACAAAAGAGTGGCAAGAAATGTTGTAACTATTTTTCTAAACCTGAGAGAATTGCCAGAAGCCCCCCCAGCCTGTATTGAGCTCCTGTTCTGCCTTCTCAGACCTTCCTACAGCCATGCCATATCCCATCACCTGTGAACAGGGTTCAGGCCTTCACCATTCCCCCAGGGGAGGAACCCTGCATCACCCTTCCAAGGCTGGGGGACTTGTGGGGAATGCAACTCCTCCCCAAGGACAACCCAGCATGCCCTCTTAACAGGGCCAACACTCTGAACAAAGGCCTCAGCCCAGGATGGGGCGAGGATCCTCAGAACAGGGGCCTGGACCCAGGCTCTGTAGAGAAGGAAAATCGTCGTCAATTTTTGCTCATACATCTGCTCCCACAAACAATTACAGAGTAATTTCTGCACTAAATTATTCATACATTTCCCTGCCTCATATGGAAAGACCATTCTGTAGTTTCCTTTGTTTCCTTAGGCCTCTTTCCAATCGATAAATATAGATCCACTTCATCATTCTCAGTGGTTGCATAGTACTTGATTGTTTGGATGTACTTCGTTTTACTTAGCACAGTCCCCTGTTGATGGGGGCTTCTCATTTTCCAGGGCTACAAACAGCAGCAGGGCAAACATTGACGCACATACATCTTGGGGTGTTACTTTGTTTTCTTAGGATGAATTCCTAGAAGCTGACTTGTGAGGTCAAAATATAGGTCCACTTTTAAGATTTATTTCTCTATAGTCCACTCCCAGAATGGGTGTGGTAGTATCCTCGCCAGTACCAAGTCCTTGCCAGTGTCTCGCCTGAGTGTCCTGCCCACCCTCCAATCCAGGGTCTAACACGGAGCTCAGGCTTTCCTTCCTGACACCAGGGGACCCTCCTCTCCCTCTAGACATAACCTATCTAGCTGACTCCATTTTCACCCCCAGGGATAATCCAGCCCCCAGCTTCTCACTTCTTCCTCTAAAAAGCCTCCAGCTCAGCCCCTAGTTTCCACCAACAGTCAGTGGGAACCAAGTGGGCACCCTGGGAGTAAGGGGCTCCTTGCTCTCAGTCCTGAGATCTTGACTGAGTCCAGGCTTCAACTTCTGCACCTAAGCCCCACCTGGCAAAAGGACAGTGGTACCTATGTCATAGCTTTGCCACAGCCTGGACTCCTTAGGGGAGGACAGCATTTGTTTTGGGAGCAGGTAGCTGCTGAAAAGCCAGTCACTGGGGCAGGGTCCCCAGCCGGATTCAGCAACCAGGCTGAGTCCCTAGGACTGACCAATCCTCCTCAGGTGGCACAGCTCACGTGGCCAGCATGTCTCACGCTCAAATCTCCAGGAGGATGCCAGGACTAACCACCATGCTCTGCCACCTCCAGAGAGGAAGAGACCAGGCGAAGCCTTCATCCCAGGGAGCCTTCTTATTTTCTCATACTGTGGGAAAAAACGCATAACATAAAATGTGTCATTTTACCTTTTTTTTTTTTTTTTGACAGTCTCACTCTGTTGCCCAGGCTGGAGTGCAGTGGCGTGCTAAGTAAATGAACTGCAACTTCCACCTCTTGGGTTCAAGCAATTCTCCTGCCTCAGCCTCCCGAGTGCCTGGGATTAAAGGCATGGGCCACCACACCCAGTTAATTTTTGTATTTTTAGTAGAGACGGGGTTTCACCATGTTGGCCAGGCTGGTCTCAAACTCCTGATCTCATGTGATCTGCCCACCTTGGCCTCCCAAAGTGCTGGGATTACTGGCATGAGTTACTGTGCCCAGCCTCTACGTTTTAACCATTTTTTTTTTTTTTCAAATGGCCCAATCTTGGCTAACCACAACCTCCGCCTTCCAGGTTCAAGCGATTCTCCTGCCTGAGCCTCCCGAGTAGCTGGGATTACAGGCATGCACCACCATGCCCGGCTAATTTTGTATTTTTAGTAGAGACAGGGTTTCTCCATGTTGATCAGGCTGATCTCGAACTCCCAACCTCAGGTGATCCACCTACCTCAGCCTCCCAAAGTGCTAGGATTACATACAGACGTGAGCCACCATGCCGGCTCATTTTAACCATTTTTAAATGGGAACAGGTAGCAACTGAAAAGCCAGTCACTGGGGGCAGAGTGCCAATGTAAAGTTCTGTGGCATTAAGTACATTCATATTGTTGCACTACCACCACCCATTTCCAGAACGTTTTCATCTTCCTCAACTAAAACTCTATTAAACAATAACTCCCCATTCCCCCTCCATCCCCCTGCCCCTGACAACCACCATTCTGCCTTCTGTCTCTGTGAATTTGACTATTTTAGCTAACTCGTCTAAGTGCAATCATACGATATTTGTCCTTTTGTGACTGACTTATTTCAGTTAGCATAATATCTTCAAGGTTCATCTGAGTTGTAGTACATGTCAGAATTTCCTCCCCTTTTAAGGCTGACTGATATTCCACTGTTTGTATATACCACCTTTTGTTTATTCATCCATCAAAGGACTCGTGGGTTGTTTTCTTTTGTCTACTATGAATCATAGTGCTGAATAGTATCTGTTCAGGTTCCTGTTTTTATTTCTTTTGGGTATATCGATAAAAATGGACTTGTTGGATTCTATGGTAATTCCATGTTTAATTTTTGGAGGAATTTCCATACCATTTTCCACAGGGGTTGCACCATTTGACATTCCTACCAGCAATGCACGAGTATTCCAATTTCTTCATTTTTTCTTTCACCCTGAATCAACAATGGCTAACATTCCAATTTCTGCATATCTCTGCCAACACTTATTTTGTGTTTCTGGTTTTTAAAATAATAACCATCCAAATCTGTGTACCTCTTTGTGGTTTTTATTTGCATTTCCACTGGGAGCCTTCTTAAGGTCAGGAAATCCTAGATCCCTTTGTCAAAGGACAGATGGCCCAGCTGAAAGGAGCCTGGGTAGGGAGGTGGCTTCTATGCTCCTCTTAACCCTATCTCTTACTCCTGGGAGCTGAGCAGAGGCACAGCCACCCCATTTGCATCCCTGTGCTTCTCCCTCAGGCCCCTGGGTACTCTTGACCCTGCTGAGCTTGGTAGGGGATGATCAGGAAGCCTGAGTTTTGGAAGGTTAGGGAAGAGCAGGTGAGAGGGAGGATGGAGACTAAGAAGCACTTCTGAGGGACAGCAATGGAGCGTGGATGGCATTGGGCAGAAGAGGGAGATGTCTCCAACGCCATGCCAGCCCTCCCTCACCAGGTAGATCTTGAACAGCTTATGCCGTGATGCTCCAGGAAGCCCTGGGAGGGAGCAAAGGGAGAGCAGGAAGGGGTGATTCTGCTGTTTTTACAAATGATGACCCAGAAATAAATGGACTTCCCTCAAGAAGACAGAGAAGGTTAGTCTCAGGGCAAGAGGAAAAGTCAACCGCAGGGCACTTCCTACTGGAGGAAGGGCAGAACTATGGGGAGACCAAGGGTGATTCTGAGAGCAAGTCATAAAACAAAAGAGCAAACAGAGACACAGAGAGGGGAACCAACTTGCCCAGAGTCACACAGCAAGTGGGGAGTCAGAGACAGCCAGACGTAATGGTCATTGTATGGCTTCCTCCTGGCTCCCTGCCTGGTGACCTGGCACTCAATCTCCCCAGATACACCGTGACATCATTGTGCCCTGTCTCTACTCCCTGCCTGGTGACCTGGCACTCATTCTCCCCAAATACACCGTGACATCATTGTGCCCTGTCTCCACTCTTGGTGACCCTGGCACACATCTCGCTGCAGGGCAAATGTCCTTGGGGTGCCACGTTCCTCTGGTTTCTGGTCTATTGACCCTATCACTTCTAACAGCCTCCTCTGCACCCGGGGTTCCTCTGCCTCACACCCTGGGTACAGGTCCTGAAGCCCAGACAAAGGGAGTAACCACGTTCTCTGCCCGGGGACACTGCCAAAGACAGAAATGAGGCTTGCCTGCCACGACCGGCTCAGCCAGACAAACCTCATTTCCTTTCTGACATGGTAAGAAGTTTCAGCTTTAAGAAGAAACCAGCCCCTAGGAATGTCTGAAATCCCATCTCCTGGAAGAAACAAGGAGCCTGGATATGTGGCAGAAACTTGGTAACACTCAGAATGTGGTCAATGTGATCATCCTCATCCCCTCCCCTCTCCCCCCACCACCCCCACGCTGCTGGCCTCGGTCGAGAGCAGCAAACATGTCTCGCCCAGGGAGGTGCCACTCTTTCACCCCCAGAGGCAGCCGCCTCCTTGGGCCCCTTGGCTCTGCCTCCAAAGAACAGCTGTAGGCCAGTGATTTGGCACCTGGGCCACATTCTCCCATGGAAAAGAGGTGGTATGTGGGGGATCTGGTGATTACTCTCATGATTACGGGGCTCTGCTTGGTTCAGACTTGGTTCTTCTGGGCCCTGTGTGAGACTAGAAACAAAGCATTTCTCGAGGAAATGGCTGAGCCCAGGAGCTTGTCCTTGGCCCCCTTTCTCCTACCTCCCTCCCTGGTCCCTTGGAGCCCATGGGGAGGGGGTTCCACCTCTCTTCCTCTCCAAGGCTGCCATCCTAAACACCTTCACTCAGGTGGGGCATGGAAGGGTGGGGGAAACACTGTTGGTGAAGTCCTGGGTGTCTCCAGAATAGGAACAGTCACTCGTCCTGAGGTTTACTCACCCAGCTGCCACATAGCAAAGTTCGACATGTGCCCTAAAAGAGGAAAAGGGAAGATCCCCAGCACCTGAGTGTGTGCATATGTATATCTGTGCAATATGTACATGGCAGTCTGCATGTGTATGTCAACACATGTGCCCACATGCATTTTAAACAATTAAACAAGCATAACACTTGTCATGCTTATTATGAGCCAGGTATGTTCTAAATGCTTATAAGTATGGTATTAACTCATTTAATCTTCATAACAGCGCTATGAAATAGGTTCTGTTATAACTCCCATTACACAGAACAAGACACTGAGGCAGGATTGCTTAAGCCCAGGAGTTTGAATCCAGCCTGGGCAACATAGTGAGACCCCTGTCTCTAAAAAACAAACAAATAATAGAAAAACTAGGGGCCAGGTGCAGTGACTCACACCTGCAATCCCAGCACTTTGGAAGACTGAAGGATGAGGGTTGCTTGAGACCGGGAGTTTGAGACCAGCCTGTTCAACATACTGAAACTCTGTCTCTTTAAAAAAAAAAAAATCTGAAAGGCATTTTGTGAGAAACTGAAGCACAGAGAGGCCAAGTCATTTGCTCCTGGTCACAGAATAAGAGACAGTGGCAGGACTTGAATCCAATCCAGGTATTCTGACCTCTCATAGGCACATGTCAGATGTGTTATGCATGTTAGTGTGCAGGCATGTGTGGAGGCATGCGTCCGGGTGGAGGCATGCGTCTGGGTGGATGCGTGTGTGTGTGGAGGTGTGCGTCTGGGTGGATGCGTGTGTCTGGGTGGATGCGTGTGTCTGTGTGGATGTGTGTGTGTGGATGTGTGAGTCTGTGTGGAGGTGTGTGTGTGGATGCGTGTGTGGATGTGTGCATCTGGGTGGATGTGTGTGTCTGGGTGGATGCGTGTGTCTGTGTGGAGGTGTGCGTCTGGGTGGATGCGTGTGTCTGGGTGGATGCGTGCGTCTGGGTTGAGGTGTGCGTCTGGGTGGATGCATGCGTCTGGGTGGAGGTGTGAGTCTAGGTGGATGCGTGTGTCTGGGTGGATGTGTGTGTCTGTCTGGAGGTGTGCATCTGGGAGGATGTGTGTGTGTGGATGCATGCATCTGGGTGGATGCGTGTGTGTGGATGCGTGCATCTGCGTGGAGGTGTGCATCTGTGTGGATGCATGCGTCTGGGTGGATGCGTGCATCTGGATGGATGCGTGTGTGTGAATGCGTGCGTCTGGGTGGATGCGTGTGTGTGGAGGTGTGCATCTGGGTGGATGCATGCGTCTGGGTGGATGCGTGTGTCTGTGTGGATGCGTGTGTGTGGAGGTGTGCATCTGGGTGGATGCATGCGTCTGGGTGGATGCGTGTGTCTGTGTGGATGCGTGTGTGTGGATGCGTGTGTCTGTGTGGAGGCGTGCGTCTAGGTGGATACATCTGGGTTGATGCGTGCATCTGGGTGGATGCGTGTGTGTGGATGCATGCGTCCAGGTGGAGGCATGTGTCTGTGTGGATATGTGTCTTGGTGAAGCAGAGCACACAGTGAAAGGTTAAGTTCACCCTTTGACTGGTGTGCTCCACTTCACCCAGACCTTATAGCTTGGAAAGTCCTGTGTGGCACTGTGATATAATAAAATATATATATTTGGCCTCTGCCCTGGGTTCCTGATACAGAGCCCCTAAAACTCATAATTTCCTGAGCAATAGGGGTGCTAGGAGAATCTTTTGTTCTAATATTTGGTGGTTGACCCTGGTTCCTGATGGAGCTTCTAATCCCTTGGAATGTCCCGGGTGACAGGAACGTCTTTTGTTCTAATGAAATGATTCTCTGTGAGCTCCTGGATGGGGACTGGTCACCAGAAAGACCAAGCCATGATGAGAAGCTTGGCACTTTCAGTCCCACGCCCATCCTTCAGGAAGGGGAGAGGGGCTGAAGGTTGAGCTGACAGACAATGGCCGATGATGTAATCTATCAGGCCTATGTGACGAAGCTTCCATAAAAACCAGAAGGACAGGGTCAAATGAGCTTCCAGATAGCTGAACACGTGGAGGTGTCTGGAGGGTGGAGCCCCTGGAGAGGGCATGGAAGCTTCTCTCCCCTTCCCCCATGCCTTGCCCTATGCATCTCTCCATCCGGTTCTTCATTGGTATCCTTTCTAATGTCACTTATAATAAGTCCAGTAAATGTTAAGTGTTACACTGAGTTTTAATTAAACACTAAGTTCTAATTAAGCTGTCCTAGCAAATTAAACCCAAGAAGAGGCTCATGGGAACCCCAATTTATAGCTGGTTTGTCAGAAGTATGGGTCACAACTATAGCTGAGTGAGTGGTATAAGCCTGCAGCCCAACTACTTCTACTTGGTAAGTTATGGCGGGAGGATCGCGTGAGCCCAAGAGTTTGAAGCCAGGCTGGGTGACACAGCAAGGCCCTGTATCCAAAAAACATTTTTTAAAAGTGTAGGTCACAACCAACTACTTGTGACTGGCATCTGCAGTGGAGGCAGTCTTGTGAGACTGAGCCAACCTGTGGGATCTGACGCTATCTCCAGGCAGACAGTATCAGAATTGAGTTAAATTGTAGGACACCCAGCTAGCGTCCACTGGAAAACTGCTTGTTGGTGAGGAGAAATCCCCACATATCTGGGAGCAGAAGTGAAGTGTTGTGAGTGGTGGTGTGTGAGAAGGAAAAAAGAAAAGTTTTTTTGTTGTTTGACATGAATAGATGGAGACAGCCAGATGGCCCTGGAGTGGCTAGAAGAGGCTGCCCTTCTTGCTCCTGTTTCCCAGCTGATGCCCCACATTCACAGCTTTGTCCTGGCAGGGCCTGCAGCTCCCTCACCCTGGAGGGCAGGGGTGGCTCTCCTGCACACTGGTTTCCTGTGGCCCCCTTCTTCAGGAGTGCTGATTCGATCCAACCAGCCTGACCCAGGGCCACCAATGAGGAGGCATCTGGGGCATTTACTATCTCAAGCACCTGGGTAACAACTAAGACCCTTTAAAGCTTCTGGTTACATTTCCTGAGACTGACAAGAAACTTCATTTTGGATAATTCCCTTCAAGTTACACTGTGAGCACCTGGTGCAAATGGCCCTGAGATCTGCATCTGAACGATCCTGGTATCTGCTGAAAATAGCAGAATGTGGCCTGAGAACTGCTAGAGGAAAAAAATTCTACTTTGAAATGGCACTAGCTACATGTAGTGAGTACTTGTGAGGCATCAGTCATTGTTTTAGAAATATCGTCACTTTTAAGCCTCAAAAAAGTTCCTATGTGTTATTATTCCCATTTTACAGATCAGAGAATGAAGTTCAGATGGGGAAATGTCTGATTCCAGGGAGGCATGTGTATTTGTGTGGGTCACAGGCCGGGGAAAGACCCTGACCCCACCCCATCCCACAGCCATGACACCCCTTACACCTGGCAAAGAGAAACCACCTGCAGTTACAAAGATAGGGTCATTTATTCACGTTATATTATTGAATTTTAAAGGCAAAAATACAGTTCTGTTTTGAACACCAAGGTCAGACACAGCCCCCTTCACAATGGTAAATACACATTTGCATACACAGGAAATCAAAATACACAGCACAACAGGTTTCTGGGACATGAAAGCCACCATCCTGGCTATGCGGAGCCCCTGCCCCCAGCCTGGCAGTCAGCAGAGACCCTGTCCGGGCTGAGGGCCAGCACAGCATCTCCTTTACCCTCCTGTGCCACCTCTGCCCTCTCTGATCTTTCCCAAAGGCCAGTTCACACAGGGTCACCAGCAATAGCATGCACAGAAACAGAGAAGGGCACAGTACACAACAACTTCATGATCATAACTCCCAGGAGAAGGAAATGCTCCCTGAACCCCCAGCCCTGGAATCCCCAGTAAGGAAACAGGACCCGCGGCATCTCACAGACCAGGCAAACGTCTAGGCCTCACTGGGCCCTGGCTGTGCCTTGGGCCCATGTGGGCCCATGAGAGCACTACGTCAGCAAATGGGGGGAGCAGTATTTCCCTTGGTTCTGAGAACGAACCACATACTTGACTACTTGACATAAATGAGAAGGTAACAAAAAAAAAAGAAGAAAAGGTAGATTTGGTTTTAAGAGTAAAGTAACACAGAAGTTACCACTCAGGGCATTTGTTTGCTTTCTTTTAAGGCACTTTGGAAAAGTCAGAATCTGTGGGCAGAAAGAGAGGCCTTCATTCTTTGTATTTCCCAAAACTCCCTCTCAGTGCAGTCATTTCTAGTTTTAATAACATCCTTGGTATAGAGTGGGGAACTGACAGAGAAACACTTTTTGCATAGTCCAACTGCTTCTGCAATGGAAAATAATTTTTAACCGATACAAAGGCTTCTGGAAAAAGAACCAAGTTAGCATCTGAGATGCTCAAAGCAGTAAAGGCACAGATAAGACTGGGGCCAGGCACCAGCACAGCCTCCACACTGAGGGCTGGTACCCAGGAGGGCAGTGGTTTGGGGTCTGCCACGAGCACAAGGCTCAACCCTGGGATTAGGCAGCTGAATCTTGGGAACTGAGCCCAGGCTGGACCTGGCAAAGGCGCTCAGTGGTAGGAAGTGCCTTGCGCCATCTCATCCCAGGTGGCTCAATAGCTCCCAGCAGAGGTGGGTTTGTGACAGACAGCCCTGTGGGTGGGAGCCTCAACTGGGGTGGGAGCACCTGCTGAAAACCTGAGGTGGAACAGGAGGCTTTAGGCACCGAAGTTCTTGGGAGGGCATCAGGGTGTGGGTTCGGCTGAACTTTCTAGATCACTAATTAAAAGGCACATTCATGCTGGGGAATGGATAGTCTGTTTGACCCTGAGTGCCACAGTCAAGTCTTAGGGGACAGGCAAGAGGCAAAGGAACAAAACAGGGAGAGGAAGGAAGGAATGAGAAAGGCAGGGGAAAAGAGGAAGGAGGAAGAAGGAGAACTGGTAACATAGGGTGGGCCAGAGAGTGTGGCTAGCAGAGCCTCTGAGGGAGGTGGCCCCCACCAGAACAGAGGCTCCCTCTGCCTGGGGAGTACAAAGGGCTGGTAAACAACCTGACTGCTGTTATTTACAACCCCCCAGCCTAGGGGCCTGAGGGGTCAGTCTAAGGAGGCTGAGGCTCCCTCTGCCCTGCCCACCTGGGGAGGGTTGGGGAAGTGGGGAGCTGCACAGTAGGGGCAGAGGCTCCTGTCTCCCAGGTATCCGCCCCGAGCTCTGGCGGGATAATGCTGACCGGGAGGCCTTGCCTGCCAAGGGGCCAGAGGGTGATTTTGCTCTTGAGAAGACCTGGCCTGCCAGCTAAATCATAGGCCTATTTGTGGCCACTACAGCATATATTTATTTATTTTTCCCTAAAAATTGCTCAATCCCCTCCCCATATTTAAAACACTACAATAAAAATACATAGGAAATTCAAGTTTACATAGCATGCCAAGAAAAATAAATGTCATGACTTAACATTAAACAGCTATGCAAATTTGGATCAACACAAAATCAAGCTAGATCATAATTAGAACTCGATCTGTTCTTTCTTTAAAATACTACAAACTGCTATTAAAAAAAAAAAGAACAAAAAAACTTTACATTCAGAAATCAGACAATCTGGAGATCGGTCACTGAATGTGAGAACACCCAAGGCTTTTGCTCTGATGCTAGAGTTGCCTTGGAATCCACACATTAGTAGGACAGAAGGTCCAAGGCTCAAGTTTTAAAATCCTTTTGCTAAGAAAAGACATATGCACAGTGATTGTAATCGTTGCATACCACTGAAAGAAGTGGGTGAGGGGAGGACGTAACATTAAGAATGGTTGAAATTTTGTGTTTTTCTGTTAAATTACAACTACCAAAAATATCACACCAATCCAATTTTAGCAGCACTCTCCAAATTTTCACGAAGTAATAAGAACCATAATTTAAAGAAAAATTCTAACCTATTTCACAACAATTTAGCAGTTCTATCACCGGGAATGTATTCCACGGCCACCAAATTTTGGGATGTGTACAGTTCTGACTCTGGGGTGACACTGCGAACACACCAAGAAACCCCCAAAGGCACAAACATCTTGCAGAGCTAAGAAGTCACAAGCCGAGCCAAGTTGGGGGCAAAATGTCCCACTCGTCCTGGTCATCTGGAAAGCCATCTGAATGATGAGCGAAGGGGACCTGTCACTCAGACTGGTAAAAATGAGAGGGACCAGCCCAGCAGATTGGCAGAGACGCACAGCAGAGGTCCCTGGCTAATTTCAGGTCTCTTATCCGTGTACTGAAACGCTAGCTCGGTGTCCCGATGTCCACTGTGATTTGGGTATACAATGGGTATCTCTGTACGTCCAGCACCTGGTAGGTGAGTGAGTTCAAACCATCAGAGAGCATTGTCTCCTTTGTGTGTGCAATTCGGTCAAACCTACAAGGAAAAGAGCACAAGAAGATTGTCTTAAAACAAAAATCTTAAGAAGAAACCATTACACGTACTTCCTCCTCCCTCTCCACTGTAACCTGACCACCTCAATTTCCCTTTAGGCCCAGAGCCCTCTGCAGAGCCTCAGACCTGCAGCCTACCTCATCCTAAAGGGGGAAGGAGTATGAATAAACACAGAACGCACCTCTGAGGATTGGGTTCATTTTTCTTGTCTCTTGAGTGGCGGATCATGCGACACCTCCCGACCACAGCATTTGGGCGAGATATAGACATGCCTCTAAAAACTAATCTGCAAAGAGTAAGGGGAAATTCATTATCACAGAGCTGCCATACACTTGGTCTGATAGCCCTGGCTGCAAGACTGTTGCACCATCCACCATCATCCTTGCTGTTCTCACTCAGCCCACAACCCAGCATCATGCCAGAACCCAGCCTAGCATGACCCTGGTTAAAACTCACATTCCTACTCCATGTCCTTTTACAACTGGTTCTGCAGTTTGTGGTGTTGACTATTATGTGCCAGACGCTGGGGGCGTCTACCCCACAGAACGTACAGGGTGAATGCCTCAAACATAGGGCCTTCAGGACCAGGATGGAGGTGAGAAGAGGAAGATGAGGTTGGAGACACAGGGGAAGAAGCACAGAGTTTGTAAACTCTGCCGGAGCAAGCCTAGGCAGAGTCCAGTTGAGGATGAACAGGTATCTGCCAGAGCATTTTGGGCAGCCAGGATGACACAGGCAAAGGCATGGAAGTGAGAGCAAGCCTAGTGCCTTCAGGGAGCAATATAAGGAGCAATATAAGCTCCTAGGTGACAAGGGTCTGGGGTAGGATGTGGCAGGTCATGGGCTGAAAAGGGCAAGGCTGAATCACAGAGGCCTTCTCAGAGCATCCCACAAATGGTTGCCAGTATCTGAAAGGGGCCTAATATACAATATTTCCAAAATGTTTTTAGTCATGGGGAAGTCTCCCTAAAAGTAGTATAAGAATGGAGGGCTTCAGAACATGTGGGAAAAGGCAGAAAAAAACAAATGGAGGGCTGAGAACAAGACTAGAGGCAGCCGGAACAGGGTGGAGGATTCTGTGTTGGTCCAAGGAAAAGGAATGAGGACCAAAATGAAAGCCTGGAGAGCAGGAACAGCAAAGTTAGTTAAGGGACAGAACTGGTTGATTCCAGACCACTTAAACATTCCTGGCCTTGCCTGGCACACAGTAAGTAGGTGCATAGTAAGTGTTAGGTCCTTTATCTTTCAAGAAAGTTGCTCCACACACCACCCATCCTTCTAGCGCCACCGCCTTAGCATGGGACTAGATGCCTGTGGACACTCCCTCCCTCCCCCCAGCTGTTCTGACCATTCAGCCCTGTGGTATCCTGTCAGCCCTGCACACTGTCATATCGGTCCAGACCGTCTGCCCAGGAGTGCCTCTGTGGAAGCAGGTTTGCTTCTGTCTGGACCCTATGTCCAGGTTTTCAGTGTCCTAGGCCTGCCTGGCACAGTGCTCTGTATGAAGCAGAGATTCAATATGCACACACTTGATACCCCATCTACATACTCTAAAACTGGAGTTTTCTTCAAGGTTTATATTGAAGATGTGGGTCTCTGTTAAGTTTGCACACAATGATAACTTGAATGACTTGGGTGTTGCTCTGACAGACACCTTCTGTTAACTGGTACTCCAATTCAGAAAGGCTGCACCAAGGTGTATTCTGATAATAAACTCAGTAATGAGTTCAGACTGGCTCCTGGAGGGAGAAGGTGCTCATCGGTGGCTGGTGGGGTTGAAGCCTCTACGGCCAGAGGACTGAGCAGAATGTTCTTTCAAATGCTACTGATAGATGTTTTTTAACACTGTAAATGACAACCCACATCATAAAGATTTACCAGCTTAAAATTCTGTCCCAGGATGTGGATGGGACAGAACTGACCAGGACATAATGGCTGCCGGGGCTGGATGGGTCCTCAAAGGTTTATTATACTACAGTATCGCTTTTGTATATGTGAAAAATACTCCAAAATAAAAATATAACACAAAGCTTCTGTGAAGACAGTTAGGATTCTGCTCAAGGAAACTTGTTTCACAGTGAAAGGGGACCACAATGAGATAAGGGATTTTTACAAAGGACATTTGTTTACTCCTTGAGTATAAAACGGCATGTGGCAAGTCAAAGTAAACTTGCCCCGTCACTTGGTTCCCATTTGACATTTTTCCAGGCTGATACAAAAATCTCAGAAACTCATTTTCCTACAGATCCCGTTCAGCACCTACAGGACCTGTAGGAAGCCACACCTAAGAATCTGGGCTGAGTGGGGGTGCATCCCATCTGAGGGTCAGTCCTTGAGGAACAACCAAGCATTGATTCAAAAACTGGAAGTGAAGGTTGATAGAGGAGAAAGATATCTAAGTTATGACCATTACCTGTTAAAAATGTCATCATCTTCTCCTCCCCAGCCCCAATAATTATTAGGAAATCCATTGATGGTGAGAAACTGTTGTTTACTTAGAGCAGAGACACCTCCAAAATACTGAACATAAGGTAGGCTGGAGGAAAAACATACACACAGAAGAAGCAGTGGTTAGTTAAGTTCTGACATCCCCAAAATGAAGCTTGCTAAGAACATAAACACTTTTAAAGTTATTCTTTTTGCTTCTCTAGAGTTTTTTGTGTGTGTGTTTTTTTTTTTTTTTTTTTTTTTGAGACGGTCTTGCTCTGTCGCCAGACTGGAGTGCAGGGACGCGATCTAGGCTCACTGCAACTTCCACCTCCCGGGTTCATCAAGTAATTCTCCTGCCTCAGCCTCTCGAGGAGCTGGGACTACAGGTGCCCACCACCACGCCCAGCTAATTTTTGTATTTTTAGTAGAGACGGGGTTTCACCATGTTGGCCAGGACGGTCTTGATCTCTTAAACTCATGATCCGCCTGCCTCGGCCTCCCAAGTGCTGGGATTACAGTTGTGAGACACCAAGCAGGGTCTTCTTTTTTTTTTTTTTTTGAGAGAGAGTCTTGCTCTGTAGCCCAGGCTGGAGTTCAATGGCTTGATCTCCACTCACTGCAACCTCCACCTCCCAGGTTTTCAAGCGATTCTCCTGTCTCAGCCTCCCAAGTAGCTGGGACTACAGGCATGTGCCACCACGCCTGGCTAATTTTTGTATTTTTAGTAGAGACGGGGTTTCACCATATTGGTCAGGCAGGTCTCAAACTCCTGACCTCAGGTGATCCACCCACCTTAGCCTCCCAAAGCGCTGGGATCACAGGCAGGAGTCACCACGCCCAGCCTCTCTAGAGTTTTTTGATGGTGGGTAGGGTGGGAGGGAGCAGTTATGAGGGTTTTGTCTGTTTTGCTTTTGTATCAGGGCTCAGATGACCTTATATTAGACACAGATATCAAAAAGTATGATCTTCCTCTTTCCACAACACAGCGCTGTTTCCGTGGTTATGTAGAAAGTCAGTCAGTGACAAGGGCGGGCCTAAGCCCAGTTCTTCCTGAGTGGCTCAGGCATCTGCTTCCCCTGGGCTTTGTTCCTGCACATGAAGTCCTTATCCGGGAGCTCCTGGAATCTGAGATTGTTTTAGAGCCTCCCTGTACCCACCCAGTCACGGCCCCCCTTCCACACCCATCCTATCGACCAATCTAGCTTTCATGCTTGCGAAGGCATACTGACTAGAACACCAACCCTAACAGTTGAGGCAGTGTTTCTGGAAATTTGCTAAAATAAAAATTCTTTGAAACTTCGGACTTTATCCTGATTTGGCAAAATGTATAATGATGAACGTACGTTTTAACATATTTTCAAGTAGTAGAGCATCTGGGCTCTCATCCTTCCAAAACTTTTTGTATTTTAATAATTGTGAACTCCTAAGGGATACAAAGTCAGCACTGATGAGAAATGTCAAGAATCAGGACGTGCCCCAAAGCCTTCCTGTGGGTTCTCTGAAGGCTGTGGTTTTATGTGACTCTGAGTGTAGCTCCAAACCACACCCAGCTCTTTCTGGAATCCAAAAAGACCAAACCCATCACATAAATTAAGGAAAACTCTAACTCAGACTTTGAGGGGGAAGTCAGCCAAACCATATAGAACATATGAAAATAAAGATGCAATTATTATTTTCAAATATATTCAGGAATTCTGACTGCAAGGATCCTCAAGCAAAGGTCCCTAGGGGGTCTGCTTTAATGAACCTATTCATAATTAGGTGTCATCACTTAGGTGCCGAGTCATCCACCTTTGGCACACCTCGTACTACTGTCCACATTATTAATGTGAGGGTTTGAACCAGAGGTGGCCAGGCCAGTAAGGTTTTTTGATAATCAGTGCTTTTACAGAAATGGCTTCTTAGCTATTTCAAGGGGAAGTACATGCCAAGCTGACATGATTTGGTTTTGCTGTCTCTGCTGCTTTCTCTTCCCTATCTGCCCCAGGCTCAAACCTGCCAGGCTCCTTGTGAAACAAACATGGTGCTGTGGCAAAGAATTAGGGCATCACGGGCCCCTTCATGGTTCACCACCATGCTTCAAGGGAGGAATCAAGAGGGGTCAGGGTATATATCTGTGTGTTACAAGAGAAGAAGATACACACACAGAGAGGGAGGAAGGGTGGAAGCAGGGATGGAAGGGTATAGAAGGACTTCTGAAGAGCCTAAAAGTAAGGTTACATTCAAATTTTCCTCCCTTTAAGAATAAGACAACAAGTTAGGAACTTTGATCTGGGAGAAGGATTTCATACATTCCTATATTCCCATCACAGCTCTCACGCTCCCAGCAAGGGAGGACAGGAAGAAATGAGAATAAAATGAGTCTGACAGAAAGCTGTTGCATCTCAGTAGGTGCAGTAGTTCATGCCTGTCATCTCAGCACTTTGGGAGGTCAAGGCAGAAGGACTGCTTGAGCCCCCAGGAGTTCAAGACCAGCCTGGGTAACAGTGAGACATCTCTTGAAAAAAAAAAAAAAAATTTTTTTTTTTTAGAGTGAGAGGATCACTTGAGCCAGGGAGTTTATGGCTATAGTGAGCCATGATCATGCCACTGCACTCCAGCCTGGGTGACAAGCAAGACTCTGTCTCAAAAAAATAAAAGAAAAGAAAAAGAAAAAAAGTTGTATCTAAATAAAGGGTCTGCTGTCTACATGGGCCAACCACACTGTACTAGTGAGTCTAAACCAGGGGTACCCAACATAGAGGGCACCTGCAGCACAGCTCCTGGATCTTCAAATTCACTTAAAGCAAGGAAGGCAAGGGTTATGTTATTCAACTGATTAGGTTTTGTTTGTTTGTTTGTTTGTTTTTCCCGAGATGGAGTCTTGTTCTGTTGCCCAGGTTGGAGTGCAATGGCCACTGCAACCTCCGCCTCCCGGGTTCAAGCAACTCTCCTGCCTCAGCTTCCCAAGTAGTTGGGATTACAGACACCTGTCATCACATCCAGCTAATTTTTGTATTTTTAGTAGAGACAGGATTTCACCATGCTGGCCATGCTGGTCTCGAACTCCCAACCTCAGGTGATCTGCCTGCCTCGGCCTCCCAAAGTGCCGGGATTACAGGTCTGAGCCACTGCGCCCAGCCAATGACGGGCAAATTTTTTTTTTTTTTGAGATGGAGTCTCACTCTGTCACCCAGACTGGAGTGCAGTGGCGCGATTTTGGTTCACTGCAAGCTCCGCCTCCCGGGTTCAGGCCATTCTCCTGCCTCAGCCTCCCGAGTAGCTGGGACTACAGGCACCTGCAACCACGCCTGGCTAATTTTTTGTATTTTTAGTAGAGATGGGGTTTCACCATGTTAGCCAGGATGGTCTCGATCTCCTGACTTCGTGATCTGCCCGCCTCGGCCTCCCAAAGTGCTGGGATTACAGGCGTGAGCCACCGCGCCCAGCACTAACAGGTAATTTATAACACTTTTATGTTAATATAAACACGGAATTAGGAAACAATATGCAAGTTTATTTATATATTTATTTTTAAGACAAAACAATGGACTATAAAGCCATTTTCCACCAATGACAATATGTTTTGGATAATACCCTACTTGGGCATCTGGGCTGGCCTCTTCACTAACGGCATTTTGGTGGAAAAATTTGGGCTTTGTATTTAAGCAGAAGTTTGTGCCCTGCTGGAAAACAGAATCACGTTCCTTCTTAAAGGGCCAAGGGCAGGAGCAGTTCACACCTGTAATCCCAGTGCTTTGGGAGACTGAGGTGGGAGGATCACTTGAGCCCAGCCTGGTCAACATAGCCAGACTTCATCTCTACTAAAAATAAAAAATTAGCTGGATATGCTGGCTCATGCCTGTAGTCCCAGCAACTCAGGGGGCTGAGGCTGCCATGATTGTGTCACTGCACTTCAGCCTGGGTGACAGAGCAAGACCCTGTCTCGAAAACAAAACAGGCCGAGGAACATCTGCTGAGGTATACAAGCTAAATAATTCAGTGGGGAAAAACTATTCCAATTTGCTTTCCAAAACTTGTGGGGCAACAGAAAGAAAAAAGCAAGAAAATACAAAATCTGTTTGGAGCCTAAAGATGAGAGCCCCTCCCAGATGCTAAAAACTGTTCTTAGGCCAGGCATGGTGCCACATGCCTGTAATCCAGCACTTCGAGAGGCCGAGGCAGATGGTTTGCTTGAGCTCAGGAGTTTGAGACCAGACTGGGCAATATAGCAAAACCCTGTCTCTATAAAATATACAAAAATTAGCTGGGCATGGTGGCACATGTCTATAGTCCCAGCTACTCGGGAGGCTGAGGTGAGAGGATGGCTTGAACCCTAGAGGCAGAGGTTGCAGTGAGCCAAGATCACGCCACTGCACTCCAGCCTGGGTGACAGAGCCAGATCCTGTCTCAAAAAAAAAAAAAGAGAAAACTTGCTCTTGTCTGGATATGCAGAGACTACAGGCATTTCTGGTCTCCTCTTTCCATCTCAACTAATACAAAACACCCATTTCTCAGAGGAGGCATTCTGCTCCAGAGCTTAAAGAGGCCACTCCTAGGCTGCCAGGACTGCATTTCCTAGTCAACATATGACAGAGAAACATGGTTACCATGGACTCCGACTCAGTATTTCTTACCTGAATCCAAACTTATCCATTGCAACAGAAATGTGCCGTGGCTGTGAAAAACACCTGTAGGCATTACGGTCATTCATTGGAATGAGGTCCACATCACTAAACACAAAGCAGGTGTAGTCATAGTCCTTCAAGGCTTCTCGAAAGCCAACATTGAGGAGCTTAGCACGATTGAACATAGTGTCTCCGGCCTGGTGCAGAAACAAAAATAGTGTTATCAAATGCCTTAAAGCCTTTGGGCCAAACACTCACAGGAACTGGTGACTTATCCACTATACATGGTCACTAGTAAACCCTTGAGCCTCACTTTTCTGCCCTCACTCTACAATCAACACAGAGTACCAAAACCTCTGAGTCAGCAATTCCCCTCTAGGAATCTATCCTGCAGAAGGACTTGCATGTGTGTGAATGACTATGAACAACATTGTCACTGTGGAATGTTCCTCACAACAAAAGACTGCAAAAAACAGAATTAGTAGGGAACTGGTTCAATAAGTCATAGTACATCCACACAATGGAATGGAACTGTTAAAAAGAGGCAGCTCTAAAAGAAAGGTGAAAAAGGTATTTAAACACATACATCATTTATTTATATACACTATAAATAAACTCCAGGACAGGTATCCAGGAAACTGGTGACATTAGTTGGGTACCCATAGGACTTTTCAATTCTACCTTCCTTACATGGTTGACTGAGGTTTGATGACCACATTGTGTGCCTTCCATCTACCTGTCAAGCACAAACCTAGGCACCTGAGAAATACAGCAAACCCAACTCAACCTCTGTCCTCACAGTGCTCACCATGGAGTGTAGGAGGCCATCCCATACACACCAGGATAGAAGCAAGGTGCACAAGACAGAAGAGGGACACCTGCTTCAGGGTGCCAACCACGAGGTCCCCAGGCACCAAGTGTGCTGGTGCAAAGGGATTGTATATTTTTATTTTTTATTTTTGAGACGGAGTCTTGCTTTGTTGCTGAGGTTGGAGTATAGTGATATGATCTTGGCTCACTGCAACCTCTGCCTCCAGGATTCAAGCAATTCTCCTGCCTTAGCCTCCCGAGCAGCTAGGATTACAGGCAAGTGCCACCATGCCCGGCTAATTTTTTTTTTTTTAATTTTCAGTACAGATGGGGTATCAAGTTGGCCAGGCTGGTTTCAAACTCCTGACCTCAAGTGATCCGCCCACCTCGGCCTCCCAAAGTGCTGGGATTACACTGTATGTTTTATTTGTCTTCTTTCAGTAAGAATGTAAGCTCAATGAAGGCTGAGATGTTTTGGTTTTTTATTCTCCCAGTTCCTTGAATACTGCTTCTCATACAGTAAGAGTTCAGTAAATAGTTGCTGGTTGGCTGAATGAATGAATGAATGAATGAATGGGGTTCAACATACAATGGCAGATGGTAATCCCATCTGGGAAGCTCAACCAAAAAGCCCTGTGAGGGGTCACCACAGAGATCACATTGTGGGGTAAAGTTGGGATTCTGGTCTTATCAACTCCCATGGCCCCAGGTTAGTAAGGACAGACCCAGCACTGACATTGCCACCCCTCACTCTCAGCAATTCACAAAGCCTCCTGCACACACGCTGTCATCCTAAGGGAATCCTCACAACACCAACATGAGGAAACGAACCAAGGCCCGATACTTTGGAATCATTCAATGCTCTTTCCCATCTCTCTTGGGATCAACACAATCAGAGCCCTCTACTTTGGGGAAAAAGTGTGTCATAGGGGCTTCTGACTGGTACACAATCTCAAAAGTGGGATGCTCAAAGTCTTCTCTCCATGCCCTCAAAAGATCACCAGGGCTGGGTGTGGTGGCTCACACCTGTAATCCTAACACTTGAGAGGCCAAAGTGGGCAGATCACTTGAGTCCAGGAGTTCGAGATCAGCCTGAGCAACATGGTGAGACTCTGTCTCTACAAAAAATTACAAAAATTAGCCAGGCATGGTGGTGCACAGCTGTAGTCCCTAGTACTCTGGAGGCTGAGGTAGGAGGCTCACCTGATCCCGGGGAAGTTGAGATTGCAGTGAGCCATGACAGCACCACTGCACTCCAGCCTGGGCGGCAGAGTGAGACCCCCATCACACACACACACACACAAAACAAAAAAAACCCAAGACTTGGAAACTGGCACTCCACAAGGCTGCCTGTGTGCGTACAGAATGCACAGATGTGCCACAGCCACCCAGCCTCAGGTGGGGAACTCAGGGAAGCAAACTACTTAGAGGAAGAGAGGCACCAGGAAGAGGATTAAGGAAACATTTCACACACAAGAGCTCCTTTTTTAAAGCCCCTGACAAAGTTTTCCAGCCCCGCATGGTGAGTGAAAAAGGAGCCCAAAGGCACACTGTGTTCTTTGGCTGTCCCACAGGCTGAGTTGATTTGGAATTCTGCGTTCAGCTAATTCTGTGTAAGTCATGGGTTCAAAGAAATTCAAAGTTTAGGCTGGGCATGGTGGCTCACGCCTGTAACCCCAGCACTTGGGGAGGCTGAGGCGGGCGGATCACTTGAGGTCAGGAGTTCAAGACTAGTCTGGCCAACATGGTGAAACCCCATCTGTACTAAAAATACAAAAAATTGCTGGGCACAGTGGCTCACATCTGTAATCCCAGCACTTTGGGAGACCAAGGCAGTGGATCACCTCAGGTCAGGAGTTTGAGACCAGCCTGGCCAACATGGCAAAACCCCATTTCTACTAAAAATACAAAAAGTAGCTGGGCGTGGTGGCAGGCGCCTCTAATCCCAGCTACTTGGGAGGCTGAGGCAGGAGAATCACTTGAACCTGGGAGGCGGAGGTTGCAGTGAGCCGAGATTGCACCATTGCACTCCAGCCTGGGCAACAGAGTGAGACACTGTCTCAAAAAAAAAAAAAAAGTTCAAAGTTTAGAAATTGCATATGAAAATTATGAAGTTGTTGGAATTATTATAATAGAGTATGAATATTCACTGGTGGGGATACCGTACACAAGGCACGGATAAGTGTTTCAAATGGCACTTCATTCAATCATCTTGACAATCTTATAACAACCCTAACCCCAACCCAGACTTACACTGTCCAACACAATTCAGCCCCATTGAGCACTTTCCAACAAGCAAAGGGAGGTATACCAATAGAGCCTTTCTACATCTGTGCACTAGACCCCCAGGGCTGGCTGCCCAGCTCAGGATAAGGCTCCCTTCTCTTGGTACACTCCCCAATAACTGGGGCAGAGGGCTCTTTGAGGTCAGGTCTCTACCATAGGACTGGGCCTACTGCCTTGGCTGTTTGATCTAAGCAGAGGCCTGAGACTGAACTAAGCGTTTTTCCTCTCCCAGGAACTGGAATTTTGGAACCATGAATGAGCACCTCTAGAGCCAAGGCCCATGAGCAATGGCACCCTGGAGGAGAAGCCCAAGAAGCAGACCTGGTTCCAGCCCCTTTTACCATGGGGAGTGCCTCGGCCCTTTCAACACGGTGAGATGCCCTAGTGTCTGGCCCAGACTTAAAACTGGTCAGGCAGTTTTCCAGAGTAACCTGAACTACATATCCCTCCCTTTCTCCCTCCTCCCAGCTTGGCCTCATCTGTGGGATGCAGCAAGACAGAAGGGCCTGGTGCACTTTAGCAGGTGCTCTCACCTATCGGGGGCTGTGGGAATACCAAGCCAGCAGAACGGTGGAGGAGGAAAGTGTCCTCCCCAGGAATGACAGAAAAGTCAAGCATTTTCTAGGCTTGTTTGGGTGAAATGCTGTAACACTGGGGCACACACCTTCTTTGATAAGAAAGACAGGCCCTGGCAAGCTCACCAAGCCCCACCACTCGCAGGAGGTGGGAAGATACCCAGACTCACTCCTGCCCGCCTCACTGAGCACACTCGTCTGGTGCATCTGCCGCTCCATTTGCTCAAGTAAACGTCGATCAAGCACCAAATACACCACGGTGACAGACACATGCATTTTTAATCCCGGGAATGCTGGCTTCTTTACTTATTAGCTATGTGACTTGGGACATATCACACCTCCAGGCCTCAGTTTCCTCTTTTGTGTCATGGGGTAGACAATGTTGTCTACCAACATAAGATTAGGTCCACCCTTTAAAAGCTGGGTTTTTCAGAATTAAGAAGACCCAGCCCGAGGAGGCTGAGGTTGCAGTGAGCCATGACAGCACCACCGCACTCCATCGTGGGTGACAGAGTGAGACCTCATCTCAAAAATGGGGCCTGTGGCTGCCCCACTGCCTGGCAACAAATGTCGGCTACTATCATTATTACAGGAAGAGGCTTTCCCATCCATCTTGAACAGTCAGACCACTCCAAATGTCTCTTAGCTATCCTACCTGGCGACTCTGCCTTCTGTAGTGTTTGCTTCAAAATTCCTCCCAAATCCTGCTTCTCTGATGAAGGGGAAATTACTAAAAACATTTAAGGTTCAAAGGAATTAGCCTGTGGCTTATATGATTAGAGTTTCTCACAGCAGAAGAGAGTCAGGGGGACCTCTGGAGGCCTGTGAAATGCGTAGGAAGTCACACTTGGTGAAGAGGAGCCAGCATGCTGGGTGCAGGTGTCCCTTTGAAAGACCCAGCTTTTAAAGGGCGGGCCTAATCTTATGTTGGTAGACAAGAGTTACAGTTATCCCTTCCTTCTAGGTCAACTGGCTGCTTTTAGAGGGAGAAGACAGGCCCCCTAAAGAAAGGCCAGAAAACATATAAAATCTCCAAATGATTGAGCAGAGACTGATACAGGACAGGGACTGGAGACAGCAGACAGAAGACACTCCAGAGACATAGACTCTGGAGGCAGTGGTGGGAGAGAAGGCAACTGTAGGAGTAGAGAAAAGCATGCATGGTGAGAGCATTTGTAAAGGCTGTTAAGGAACAGAGAACAGTCAAGGAACTAGAAGAAATTCCGAATGAGTGAAGCCAGAATGAGACACGAAGGCAGACATGAGCCAAATCACAGAGGCTGGGGAGGAGGGTTAGGTGCTTATTAAGATACTTAAGCTTTATCTTTACTTAGGTCACAGGGAGCCTTAAACCATGGTTTGTATGTCAAGGAGGGATCTGTGCCCCAATCCAACTGAAGGCGAGGAGACCAGTTACAAAGCTGTTGTATGATTCCTGTGAGGCAACAACCGTGGGTAAGTAGATAGTGCCTCCCACAAGGGCTAAAGGCAGGGGCTCCACTTCCACTTCCCCTTCCACGCCTCACCTGCTCCCTGTGTATGTACACTACACTTGCAAGCAGCCTTTGTTGGGCCGGGTGAGGTTCAGGACAGGTGCTAGAATCTGGTCTAATCCCCAAGAAAATCCTAACTGTGGTTAAGGAAGGCAAGTGTGGCCTTTCCCTGATTGCAACAGGGGACAGATGACCAACTACAGAAAGTCACAGGCCCCTCTTGTCCAAGTCCCAACAGTTTCTGGAAGAACTGTTCTGTCCAATCACCCTGCCTTCCTTGGATGTCAGGTCCATGTGTGTACATCAGCAGACACATCCCTTGTCCATAACAGCTGAGGGACCAACTGCACCCAGCCTCTCCTGCACCAAAAGACACAGCAGCAATGTGGTTGGAACCATCAACCCAAAGCCAAGACTCAGAATGAGTCAGAATTTCTACATGATAAGAGAGACACTGTTGCTCCCATACACATGCCCTGGCTCTTCACAGAGACACACCCCTCCCCGCCACGCAAGAATATAGCACTAAGCTCTCAACACGACAGATCCGACAGATCCGGGGGCAGGTCTGCAACCAGTGGCAATGTTTGCTGAAATACCCTCTGTACGCTTTTCTGTGCCCACTGAGACAGTAAGAGGAAGGAACTAGGCCGAGTGGGTTGCATGAAACAGTAACAGATCAGCGGCAGCAGAAGCTCTGACTGGGCATTCCTACAGGCCTAAGTGTGGATCCTGGAACAGTGGACAGCCTGGGAGGTGATCCCCAGAGAATTACTGGAAAGAGCCTGGGATTATACAAATGCTGAGTTTGTGGAGGGCTAATAATATCTACTCACCCATGAGTTCACAGCAGTTGGGCTCTAGTTTTGCTTTTGTTGTTGTTGGTTTTTTGCAGGGGATACAGGATCTCGCTATGTTGCCCAGGCTGGCCTTGAGCTCCTGGGATCCATCAATCTTCTCACCTCAGCCTCTTGAGAAGCTGGGACTGTCAGCACATGCCACCATGCCCGGCTGGGCTCTAGTTGTTAACCATAACAATATGGTAGCTCAGAGTTCTCAACAAAACTTGGATCTGAGATTTAAACTCTTCACCCCAGTGAGTGAGAGAAATGGGCCTTCGAGGGTTAGGGACCAGGCTATGGGAGTGGTTCTCAGTCAACCAAAGTCACCACTCTCAAGAGTGAGCATACCCTTGGCCCCTGCCACACAGGAACACAGACTGGACTGAGGCTATAAAGTTGCTTTCAGAGAGAACTGAGCTCCTTGAAGAGCCCAACAGGGATTCTGGGTGAAGTGAGTACAGAGGAGACTTTATTTTTTTAAATGGAGTCTCGCTCTGTCACCCAGGCTGCAGCGCAGTGGCGTGATCTCGGCTCACTGCAAGCTCCGCCTCCCGGGTTCACACCATTCTCCTGCCTCAGCCTCGCGAGGAGCTGGGATTTTCAAGCACCCACCACCATGTTCGACTAATTTTTTTGTATTTTTAGTAGAGACAGGGTTTCACCATGTTAGCCAGGATGGTCTTGATCTCCTGATCTTGTGATCCGCCCACCTCGGCCTCCCAAAGTACTGGGACTACAGGTGTGAGTCACCGTGCCCAGCCAGAGGAGACAGTTTTACACCAAGCTCCAAGGAGCCAGCACAGGATGCCTGCCTCTCCCAAGGGCCTGACACACTAAAAACTGGAGACATGGCTTTCCGCAGATACATCAGGACAGTGGTGCTAAGCACGTTCAGAATGTTTAAGATACAAGTTGAAGAAAAATACTTAAGAAAAGCTTCTCTTTCAGAAAGCAATTTGGCCATCTGTATTAAAACTATAAAAATGTGTAAACCATATCTGAACCCATAATCCCACATCTGAAAATCTAGCCTGGGAAAAAGATCCTAAATGTGGAACAAACCAACACAGAACAAACTTCAGACTCCAAGATGTTCATTATGGTATTATTTACGCTCATGGAAAATTGGACATTATCTAAAGGACTTCTAAGAGAAAAGACAAGTTAATTATGATGGAATTCTATGATCAACTACTATGAAGGTATGGAAAGTGATGATGATGAAGACTATGAAATAACATGGGAAGATGCTGATGATAAAAAATTTAAGGAAAAAGCAGGATACAAAAGTTTATACACACACAGCATGAGCTCAACTGTAGTTTAATTTAAAAGAAGTTAAACTCTCAGACCCTGTACGACAGGCTGGCTTCCAGTAACCTCGGCATTTCCAAGACAGCCTACAGAGGCCCTGGTCTTGCCTAGGAGACCCCAGGGCCTGAGGATGACACACTCATGGGATTATTTACATAGCCTCCCCCTGACCAGTAGGGCCCTGGCTCTGGGTTGATTTGAGGACATGTGAACATTACCAGGGACTGGTGGTGGCAGCGGTGGTGGCAGCAGCAGTGGCAGCGGTAGTTAGGTCAGCATTCCTTTCTCTCTCTCTCTCTCTCTCTCTCTCTCTCTCTCTCTAGGAGGCGGAGAGTACGGAAGAGAAGGTAGGTGGAGAATAAGAAGCAGATCAGAGAGGAACTCCTCCTTCCACTTGTTTTTTTACAAACAGGATTAACAAGTAAAGGCAAAAGACCCCTGCTAGAAGGAAAACAAAAAAGAAGAAAAAGAGAAAAGGGTGGATGAAGGGAGAGAGGTGAGGAAAAGAGAAGCAAACGTCAAAGCTGCAAAGGAAAAGGGGCCCATTCTGATGACCAGTGTTCCAATGCAAAAGCAAATTCCTAATAAGCTGTCACTCCTTGTCACAGAGTCATGGGTGAGCAGAAAAAATGGCGTTTCCCAGAACAATATCCATGGAAGCAATTCACCAGCAAATCGAGTCCCCACGAGAACAGAGAGACACACATCCTAGGTGGGGCACATAGCAAAGGGACAACACTCAAACAGTGATGGCGCAGAGACACTCCCTGGCCTTCCCACTCCCACTCCCACTCCCCACCCCCAGCAGGCTCCAAAGGGTCCAAGTGCCAGAAGGAAGGGGAGGCTGCAGGACAGGACCAACTCTACCCCACTCCTCCCGAGCCCTGTTCCCACACACATCAATCTGCGCACTGACAGCTCAGGTAGAAAATGGAAGGCAGGGATGGGGGGATGGTAGAGATGATCAAGATAGAAACCAAACCAATGGGGCCATAAGCCCAGGCAGCTGTCCTCACTAATGGGACAGACCCAGGGGTCTGCTTCTCCCCAGTTGATCTTGACCTTGTATAGGAATCAGCTGCTTGGACCAGTGACAGAGACAACTGCTGAGGTAGGGTGACACATGCTCTTACTCACTGAAGGTACAAAGGACTATCTCCAAATTCATCCTCAACCAGCCTGGAACTATCACCCCATCATCCTAAAACAGTGCATAGAAGAAAAGGAAACAGGAGAAAACTTCAAAGCCAGACAGAGTCCTCCGGGCAGCTGGCTGAGCCCCCACTCCATTTCTCCACAGCCTTTCTGGCAGGCTCCAGCTCTGCTTCCCAGCCATCACCTTTGGAGCCTTCCCTCCGCAGGCACAACCAGAAGACCATTTGCCTCACTGGGGCGGGGGGCAGGTGTGTGTGTCAAAATTCAAAGTGAGACCCTAAAGGTGCTGAGTCCAAAGACCCTAAAGGAGTTTTGTGACCATTAACAATCACAAGGCTAAGGTATTAATAGGTTTTCTGCATTTTTCCTGATAAGGGAGGTCACCCCAAGGACTGTCACAGGCAGCCTGTGCTCCGGTCAGCATTGAGCCGGAAGCTTCGGGGGAGAAGTTTAAGGGAGGGGCCCTGCAAATTCCCAAGGGTGATGACCTGGGAACGGAGGCTTCACTTCCAAGAGGCACAGATCTAGGCAGAAGACCAGGAGTAGGGCTCCTGAGACTAGGTATAAACAAAGAGGCAGGAATCCCAGGAAAAAGCCCCATGCTCCACTCACTGACTACATCTGTACTGACTATGCACCAGCTGTGTGGTCAGGGAGAAAGAAGGGAGGCAGACATGAGGGACTGGGAGTCTGGGGGCTGGGTTGAGGCTGGAACTCAGATAATCATCCATTTCCAGAAAGTTCTGAGCAGCCTGGGAGCAGCAGGGAGGGAGAAGTCAGCTCTATTCCAGGGACTCCACAGAGCTAATGAGTTTGGGGAGGGAAGCTTAAAAGATGGCCAGAGACACACCAGGAACAGAAGGGACAGCATAAGCAAAGGCACAAGAAGGGGAGAAGAGAGGTATCTGGGTGGAGAGGGGGAGTCCAGTGAAGTGGAGAGGAGGAGGAAGTGGCTGGAGGTAGGTCGGGGTCTCAGAGGCTAAGCTTGGGCCTTCCAACCATTTAGACCCTTGCCTGTGGGCAGTCATGAAATGCTAACAGGTTTAAAAGAGTAAGTAACATGGTCAGAACTAGAAAAATCCTGGGCAGCTGAGGAAGAACAGAGGTGCCAGAAGATATGCAATCAGAATTGGAGAGACCAGTTCCATGTACTGGCTGTGGGGCAAAGGGCTGCCATGGTTGTGACAAACACCTGGCCAGCTGTGCCTGCATTCCTTACTCATTGTGTAATTTTTATGATGGGCAACCCACAAACATCCTGCATTCCTTAATTTAGGGCTAGTGCTGCCAGGTGGCGAACTGCCGTCCCTTCACCTTGAGTGGCTTTACAGTCTCATTTCCGGGTTCGAGTATTAGGAAATGCAGCATACATCCCTGTTTGCTATGGTATCTTCTCCTCCTCCTTCTTTTCTCGCTGCCGTTGAAGTTGGAATGCTGTATCTTGACATCCACATCTCAGAGTACAAGAAGCCAAATAGTATTTTCCCATGCTGGTGAGCTAAGGTCAGGGATGGGAGGAGAGGCCTTGAGGACAAAGAGAAACTCTTGTTCTTCTCTATCTCAGCCAGGAAAGCCTCTCTCCACTCATTCCTTCAATATCCTTATTTTGAGATATAAGTTATTACGGTAATTACAGAGGCATAAGCCAAATAGGAGGGGTTAACAGCTTACTATAGACAGAGTATGAGTCATAACAACTTGTGAAAGTTCATGCCTGTGTGTGGAGCTTGATAAGTGGCCCCACTCTGAAAAGGCCTACAGGCCCAGGATGGCCTCTGAGTCCTCTGAGATTCTGCCACCTGGCTCATTCCACTATCTGTTATCCTCTGACTCCAAGGAGTCCAAACTAATAGAAGGAAGGGTCCTGATGCTGGCCCTGAGTGGGGGTGCAGCAGGAGGTGGTGGGAGTCATGAAGAATTCACCACCACAGAAGCAGGCAGAGGAAACAGGCAGGACGAATGGAGAGTGCAGAGGCAGGAGTGGACCCTCCCAGTAACGGTTGGTATTTACTGAAGGTTTACCATGAGAAGAATGCCTCACAGCCCTCCCCACCAAGGAGGAAACTGAGGCCTGCAGAGCTTAAGTAGCCTGCCTGAGGTCACTGACTGGAAAATGGCAGTGCCAGGACTGAACCCAGGCAGTCTGAGCACACAACACACTCTTGGCCCTGGATACTGGACTGTGAGCAACACTGAGGGCACCCTGGCCATGAGGAGCATCACTGACGCCCTGAGAAGGCACTAAACCTGGAATCAGATGCTGGGGTTTGAGCCGCAGCCCTGATGTTGTCTATGAGACTTTCAGAGCCTGTCCCTCTCTGAGACTGTTTTCTCACCTGTGACATGGAGCAGAAGTTTCTACATTGTCTGGCCTCAGGGGTCTGGGCAAATCCTAGAAGAGACTGAATGGGAAGCTAAGGAAGTGGAAATGGGACATGGCCCCTACTTCAAGTAGAATGAAACCCTTGTGACCTGCTATAAGCGGAAGGTTGTGTAGCATTTCAATGGGCAGAAAGAAATTCGATACTGAAAAGCCTGCTTGGGAACCCCTGTACTAAATGTCTTAGAAGCCACTGCTATTTTGAGCATTCTTTCTGTCTAATCTTAAATGGTGTGTGTGTGTGTGTGTGTGTGTGTGTGTGAATGAAGAGTCAAAATGACAGCAGGGTGTCTGGGCCAGGGAGAAGCTGAGAGGCTATAAAGAGGGCTAACAGCCCATAAGGTTTATTTGCTCAACAAACAGGGCAGAAAGGTCAAAACCAGGTGCTACAAAATCCCTTTCTTCTTCTAGAATATAACCATAAAACGGAGAACACAGGCAGTTCCTAATATGTAGACAGGATGTGCTCCAAATGTTTCTCCTTCCACCTCTTTTTTTTCAGGGCTCAGGTTTCCCATTACCATTTTATTATTTATTAGGTAATATTCTTTACTGGAAAGGTAGGGCAAAGTTTAAGCATTTCTTGACTTAGTTATCTGGACTCTGACCATATTTTCCCAGAATGATCAATTAGGGTGAGATTGGAGCAGATGATAAGAGAGTAGCTGGGGAAGTGGGAGAAAAAGAGGAAAAGATTATCCTAAGGTAGAAAGTTAACCCTTGGAGGAGAAGGAAAGGATGAAGAGAAAAAAAAAGTATGAGGAAAAGAAAAGAAAAAGAAAAGATGATACTGACAAGATAAGAAAAAAGGAGGTATATATGTTTGAAAAACCAAAACTAAAATATTCCTGATGCTAAGTTGTGAAGTGGAAAGAGGAGGGAGGATGGGTAGTTCCTAGTGTTCCAGGGAAAGCAGAGAGGCAGTTGGGAGGAGACGCTAACTTAGGCCCGCTTTCCCCAAAGTGTGACTCACAAAACACTCATCACTTGAGACAGTTCTTGGAAAAGTTTTCTAGTCAGGCAAGCTCAGGAAACACTTCTGGGGTTACAGTGTACCCCGGGGTACCGAAGGCTCTGTAGGAATGAGACCTGCTTTACATGGTTCAACCCAGCAATCCTCAAGCGTATTTGGCTCCATTTGGGGAAGCACACTTTTAGAGGGGCACTCTCTTAGGTGGTGTCCAGTGTTAGCCAGCACAGCTGTGCCACCGGTCTGAGCTGGCTTGGTTAGTTGTTCTGTCTACTTGGATTGAGGAGGGCAGGAGCATGTAGCTGGTAGAGGACATTCAGAAATCTACTGTGTTGAGCCTGAGGAGTATGTAAATTGTATCACAGGAATTTAAGCTGGTGGCCAGATTTTACTGGTCCAATATTTGTTTTGATTTCAAAATAGGGAAGTCTCACATTCACCTAAACTGCAACATATCTAGATGTAGCATCCCACACTCCAGTCTTCACTGAAAACAGCTACCTCACTTCAAAAATTCAGCATCATCACTAACTCTCTTTTACCCTCTTTACCCAAGTATGTATTTTATTT
>NW_012102121.1:1049657-1065544 GCF_000951045.1 Mandrillus leucophaeus
TTTTTGAAACAGTCAGTCTCACTCTGTTGCCCAGGCTGGAGTGCAGTGGCACGATCTCGGTTCACTGCAACCTCCGCCTCCTGGGTTCAAGAGATTCTCCTGCCTCAGCCTCCCAAGTAGTTGAGATTACAGCCGCCCACCACTATGTCCAGCTAATTTTTGTATTTTTAGTAGAGAAGGGGTTTCGCCATGTTGGCCAAGCTGGTCTCAAACTCCTGACTTCAAGTGATCCGCCGGCCTTGGCCTCCCAAAGTGCTGGGATTACAGGCATGAGCCACTGCGCCTATGCCCAAACATATATTTTAACCTACCTATATGGCACCCAGACCACAGCTGTCTGCCTTCTACTCAGGCAGATTTGTGGGATGCTGTCAGATGCCCTGCTGGATAAGATATGACAGCACTGTATCCACAATACATCCCTCATCTACTGGCATAGCAACTGTCAAGAGAGAGAAACGAGATGCAGCTGGCATGGCTTGTTATTAGTCATTCCTGCTGTCTCCTGGTGATGGTGGCCGCCTCTTCCAGGTGCTCGCTGCCACTGCTTTAATAATAGGCTCCTGAATCTTGCCGTCACTGGTATGTGCTCACTGGCATCAGACAAATGTTTCTCAATCACAGGGCTTTTCTTAAATGAATACTTGTTGGGTTACAGTGACCTGCACTTTGCAGGACATTTACCTATTCTCTCTTGCATTCTCCAATATTCTTTCAAGGTGACCCATAACTGCGTGGCTGACTTGCTTGCAGGTGTTCATAGGCCTCCGGTCTGTACCTCACTTGGTCAAATAATTCAAACAGCCTCAAGGGGTTTGCCCACCACCTGCTGTCCTGCTTCAGTTTCCTTATAACAGGGCTTGTTCTGCTCTCTCCTGCCCCACAGGCTTAGCTGTGACACCTGGCCTCAGAGCTTCTGGTGCTTTCCTACCTCAGCGGGCATCTCCATTTCCAGGAACATGCAAGGTTCCTTTCTGCCTTGAGGTCCCTGCTCACTGGCCCTAGCTGAGAAGCCCATCTCCCTGCAGACTTTAGAACCTAGTTTATATCCTGGTCCTTCCAAGCCATTGCTCTCTCTCCTTCCTCTGAGCTTCCAAAGCATTTGGCAGCCACCATCCAATTACAGGCTATTTGGAACTGTTAACAAATCGTTCCCTGGGAGGGTCCCACTTGCCAGAAGTGGGTTGGAGGCTTCGGGACAGGGCAGGACCAAGACCTTACACTTCTTCAGAATCTCCCTGCAGTGAGTGATGCAGCACAGTGCCACAGCAGTCCTCAAGGGCTTCCCCTGGGGTCCCAGGGAAGGTGCACAGAGTCCCTTGACTTTGATGGAAGCAGTAAACTGCCAACAATCCTCCTACGTAAAGCAGAGTTTATCTCAAAATGAAATGGACATTGGGCTTTGTAGAAATGGGCGTACTCAGACTCTTCAAATGAATTTCAATGAAATTGGGTGCCTAGATAAGTTAGATGTGTCATTGCACCTAGGAGGTTACAGTCTAAAGACATGAATTTTAGGGATAATCTTGAAATATCAAAGTTATACTCTTGGGAAAATAATGCTCCTCAAATACATTGAAAAATTTACTTCAGTAAAGATGCCTCTTAGATCGATCTGATCCTCCATGCCATGGTGATGAAAGCTGACCTATCCTTAGCATTACTTTCCTAAGCAGGGCTAAAGTCCAACACGTATGGATCAGATGAGCAGTGAGAAACTTTTTCTCAGACTCGGCCCAGTCCACATGACTCTCAGATGGCCCACGAATCAGACTTCTCCAGATATTTCACCAGGGGCTGAACCAAGGGCACTGTCTCCAGGTGCCCCAGGAGACACAGTCTGACTGACTGGATAAACTTTGAAGTTACCTAAAAGTCTGATATCTAAATGATGGTTTTATTTTTAAAAGGAAAATACACAGCTATACAAACCCAGGGAATAATCAGTGTTTACTTTGGAATAATTAGGGTTGTCTTTTTTCCCAATTTTGCTAGAAGGCTACTTCCAGAAAACAAAAACAGAACAATGAAAACACTCCAGCATTTCCCGTGGCTAACAGAGTTGACAGCAATAGGCAAGCACACTGTTTGGCGTTTAGCTCATCTGCACTGGTGGTGGCTGGGGGGCTGGCTCCTTGCTGTAAGTGCCAGGTGTCTGTGAAATCACTCCCCTTCCCCTGCCCTCATTACACACACATCTGTTACGCAGATGCACGCACACACACCCTCTCTCATTCCACCTTCCCAGGCCTCACCTGGTTGATAACATAGATGCCATAGTCCAGCTGCTGGCGCTGCAGGATGGGGTGCAAGTAATACAGCCAGTACTTGAGGTGCTCCTGCCGGTTGCGGAATGGAATGATGATGGCCACCTTGTGAGGAGAGACGCAGTCCCTGGGGGTGTAGCGGCCACCCATCTTCACATTTGGGTTCTGCTTCGCCACGAGCTCCAGGTCCACAGGCATGTTAAACTCAATCAGCATGGGGCCCACTAGAGAGGTGGAGGAAGGGAGAAGTTAGCAGGCCACAGGACTTGCCACTGCTCCACAGGCTGCATCAGACGGCCAGGCTGCAGCTGCAGAGGAAAAGTCTCCTCCTGGGAGGCAACGTGGCCACGGAGAGGGCCCTCTTGCCTAGCATCAGGCACCACATCCAGCACTAGGTGACCAACCATCCCCAGAAATCCCCTTCAGTGTGGGGCAAACCTAGATGGTTGGTCAATCTGTGAAGCACTCGCCTGCCCAGAACCCTCCCCGCTCCGACTCCACTGTAAAATGGAAATAATTTCTACCCAGAGTTCCTGATAGGCTGTTGTAGAAATCAGTGATCATGGATGAGAAGGCAATTTCTCAAAACCCCTGAGATTGAGACTTAGCTCTGCCACCTCCCAGCTGCGTGGCCTTGAACAAATGACTGACATCATCTCTCTGATTCTAGCCTAAGAATGGGGAAGGATGTATGTGTGTGTGTGTGTGTGTGTGTGCACGCACATGTGCACACATGTACGTTGGAGACATCAGCGTGGAGGGAGTTAGCTTCAAGGTGGAAGGTAGCAGGAGTGGCATGAGTGACCATGTCTCAGGAAGGGACTCGATGGAAGGTGAACCAAGCTCTGGGAGGGATGGAGGCAAACAGACCCCAGAGGAGACTGAGGGAAAATAAAAGAAATAGCTGGAAAGAACACAGAAGAATGCTTAGTAACAGAGGGGATAAAGCAACAAAGAGGAAGAAGAAGTAACAAAGAGGGAGGGCTGACTCCCAAGTTTCTGGCCTAGAAGAACACGGATGCAGATGAGGGAAGTAAGTTAGTATGAGAGTGCTACCCTCAGAAGAAAATTGGATGAGGTGCAGATTGTGGATTGTGAGGTAATGGCAGGTGGGAAGAGGGACGAGGAAAAGGTCACATACAAGGTATGTGGTACGCATGGTACAGTCCAAGCAACACAGGGAACCAAAGCTTTGCTGAGAGTCAAGAGCCAACACTTGAACCCAGGCTCCCCACACTCTCTGCAGACTAGACCTCCTCAAAACGACTTCCAGAAAACATTAGACCCAGCAAGATGCTTAATGGAAAAACACGTCCTGTGGTCAAATAAGAATGGGAACGCTGCATTTTAAATCCTGCTTCTGCAAAGTCACGACACACACCAAAGGCTCTGAGAAGTTGTGCAGTCAAAAAAAACCCCTCCGTTATATTTAACCCACCATTTCCCAAACTTATTTGGCTACAGAACCATTTTTCCAGGGAACACACTTTGGGAACTGTTACTCTAGTGTAACCGGCTTCACCTGTGAAGCAAATGAGCCACAAGAACAAAGGAAGGAACCCAGGGAACAGGTAGCAATACCAACCAGAAGCACAGATCAAAACCTGAAACCCGCCCAGGGCCAGTGAGCAGGCCTCAGCCTGCCCTGTTTATCAATAACATGTGGCTCTCCGAGCACCCCCTACTCCCGGAATCACTCACCCTTCTGAATTGAACAGGCTGAGAAAAAAAGCTGTGGGCCTGGTTCCTCTCACCAGATAGCTGCCTCTTCCATCCCCTTCCCCAGTACACCACTCACATCTTCCCTCCCTCCACAGCTGACCCAGGTCCACCATCACAGGACCTGTTCCCATTAGTCCGTTTTCTTCTGAGATACAGCCCTGACCATGTTACTTTCCCACTAAAATCTCCACTGGCTCTAAGGCTGTGTGACCCTGCACAAAGGAAGGCCAAGGCCCACAGCTGAGCAACAGGCCCTTCAATGTCAGCTCTGTCTGTCTCCCTCCCCATCCCTTAAGCCATGCCTATCCACACTTTTCTCTTTGCCAGAAATGCTCTTCCCCTTCTCCTCTAACCAGCAAACTTTTGCATTGAGAGGCCTCAACCAAGCTTGGTCCTTTTACTCTCTGTGCTATCACAGAGCTCAGGCAGCAGACCCTCTGGGGCAGGGAATAAGATCCTCAGGGCTCCCTCTATGAAGCCCTGCTCCCTCTCTCTGGCCATGCACCTACCTCCTGGAGGGACAGGGGCCTTGAAGCTCAGTCCCTTGTAAGACTGCCTGCTGAGCCAGCTCCCACCTCCCAGGGTGCCCTGAAGTGAGCAGGCATTGTACTCTTCAGAGAAGACCAGGACTTAGCCAGCGATCACCCTGGACAGGTTTTTCCCAAACCTATCACCAGAATTGCTTGAGGAAGTTAGTACAAATACAGAATCTCGGGCCCTTCCCTTAGAGAGTCTGTGGATTTTGGGAAAGACCTAAATGGCTACCTAACAAGGAGTCCAGATGATTCTCACTGGGCAAGCTGGGTAGTAGGGCTCTGATGGACCATGTGATGGGCATCTCTGATGTCAAGCTTTAGAGCTTTCGGGCAAAGAGGGCCTTCGGGGATTCCCACCATTCACACCCTTCCCCATAAGGTCGGCCAGGCCTGGGCTGCCCAACACCCAACCCTGGGCAAAGCCCCCTGGGGGCCCTGCTGCACAGTGAACTTGTGAAAAACATGAAGAAAAGATCTGTCACAGGGCTCTTTTCACTTCAGAGGGCCCCCACAACATCTACAGCCCCCACCCCACCTTTGGTTCTCAGGATGCTGCTAAACATAACCCCATTTTGGGGAACCCAAGAAGCACCTGGGCTGTCACCCTGCCGACTTGCTTGTATCTTCTGAAACCCACCCAGGAAACAGGAATTCACACGTGGCCTGCCTCGCTTCCGCGGGACAGACACCTGCAGGCTGGAAAGTGTCCTGGTGTGTTGCCCCATCATGCGTTTCAGAAAGGTGGTCCTGAAGTCAAGAGCCCCGGACAGGAGAAGAGATGCCTGGGCCCTGGTCCAGCTCCACCAGTGACTTTCCAGATGATCTTTGGTATCCTGAGAGTGGAGAGTACAGCCACTCTCAGGGTACTGGTTTCCTCATTTGTAAACTGCAGGGATTGGATTGGATGATCTCTAAGGTCTCAGAACGCCCTGACGTGCCCAGTGACACTTGGTAAACCAGGAGGAGTGCAGGGATCCAAAGCGAGACCTTTAGACAAATCCTTGCTCTCACCTTCCCTGCCCTCAGCATGAATGTCCAGGCAGACAGGAGACGTAAGTGTCCCGCATAGGAGAGGTAGAAAGAAGCCTTGATCACCAAGCATCATATTTACCTATGCCTCCTCTTACCTCAATTCCCAGGCTTTCTCAGCCTCTTTCTTGGATGTCCATCTTTGCCCCCTTCTCTTCTCACTCTCCCTACACCCAGGTATTTAGTTTAAGCACATGACAGTTCCCAAACCTCTGTTTCCATCTCATGTCTCTCTCCTGACCTCACAGCCAACAGAACATGGCTAGCCATATGCCATGGGCACCTTAAACTCAACCTGCCCCAAATGGACTCTCATGCAACCCCATCACCATTGCCACCTACAGCCAGACCTGCTTCTCCTCAGGATTCCCTCAGCAACTGACACCACCATCTCCCCAGGGCAGAAGCTGCTACCCTGGTGGTCCATCTTCTATTTTTCCTCCTCTCTCCCCAACCCCAACACACACACTAACACTCTCTCACCCTCACATACACACACACGCCCACTCACTACCATGCCGGGGGTGTCCACAGCATGCTGACAATCCACAGAAGCTGATCGAGTACCAAGCCAGAGAGTCTTTACTCTGAAATGTCAGTTAAATACAAATTTGCCCTGTGATATGTGTCAAGACCACTTTCAATTTGTTTCAATTGATACTTTCTGGGTACCTACTGTGTGCCAGTCCAAGGAGGACTGGGTTGAGGTAGGGAGGGAGGATGAACAAGACAAATCCTGCCTTCCAGGAGCTCCCTGCTGAGTGTGTGGCAGAACCTAAATGAAAATTACCCTGGTTTAAGGATGGTCAAGGAGCTTACTCCTCCAATGGCTCTGTGCAGAGCTTTATCACTGAACAGCCTCTTCTCGCTCTCCTGCTCCCTTCTGAACTCGCTGTGCCTCTTGCACAACCCCCATCGTGCTTCCAACACATTGAGACACCTTGACTCCCAATTCTGCCCTTCTTGCCCAATCTGGTAAGATTTTCTCCACCTTCTCTCTCTGAAGCCTCCACAATTCTAAGGATCTTGCAGCTTACACCTCTGAGACAAGAGACAGCAGCCCCAGACCTGGAATTGAATGACTAATTGGGTCGAGTGCCGGCCAGGAGGCCTTCTGAGTGCCCTGCACACCTCCTGCCACACTGCAGGGGCCATGCTCTGCTACACACCTGGCTCTGTCCCAGTGAGAAACTCCAGAGAGCTGAGACTCCAGGAGGGCAATGACTACCTCTGTTCAGAATCATGCAGACCTGCGACCAGGTTTCAGAGCCACTGCCTGGGGTCACAAGGAGAGGCTCTGGGAGGAGGCAGAGGGCTGAGGACTTCATGACAGTCCTCAGGATGAGCCAAGGCGCCCTTGCTGTGTGGCGCATGGCGTGTGCTACCACAGGCTCTCGGCCCCGCTGGGCTGGCTTGTGTGTTTTCTTGGCTCTGGAAGCTGGGAGGCAGGGTTACGTAAGCAGATGAGCAGATGTAAGCTGTCCTCGGCTCCCCCAGCTCAAGCCCCGCCACGTGGGCCTCTCGGCTGGGAGTCCAGGTCATGGCCTTGCATGTAAGTCGCTCAATAACTTCAATGTGTGAGCTCAACTCAGACCAATTCCACTGCTCCCCTGCCTGGCACAGCAAACCCAAACACAAATATGCCCCTCCATCAAAGGCCCTGCTAATCTAAGCCAACACCAGCACAGACTCCTGACTGGTTTTCATGCTGGCTGAAGCACTAGTTCAATCCTTTAGCCTCAGCAAAACAGGCTGAAACATCTAGTCACTGCTTGTCAACTGATTGGCCAGTGGGTGGAAAGAAGCATTGGCCTGATGCTTTATTGTGACAATGTTTCACTAGCCCAGGAATGAAATCATAAAAGTAAAGACCATGAAGGTGTTTTTTCATTAAACTAAAGGTAATCAATGTATAGGAATGCCCTTTCTTCCAAGATTAAGTGCCTCTTACTCTTTGAATATTAAAATGTCCTTTCTCTTATGAAATCATCATGGTAGATTTTCATACTGGACTGATTTTTTAAATTTAATTTTAAAAAAATCCTTCCTTGGCAGCCATGGGGTCAGGACTCTAAGTTTCTTTTGAAAATTTCCTGGACAGGAAATTCAAGTATTCAGGAAACATTTGGGAACACGTGGAACTAGGCAGTGCCTAGAGCTCTGTGGTTCTGAGAGCTGGGATGTTGGAATTTCCTCCTGGGTCTCCGACCTGACAGTACACTGCACAGTCCCTCTTCACAAACCTGCTCCCCCACCAGTGCTGCTCCACAGGCTCATGTGGGTGGGCCGCTTCTCTCTGTACCAATCTTCCAAAGGCCAGGTGCGCACCGCAAGCTGAGCCAGGCATTACCACCAAATTCCCCAGCTTGAGAAAAGATTTGCTTGCAGCATTCTCGTGAAATCACGGTGCCCCTTGAGGCCCCTTGGGCTAGAAATGAGAAGCACCATTTACTGTACGTGGCTCACCCGTCATTCCGGGAAGAGTGCAAGCTCTCTAAGTCTCCAAGGGCTTCAATATCACCAAATCTAACAGCTGCCTGGCCTTAGCTCAAACATCACCTCCCCTAGGAAGCCTTCCCAGACCACTCAAGGTTCGTTCTTAAGCACTTCATCCACATCCCCTAAGCATTCACAGCACCACATTCATTCATATTCAAACATGTACCCAGTTAGTATGTATCACGTACCAGGTGATACAGGGCATGCGGGGCCGGGGGTGGGGGAGCGGGCAGACGGCCGGGTGAGCAAGTAAAGAAGAGGTCTTTGAGGCTGGGTGTGGTGGCTCACGTTTGTAATCCCAGCACTTTAGGAGGCCGAGACAGGCAGGTCACCTTGAGATCAGGGGTTGGAGATCAGCCTGGCCAACATGGTGAAATACCATCTCTACTAAACCCCATCTCTACTAAAAATACAAAAATTAACGGGGTGTGGTGTAGCTGTAATCTCAGCTACTTGGGAGGCTGAGGCAGGAGAATCTCTTGAACCTGGGAGGTGACAGCTGCAGTGAGCCGAAATCACACCATTGCACTCCAGCCTGGGCGACAGAGCAAGACTGTGTCTCAACAACAACAAAAAAAGGTCTTTGCCCCTAGCAGTCAAGGAGACCAGCAAAGCCAACAGTACTGGGTGAATGTGACAGGTAACAAACAACAAGCTAAAACTAGCACAGAAGAAGGGGAATCAACCAGGGGTCAGGGAAGAGAGTCAAGGAAAGCTTTGCAAAGAAGCAGCCTCCATCAGGGCCCCTCAGTCCTCTTGGGAGGATTCATCACAGAGCTGTGTCCACTTGGCTGCCATGCACACGGGAGTACACCAACAAATCCTAGTTGTGTGGGTGACGTGCAGCTCTCCTCTCCGCTTCTCTGCCACCAGCACAAGTAACAAAGGTTTCCATAAACCTACAAGAAAACTTGACAGAAGAGCAGGGGATGGAGAGTCATCAGAAGGGACTCTCGATTCTCATGTGAAGCATTTCTCACTGAGTTTCAAAATCTAACTCATGAAGGTTTCGAAGGCGCAGGAAATGATTTCTTTTTTTTTTTCTTCTTTTTGAGACAGAGTCTCGCTCTGTCGCCAGGCTAGAATGCGGTGGCGCAATCTCGGCTCACTGCAACCTCTGCCTCCCGGGTTCAAGCGATTCTCCTGCCACAGCCTCCCGAGTAGCTGGGACTACAGGCATGCACCACCACGCCCAGTTAATTTTTGTATTTTTAGTAGAGACGGGGTTTCACCATGTTGGCCAGGATGGTCTCGATCTCTTGACCTCATGATCTGCCTGCCTTGGCCTCCCACAGTGCTGGGATTACAGGCACGAGCCACCGTGCTTCGGCTGATTTGTTTCTTAAATCAGATGTTTGTGGTATTTTTCTTTATACATTAGGTTATATCTTTAAACTTGAACAATAAATATTTTAAAATATGACCCACAGATGGGAAAGGTGACCCCCTCCTTAGTCCCATTCCTAATAAGGAAGTATCTTCCAAAATAAGGATGTCAAAACATACAATTCAGTGACTAGAAAACAGAATTAGTTTATTCTTAATGCTGACATGATATCTCTTGGGTACACTACACACAAACACAAGTTCAACACCCCCAACACCCACTGTTCTTTCCACCAACTCACCATCCAAGCCACTATTAGGTCCCAGGGAAAGAAACACTTTTTCTTTTTTTTTTTTTAAGAGACAGTGTCTCGCTCTGTCACCCAGACCGGAGTGCAACGGCACGATTATCGAACTCCTGGGCTCAAGCAATCCTCTCACCTCAGCCTCCCGTGGGACTACAGCACGTGCCACCACACCCAGCTAAGTGAGAAACGCTTTTTCAACAGGAAACAGAACACATCTGTGGTCTCAGTACCCTGCATTTGGGAACAGAGAGAAAAACAAAGAATTTGCTGCAAAAAAAATAGTCCAGGTGCAGTGGCTCACACCTGTAATCCCAGCATTTTGGGAGGCTGAGGTGGGCAGATCACCTGAGGTCAGGAGTTCGAGACCAGCCTGGCCAATATGGTGAAACCAAGTCTCTATTAAAAATACAAAAGTTAGCCGGGTGTGGTGGCACTTGCCTGTAATCCCAGCTACCTGGGAGACTGAGGCAGGAGAATTGCTGGAACCTGGGAGGTGGAGGCTGCAGTGAGCTGAGATCACACCTCTGCACTCCAGCCTGGGCAACAAAGCAAGACTCCGTCTCAAAAAGAAAAAAATAATAATAAATAAAAAAAAATTAAAGGAGACTGCCAGACAAGGTCCACACAGCAGAGCGTAGGTGGCCAAGTGGGAAGCTGGACCAACTGGGCACAGTGGGGCCAGCTGCTCATCCATTCATCTGTGCTCAGGAACAGTCCTGCCACACGCCTGAACTGCCACACTTGGTAGTTCTTCTAAAACATGACTTAAAAGTGACCTCGTCAGCAATGACCCACTGACTGACCTCAGTGGAACTGCCATTTCTCATGCCTTGCTCTCTCCCTCATTAAAGCCCCACTCAACCTTCAAAGGCCAAGCACTCAAGCTTGCTTTCAAATGGTGGTAGGTTCCCGTCTATTGCAGGGGCTTTCACACTGTGGAGCGCAGGAAGAATCATCTGCAGAAGTATGTGAATTTGCAGATTCTTGGGTCCTACTCACCAGATTGATTTGATAAGCCTGGGGGCAGGGCCCAGAAATCTGCACTTTAAGAAGCACTCTAGGTAACTGTAATTTTGATGCAATTCCCTGGACTACATTTTGAGAAACACTGGTTTACAGGTTCACTTATTAACTACCACTTCCTTCCCACCCCCATGAAGCTATTTAAGAATGAGGTCAAGAAAAACAATTTACACTCAGGAACTACTGTGTATTTTCCTCTCTGACAATGTGTAACATGTTTTGCTTTCAGCTTTTGCAAACGGTCAAATACAGTAACTATGTTGGGACCCATGGTTTGAATATCTTTTTTTTTTTGAAACTGGGTCTTGCTCAGTAACCCAGGCTGGATTGCAGTAGTACCAGCTCATTGCAGCCTCAAACTGCTGGGCCCAAGCGATGTCCTGGGCTGTGGTCTCGGCCTCCTGAGTAGCTGGATCACAGGCACGAGCCACACAGCTCAGCTAATTTTTAAATTTTTTGTAGAGATAAGGTCTCACTTGAGATGTTGCCAGGCAAGTCTCAAGCTCCTGGTCTCAAGAGATTTTCCTGTCTTGGTCTCCCAAAGTGTTGGGATTACAGGCACGAGCCACCATGCCTGGCTAAACATCTATCTTTTCACTCTTCCTGTTAATTTTCTAAGTTCCATTTTCTCTTTATTTACTTATTTTTGAGGAGGAGTCTCACTCTGTCACCCAGGCTGGAGCACAGTGGTGCGATCTCGGCTCACTGCAACCTCTGCCTCCCACGTTTCAAGCGATTCTCCTGCCTCAGCCTCCCGAGTAGGTGAGACTACAGGCACATGCCATCACACCTGGCTAATTTTTTGTATTTTTACCAGAGCCAGGGTTTCACCATGTTGGCCAGGATGGTCTTGATCTCCTGACCTCATGATCCACCCACCTTAGCCTCCCAAAGTGCTGGGATTACAGGCGTGAGCCACCTTGCCCAGCCCATTTTCTCTTTTTCTGACTTTAAGTTTATATTGGTCCTTTTTATGGTATGTGTTCTTATAAGCCACCTCAAAAACTTTGGGAAAGAGGTAAAGCAACAATTTTTTGAAGTTCAAACCAAATGTCATCCCCTCTTCAAAGCTTTCCCCAGTCCCCTCTTGGGACCAATCAGTCCCCATTCCATATGCCTGCAAAATCCTTCACAAACCTTGGCTGCAGCCCTGCAGTGATGAGGTACCAGTTGACCTGCCTGCTTCCTCCCTTAGACATCATGAGGGCAGGGGTTGTGTCCCATTCCTTTCTATGCTGAGACAGTTCCTGGCAGCAAGAGCAGCAATCGTGTGTTGAGCTACACTGCACCTGTTCAACTAAGAGATGAGAAGCTGAGCTCACAGAGCTGGGAGCCATCTTGCCTTTGATGTTTTAGAATCTCAGATTTTAGTCCTAAATTACAGTTAAGATCAAGGTGGGGAAAAACACTGTCATTTCTGCCAGACGAGGTCTTCACAGCAAGCCTAGGTGGCCAAGTGGAAAGCTGGACCAACTGGGCAAAGTGGTGCCAGTTGCTCATCCATTCATCTGTGCTCAGAAACAGTCTGCCACATGAGGCCTTTTGTTTCCAGGTTTAGCACCTAATTCATGAGCTACAGCCACCACCCCCCAACCCCTCCAGCACCCCATCAATTTTAAAATAAGTTTTCTCCAGGCTCTAGGCCTAGAATCTGACACTTTGTGGCAATGGATGGCCTAACCTCCTAATAAAAATGTTGCATTTTTTTTGGTTAAGCCTCACATAACCACAGCAAACAGGTTCTTCACCAAATGTCACTATTTCCTTGAGAGAATAACCCTAAAGTTCAAAGTCTTACATGGGTCACAAAATCACCAGAAAAACCTCAGGTGGTCACTCAGCCCAGGATGCTGTCACCAAGGGTATCAAGGTCTAAATCTAAGGAAACAGGGCCATGATCAGATTCTGCCACCTCGAAGGGCCAGGATCCACCTAGAACCAGACCCTAGAGAATCCTGGCAGACCAGGCCAAAGGAGCCTTGGGAATTATGTGTTGGCCCCACGGTTTCACAGGAAAGAAACTGAAGGCCAGAGAGGAAGACAGACTTCCTCAAGAACACTCTTGGATTGGCAAAAAAGCTGTCCTAACTTCCCCTTGAATAATCTTCCAGGGTTCTGATATTCCTGGATGCACCCACACAGTGGACAGCAAATCACAGCACATGTGGCTTTACTGTCCCTGCACTGTACCCATGGGGATTCTGTCTCAGCATCTTTCCCAATTTAGGCACCTGGGAGGCCTCCAACTGAAGAAGGTGACATAAAAGTGAATCTTATTTGACATCACTGATCTAAACCATTCTCAAGCATTACTTCTGTACCATATGTGGTCACAGATCCCCAAGTCTGTAGGGCATTAGAAGCAAGGAGAGGGCATGGGAAAACCTCTGGGAGACTCCAGAACAGGCAGCATGACAGTTCCACTTCTGTCCAGTGGGGAAGCACGGATTGCAAAGCCTTGGGGTCAAGAAAGAGTGACTGGGGGTCACAAGCTTTTAAAGTCCAGTAAATAGGCTCCTAAGTGTTTGGTCTCCAGAGGAAAAAGTCCCAAGAGAAATTTCTGCTTTCTTTGGTCCTCACCCAAAGGCAGATTCCTCCTTCTCACTACTTCCGCTGGAATTTCTGGAAACTGTGGAAACTGTGCCTGCCCACAGATATCACTACCAGGAAAAGGCTCTGAGGCCTAATTGCCTGCAAACCCCATATTAGCCCCAGGAAGATCTTGCTGTGTATCTGTCCTTTTAGAACTATAGCACTTCCAGAAGGGGTAATTTCAGCTTCTCAGAAAGGATTAGAATAGTACAGTATAGGCATCTGGCATTTTATTTTAAGACTTTCACCTCCAGGCTGGGGCAGCCACCTGCCTCCTCTGGGCTCTCCTCTCCACCTGGAGCCAGCCACTGACAAGTAGCCCAGGGGCTGCCACTGGAGAACTCCAGAGTCACACTTACCACTACTCCCTCCAGGGTCCCACGCCTCACTGCCAACTCAGGATGCTGGTGAGGATGCTTTGCTTTGCACCTCCTTAGGCCATTTGTTAGAAGAGATTTAGACATTTGACACACAGTCTACAGGAACTAAATGCAATTTTTTCTTTTTTGAGACAGAGTCTCGCTCTGTAGCTCAGACTGGAGTGCAGTGGTGTAATCTCAGCTCACTGTAACCTCTACCTCCTGGGTTCAAGCGATTCTCTTGCCTCAGCCTACTGAGTAGCTGGGAACATAGGTGCATGCCACCACATCCAGCTAATTTTTGTATTTTTAGTAAAGATGGGGTTTCACCATGTTGGCCAGGCTGGTCTTGAACTCCTGACCTCAGGTGATCCACCCGCCTCAGCCTCCCAAAGTGCTGGGATTACAGGCGACAGCCCCCGCATGTGGCCCCCAAATGCAATTTTCAAGGGAAGGCAACACAGTAGGAAGGAATCACAGGCTAGGTTTCGAATCACTCCTCCACCTCTAAAAAGCAACAGGCAAGTTTTATAACCTCTCTAAACTTCGTTGGTGACAGCATAGTTCCTAACACACAATAGGCCTATGACATACATTTGCTGAATAAACATAATAATAATATTTGTATGTAGACCTCATACTCTAAGAGGAAGACAAGTCATTCTTTTTTTTTTCCCCCAAGATGGAGTCTGTCACCCAGTCTGGAGTGCAATGGTGCCATCCCAGCTCACTGCAACCTTCCTTTCAGGTTCAAGCGATTCTCCCGCCTCAGCCTCCCAAGTAGCTGGGATTACAGGCACCCGCCATCATGCCCAGCTAATTTTTGTATTTTCATAAAGACGGGGTTTTACCATGTTGGCCAGGCTGGTCTTGAACTCCTGACCTCGGATGATCTGCCCACCTTGGCCTCCCAAAATGCTGCGATTACAGGTGTGAGCCCCCATGCCTGGCCAAGTCATTCTTAATAGAGAGAATTCAGTAGAGGATAAGGTGTCATAAAAAGAGACTGTTTGCTGAGGAGGGTCAGCAGGGTTCAACTATACCAGCATACCTAACATATGGAAGAACAAGGGGCATTAACACAGTTACAGAAAAAGAAGAGTGCTGGTGAGAGATTGCACAAAACAATGGGGAAAATAGTTTTATGTTCCAACAAAATACAGCATGAGCAAAGTGAACATATATATAATAGATGCAGGAGGCTGAGGTGGAAAGATTGCTTGAGGCCAGGAGTTCAAGATTGACCTAAGCAACATATTAAGACTCCCATCTCTAAAAAATAAAATAAAATTAGCCAAGTCTGGTGGTGCGCACCTGTAGTCCCAACTACTCAGGAGGCTGAGGTGGGAGGATCACTTAAGCCCAGGATTGTGAGGCCACAATGAGTCATGATCACACCACAGCACTCCAGTCTGGGTGACGGAACAAAACCCCAACTCTTTAAAAGAATTGTAAATAAATAAGTAAATAACAGATTCAGAAGATATCTGCAATGTCTGAGACCAGGAAGGGATTAATATCCAGGATGTATAAGGAATTCCTGCATATCTTCAAGAAAAATATAAGAACTCCAGGGAAAAACAGGCAAAGGATTATAATGAATAAGGAATTTACCTCAGCGGAATCCCAAAGACCATCAAGCATACGAAGAAATGCTCCAGTTCATTAGTAATCAGAGAAAAGCAAGTTAAAACAAAGAGTTATCCTAGCACATCTATTAGTTTGGCAAAAAATAGGAAGCTGGTTAATGCTGATTATTCACGGAGACACAGAGCCTGTTATGCTCTGCTGGTGGAAATGTAAACTGGGGCAGCCATTCTGGAGCTGTGTCTGGCACCCCTGAATCAACATAAACATGCTCACAGGTTGCCCACAAAGGAAATGTCTAAGGATGTTCCTCACAGCAATATTTGTGAAAGTAATGCTGGAGGCAGTCCAGGAGTTCCTCATTACAGAAGGGAAAAAGAAACACTGGGATGGATGACAATCATGAGGTATTATTCAGCAGTTAGAATCAACATGCTGGACATATACACGGCAACGTGGATGGACCTTAAAAACAAAGGTGCACACTTGGCACCCAGTTCTTGTTTTCTAATTATGATTCTCTACTAAAAGGAACTAGAGCTCATTGGAGAAGTGACTGACTCTAGGACTGAGTTGGGGAAAGAACAAGAGGACCGTGGAACTTCTTGCTGTGCCTGAAAGTAAAAAAAAAAAAAAAAA
>NW_012102121.1:1065594-1070724 GCF_000951045.1 Mandrillus leucophaeus
TAGTCACAGTAGCAAAGACAAGGAATCATCCCAAGAGGACCGTGGAACTTCTTGCTGTGCCTGAAAGTAAAAAAAAAAAAAAAAAATGCTCAAAGAATAATAGTGTATGTCAAAAGAAAACAGGAACCAGGAACCTCTAAAGAGGAATCCCAAGGACCGTCCCCCTGAAGGGGACCTTATTGGCTAAATCTGGGATAGTCCGAACATCAAAATACATAATGATAGTAAAGGATTATGATTTAATGAAGAATCCATAGGTCTGCATTAATATATGAATTAATTAATAGGGGAGAAGGGTAAGCTCTTCCTTACAGAAGAATGCCAATTAACAAACATAGAAGGAATAATGGAATCAGAAAACCATCAACTACCATAATAACTGATTCAAGAAAGAATCATTTGTAGATGCTAAAACCCAGTGGATATCAAGAAAACAATGAAAGGTAAGAAAAAGAATTTGTTTTTAAAGTGGACGAAAGTTTGAGGAATAACAGGATATTTACATAATCTCAAAGTACATGCCCATAAGATACTTTTTAAAGTTTTTTATTTATTTACTTTTTTTTTTTTTTGAGACAGAGTCTCACTCTGTCACCCAGGCTAGAGTGCAGTGGCACCATCTCAGCTCACTGCAATCTCCGCCTCCCAGGCTCAAGCAAGTCTTGTGCCTCAGCCTCCTGAGTAGTGCACCACCACGCCAGGCTGATTTTTTGTATTCTTTATAGAGATGGCGTTTCACCATGTTATATTGGCCAGGATGGTTTCGAACTTCTGACCTCAAGCAATTCACCCACTTCAGCCTCCTAAAGTGCTGGGATTACAGACATGAGCCACTAGGCCAGGCCAGATAGTTTTAATTTAAAATGGTAAAATAGTAACTATAACGGAGTAATGGCAAATGCCACTATAATGAAATGCTCAACGTTCACACTGCCAATAAGGAACAAACTGACAGTGTGTGACTCTAGATCTGGTTACAGCGAGAAGAACTCAGCATCATTTCAGTGGTGTTCCTGTCAAAAGTGAATAACCTGAATCTGATCATAAGGAAACATCAGACAGATCTAAACTGAGAGACCTTCTACAAAATAACTGGCCTGTACTCTTCAACAATATCACTGTCATGAGATCCAAAGGACTTGGGAATTATTCCAGATTACAAGACACTAAGAGACATGACAACTGAATACAACACATGGTTTTCTTCTACAATAAAGGTTATTATTGGGGCACCTGACAAAGTCTTCCTAAGGCCTGTAGTAGAAATGTTTCAATGTTGATTTCCTGATTGTTTATTACACTACGTTTATATATATATTTTTAAATTATCTTGTTAGGAAATATATACTGAATATTTAAGGGTAAAAGGATATATATATATGAGAGATCTATATATATCTATCTAAAATCATATTAATATCTACCTATCTACAGGTAGATACATACACACACACACACACACACACACACACAGAGAGAGAGAGAGAGAGAGAGAGAGAGAGAAGGAAGAAGTAAATATAGCAAAATGTTAACATTTAGGGACTCCAGACGATATCCAGGAACTCTTTGTGTTAGTCTAACAACTTTTCTGTAAGTCTGAAGTTACGTCAAACTTTAAAAAAAAAAAAACAAAAACAGAACTGGATGAAAAACATACAATCAAAATGAGCTATAAAATGCCATTTACATGTGTTTTAAAAATGTATATATACTGTGTGACTCCATTTATGTGACATCTTCAAAAAGACAAAACAATAGTAATGAAGATTAGATCAGTGGTTGCCTGGGATTAAGGGTGGGAGGAGAATGTGACTACATGAGGGATTCTTTTGGGGTGATGGAACTGTTATGTATCCTGATTGTGGTGGTGGATACACAAAAATATATATGTGTTAAAATTTACAGACTATATGCCAAAAGGTCAATTTTATTGTAGCTTAATCTAAAAAAAAATTTTTTTTTAAGAAGACATCTATATATAAAGCAGTGGCTTCCATTTTGGCAAGAGGAAAAACATACACAAACTATAAATACATTAGAATAGTTGCCTATGATACACCTGGGAAATATAAGTGGGAATAAGGACAAAATAAAACAAATACATAAGGCAAGAGAGTCCATGAGTAGACCCCAATGATGATTACTGGCCATGAAAGGAAGCTTGATGGCTGGATGGAAAGGAAGAAAGAAGTAAGTAAGTAAGGGAGAGATGGCAGATGGAGCTGGATATGTCCTTCCAGGGCTGTACAAAGGAGGGGGGAACCCAACCCCTAGTCCAGACAAAGGTCCCTAAGGCAGGTATACAGTATTGTGGGGATGAATTCATCAACCAGACAGCCTGACCTATCTAATGTTAAATTCACTTCCCTGCTCTGACTGCTGACTCACCAGCTGTTAGCTTATCCTGTGGCTTCCCTTGTAGTGCTGCCTTCAGCCAGAGAATTCTAAGCTACTCAACAACAGTTCTAATCTTCCCAGTAAAGCAGCAATTTTGCATTCCAGCATGTAAGTAAGTCTCCTGGGAGTTTTATTACTGAGTCAGCTGCCCCTCTAATCAGTTTTGGAGCCCTGACAGATTTTCTGGAGCTGCAGTGCTGATTAGGAGTACATCCTTCTCTCTCCAGCTAGAACCAGACCTTGGGCTGTGGAGGGCCCACTGCCCCTATGGGCCATCTGGGCACTCAGCCAGCCATGTACTCCTAGCAATAACTCTCTGGTGTCAGGACTACTTTAAATGTAGCCAGCTCCAATTTCCTTCTCTAAGGAGTGGGGATAATTATGCCTTCCTTTCAGATGTAAGTGAGATAATACATATACATACTTATTGCAGTGCTTGGCACTAATAGATGTTCAATAAATGTTACTTTCCCTTCTCCCGACTCCTCAGAACTTCAAAGCTTACAAATTACTACAGCTGCATCAGCACACATGGCTAAATTTTCACATTTCTACTCTTAGCCACTAGAATCAGTGACGGGTTTGGAGGAAAAGTCTGGGACCTTAAAGGGTCCCTGGAGTATTACATAAAGCTTCTTGCAGCATGAGAGTTGAACAGAAATTCTGTTCATCTTTTGCTGTCGAAGCCAAGTTGGTGGCTTTTAAAGAACCAACTTAGAAGAAAACTTAGGAGAAAAATTTTATTTTGGGATGGTGAAGACCTGCTTAAGTATGAAAGCAACCTGAAGTCATAAAGGAAAACATAGATTTAAACACATAAAAATTCAAAACTTCTGGCCGAGCGTGATGGCTCACGCCTGTAACCCCAGCACTTTGGGAGGATCATTTGAAGTCAGGAGTTTAAGACCAGCTTGACCTACATAGTGAAACCCCATCTCTACTAAAATACAAAATTAGTCGGGCGTGGTGGTGGGTGCCTGTAAACACAGCTTCTCAGGAGGCTGAGGCAGGAGAATCACTCAAACCCAGGAGGCAGAGCTTGCAGTGAGCTGAGATTTCACCACTGCACTCCAGCCTGGGCGACAGAGCAAGACTCCCTCTCCAAAAAATAAAATAAAATAAAAACAAAACTTCTATATAGCTAAAGATATCAGAAATAAAGAAGAGTGACAGACCATATTTACAAATGATGTGTAATAAACAAGTAAAATCCACAATATAAAAAGCTACTGCAAACATATTTTTAAAACTAATAGAAAAATGGGTTAAAAGAAAAAGGGTGAAAAAAAAGGGGGACAAAAAAAGGGTTAAAAAAAGAAACAAAAAAGTCAGCTGGGCACAGTGGCTCATACCTGTATTCCCAGCACTTTGGGAGGCTGAGGCAGGTGAATCACTTGAGGCCAGTTTGAAACCAGCCTGGCCAACATGGCGAAACCCCATCTCTACTAAAAATACAAATATTAGCCAGGTGGTGGCACACACCTGTAGTCCCAGCTACTTGGGAGGCTGAGGTGTGAGAAGCGCTTGAATCTGGGAGGCGGCTGTTGCAGTGAGCCAAGATCAGACAACTGCACTCTAGCCTGGGTGACAGAGTGAGACTCCGTTTAAAAAAGAAAAGAAAATTTATTCACATAAGAAATACAAATGGCCAAGCCAGGCATGGTGGCTCATGCCTGTAGTCCTAGCTACTTAGGAGGCTGAGGTGAGAAGATCATTTGAGTCCCGGAGTTCGAGTCCAGCCTGGGCAACATGGCAAAGACTCCCATTTTGAAAGAAAGAAGGAAAAAAGAAAGACAGCCAATAAACACGTGAAAACTTGCTTAACTTCATCAGTAATCAGAGAAACATATTGAAACAAGATACCATGTCTGAATACGATACTGGCAAATATATAAAGGTTAGTAACATCCAGGGCTGGCATGAGTGTGAGGAATAAGCACTCTTATACACTGCTAATGAGAAAAAGCCAGAGGGCAAACTGACAGAATCTATCAAAATGTTTAAAGTGCATGATCTTTAAATCTCAAATCAATAACCTAACCTTCTACCTTAAGACACCAGAAAAAGCAAACCTAACCAAAAGCAAGCAGAATGATAGAATTAATAAAGATTAGAGAAGTTAATGAAGCAGAAAAATTAGAACAAAGAGAACAAATAATGAACTCAAAGTTGGTCCTTTGAAAAGATCGATAAAAATGACAAGCTTTTGGCTAGACTAAGAAAAAAAGAAAATAATCAGTAATGAAAAGGGGACTATCCCTACACCAACTTTAACAGAAATAAAAAGGATCATAAGGAATCACTATGACATGTATGCCAACAAATTAGATGACTTAGATGAAGCAGACAAACTCCTTGGAAGACACAAACTATCAAAACTGACTTAAGAAAAAATAGAAGGTCTTAATAGACCTATAAGAAGAAACTGAATTAGGAATCAAAAAGTTTCCCATAAAGAAAAGAGCAGGCCCAGATGGCTTTACTGGTGAACTCTACCAGATATTTAAAGAAGAATTAATAAAAACCCACCACAAACTCTCTCAAAATACAAAAGAGGAAGGAACACTTCCCTACTCATTTTTTGAGGCAGTATTACCCTGATACCAAAACCAGACAAAGATCTCACAAGGAAAGAAAACTAACAGACCTTTTCTGACAGTGGTAAACAACTATGAGAGAAGAAAGGGAAGGGGAGGGAAGGGTAGGGGAGGAGAAGAAAAAGAGAGGGAGGGA
>NW_012102121.1:1070889-1083504 GCF_000951045.1 Mandrillus leucophaeus
AATTCAGCAACAAATAAGAATTACACACCATGACCAAGTGGGATTTATCCCAGGTATGCAAGATTAATATCTGAAAAATCAATGTATAATATACCATATCAAAAGAATAAATGACACAAAACACACGATCATCTCAAAAGACACAGAAAAGTATTTGACAAAACCCATTATCTTTTCATGATAAAAATACTCAGCCAAACCAGGAATAGAAAGGAACTTCCTCAACCTGATAAAGGGCACCTAGGAAAAACCCACTGCTAACATCATTCTTAATAGTCAAAGACTGGGTATTTTCCCCCTAAGAAGACAAGTATGTTGTCTCTCAGCGTATCTACTTAACACTGTACTAGAGGTTCTAACGGGGCATTTAGGAAGAAAAAGAGCTGCTGTGAGAGTTCATGAAAACAATGCATCTGAAGTATTTTTCCCATGGTTGGCAAGTAATAAGTGCTGAACAAGCACTATCTTTTGTAGGGTGATGTAGCTGGTTGTTGATGGAGCCTAGAACCCTGCATCTACAGTGACTCCCGCTGATTACTTTTTCACACTGACCAACTTGTCTATTCATCTTGACTTCTGATTTCCTGTTTAGAGACTAGAATTGTTGGAAGGTCTAAAGCACGCGTGTCCAACCCATGGCCCATGGGCCACATGCGGCCAGGATGGCTTTGAATGCAGCTCAACACAAACTCGTGAACTCTCTTAAAATACTGAGAATTTTTTTTAAGTTCATTGGCTATCATTAGTGTATTTCACATGTGGCCCAAGACAATTCTTCTTCCAATGTGGCCTAGGGAAGCCAAAAGATTGGACACCCCTGGGTCTTAAGTTTAGGTGGTGTGGATTTCTCCAGTAAGACAAATCCTGGCTCTTAGGGCCCACTGACAGCCACCCCAGCATTACATAGGTGACCCTAATGGAGGCACTCAGTGGTCCTACCACAAAGCCATTTAGCGATGCTGAGCAGGAGTACATGGCTACGTCAGAACTCCAGGCAGGAAGAGACTCCGGAGAGCATCCAAGTCAATCCTTCATCTCATTTTATACACGGGCAAACTGAGGCCCAGAGAGAAGACATGTTTTCTCTCGGATTATTCAATAGGTTGGAAAGAGAGCTGGACTTTAGGGTCTGGCATCCTGGATTCCAACACCAGCCTGGAGGGAGAATAAAGTAGGTTATCTACAGGCTTGTGCTTTAGTTTTTCTACCAACACACCAGGCACACAAGACTGAGCCCGCCTACATCCATCATTTTGTTTTAATGACATATTTTCTCACCTAAGACTCAATCAAACATCTAATGCTCCCTCTTCAGCTCCTTTTCCTAATCATTCAGCTGTCTATAGTTTATGATGGCCTCTTGCCCAGGATACTGATGAACAACGTCCACCTGAAGGGAAGAATGTGAGCAGCCATAAAATCCCAGCGTAACTGACACAGGGAAACACACACTCCAAGTTTCCAGTGCTGTGGATTCAACAAGATAGCCGCCTTCTCCTTGTGGCCTGGGGTACTTGTTTTGGGCTATACTGTCCCTAAGTTGTGGTCACAGCCTCACGCCTCTCCTTCTTCTTTCTCTTGACTCTGCCCCAAGGCAGATGAAAAATGTGCATTTGGACGAATTTTACTATGTGGCCTAAGGGTGCTGACTGCATGCATGCCTTTTGTGCCCAACAGGATGAGTTAGCACTGATCAAAAGACATTCAGAGTACTGATATTACCATATAACTAATCTCATTCACTCCTCTTACCAACTCCTTGAGGTAAGAAATTATCTCCCTCATTTTAAGTAGTAAGAAAATCTTGCCCTATAGGTCTCTAGGAACAATATACTACTAGCAGCTCTGATCTAATTCAGTGGGCCCAGAGTGCCATATTAAGTCACAACTGACTGCTGCAGAATGCAGTCAAAGGAGAAGACGTATGACATAGCTATAAGGTGAAGGGGGTGCCTGTCACAAGTTGAATATGCCCCATCTGCTGGATCTGTAAACTTCTTTTTTTGAGGGGGCAGCTGGGGCGGGGGCTGGGGGGGGCGGTGGGGGAGACAGAGTCTCACTATGTCACCAGGCTAGAGTGCAGTGGCCTGATCTCGGCTCACTGCAACCTCCACCTCCCGGCTTCAAGCCATTCTTCCACCTCAATCCCGAGTAGCTGGGATTACAGGTGTGTGCCACCACACCTGGCTAATTTTTGTATTTTTAGTAGAGACGAGGTTTCACCATATTGGCCAGGCTGGTCTCGAACTCCTTGCCTCAGGTGATCCACCTGCCTTGGCCTCCCAAAATGTTGGGAGGACAGGTGTGAGCCACTGTGCCCGGTCAGGATCTGTAAACTTTTAGTCACTGAAATCACTAACTCTAAAATCATTCCATCATTTATGCAATTCAGTGGGCTTCTGAATCTACAAGAGTCTACAAAAGAGGCAAGTACATGGGAGATGACCACAAGGACAGAACTGGCAATTCATATTTGCAGACTTTGGGCTATTGTAACAACTTATTTTTATCCAACATAATTTAAAAGCCTTTCTTCATTAGGGCCCTGTTTCTTGATCCCATACACCAGGGCTATCACATAGAAGTTCATCCACATGAGTTAAATGATCAGGCGCCCAGGCTAGCCCAACAGAATATAACAGTTTCTATGGACGGCTACATGCAGTGTTTCCAAAAACCGATCCACAAACTTTTTGATCAACACCATTATTTTTAAGTCAGGTTTTTAAAGCCAGAGCCTGCCTGCCCCATGCTATAGGTTTAGTGCCACATATCAAGGAAGAAGGAAAGAATGTTCTTACTTTCAGGTGGGGTGTTGAAAGAGCCACAGTAAGGCTCCTTTTGTGGACACAGAGTGAATTCAACAGGAACTGCCATGAGGCAATCACTTACAGGAAAACTCTAATGTCCAGAAAGGCCACATGGTATCCAGCATAGGGAACTAGACACACACACACACACACACACACACACACACACACACACACAGGCTGGAAGTGTCAGTGTGAGGCTCCAGCTAGATCCAACTCGCCCTTAGAATTCACATACTTCAAAAGCCAGGAATTTCCAATTTAGAACCTGTGAATGATTCCAAACCTCTTGGAAAGCAATGCGGCAATGTGAATCGGTATTGTTAAGATGACCATATCCTCTGGCCTAGAAATTCTTCTCCAGGAATTTATCCCAGGAAAGTAATTCAACTGAAGCAAAGAGCTACGCACTACAAAAATGTTCATCTCTAGATTATCTACAATAGTGAAACCTGGAATAGTGTATACTAATGGAATATCTATAAGGATACTAGACAGCAACAAAAGATAATTAGGATAATTAAGAACATAACATTTTATAAGATAATGTTGGATAAAAATGGCTGCATGCAAACAGTTTCACTCTACAACTGCATTGGAATATATGCACTGGAATATGTACGCATTTGAAAAGTAATAGTAAGTTCTGTTACAGGAATGGGAGCATGTTCTGTTACAATGGTAAGTAGAATTTTTTTTTAACATTTAACATGGTAACATTGTATTTTCAACTAAAAAAAAAAAGGTCCTATAAAGCAAAAGCCAAAATCTTCACAAATAAGTATTATACTACCAATAATAAATAACATATATTCACAACTTATTCTGTGTTAGGCACTGTTTTAAGCCCTTTCGTGGCTACTACCTATGAGGTGGATACTGTTATTGCCATTTTACAAGTGAGAACACCGAGGCACAGAGAGGATAACAACTTTCTTAAATACCATAGCATGATAGAAAGAAACATTCCTTGTGCCATTTCTATGGGTCATCCACCTGCTAAAATTTTTATGTCTGCTTAGACAGACATGAAATCCTTAGCAGAAGCCTCATGGGTAGTGAGCTTCAAAAGGAATTTCAGAGGCCTTTCATGTTGCAGATATAACCAGGTTTTCCCCTCACTCGCCAAACTGGAATCTAGGAGGTAGAGAAAGACAGAAGCTAAAGACCAGCAGGCCCAGCCCACTCAAATTTCAGAAAGATAACAGAGACCAAAGGAGTTAGGATTTGCCTAAAATTATGTAATGAATTAGAAAAAGAATGAAGACCAGAGCTCGGAATCCTCACTCCAGCGGCCTTCAAGGCTTGCTCCTACCCTCTGCAGACCACAAAATTCCTCTCTGCAGCTCTCTTCCCTTTCAACTGCCTCCCTTTGATCCCTCAGTCCAGCTACCCTCAGACTTCCTCTGTCCAGAACAGTCGCAACTGCACCTTCTCTTTCTTTCATCATCTTCAGCTCACTCTGCCTCCACTTCCTTTCCTCTCCTGCCCTGCTGGGTAACAGTATGCAACTTTTGGAATTTCAGCTATAGTGTTCTTCCCATATGACAGCAATGAGAGGAAACTGCAGGTTTCTTTTAGCAGTAGACCCCTGCCCTTCCAATAAGGGAGACTGTTCAAACATACTGAGAGACAGAGATGCTAAAATCAGTGTATGGAAGAGTTCTTCATTCTGACTCTGGCCCTGGCCCAGACCACCCATTTGGCTCCCTGTACCTCCTCAGTACCCTCAAAGCACCCAGGCTTGCTCCCTCTGACCACACCATATTGCCAGAGTCTGTCTACTACTACTAAGGGACTGCCCAAGAGTGGGGGCCTCTCTTGTTCATGTCTATCTCTCACACTTCATATAGTGTAGTTACCAATAAAAGTTTGCTGAATGAGGAAATGAGTCCCTATTCATTCTCTTCCTGGGGGGTCTCTCCTGACTTTAGTGTGAAGACTCAATTCTAGCTATTCTTGGGCAGGCAGAGACTCTGCCCAGAGTACTCCTCTAAATGTCAGGCGCTACCCAACACCTCAATGCCACGTCCCCACACTCCCATAACACAAATACCAGCTTTCCTAAGACACAGCCTTAACTCCACATCCTTTCCCTTTTTTTTTTTTTTTTTTTTTGTTGTTGTAGTTGATTTTTTTCAAACTGGCAGTGTCCTGCAACACCAATGACAGCTCTGCGGTTTCAGGATGTCAAAGGCAAAGGCCATTATGCAAAACAGGAAGAAACTTTGAAAGAAAAAAACCTAAGGCATTTTTAGAATATACCCTGTCATGGGGCCAAGCAATGATTGAATCTCCTGCCAGAGACCCTCCCCATGACCTCTAGGACCCCGTGGTGGGGCAGGAAGGAGCCTGACCTCATACCATATCCGTCACACTGCTGACATAATCCTGCCCCTTCCCTCAGTGCAACCTCGCCCTTCTACTCCAGGCTCTGTGCCAAATGACCCCGGCAGGCAAAACTGCTCCTCAGAGAGAATTTAGCTCCAGTGAGGACATTCTAAAGGGAGTAACTTCAAAGTATACTCCTTGGGAATAGCCTGGCACATTGGCCTGGGGCTTTATTGATCTAACCCACCTGAACCAGCCCCAACTGACACTCAGGCTCTGCCTCTCCCTAAAAGAGCTTCTCCCTAAGAGAATTCCTAGAAACCTAAAGTTTCTCACTATGGTCCCTCCCTAGATCTCAGGACCACCTGGAGGTGGGAGAGCTGTGTGCTGTATGTTTCAGAATCTGATTTGCAAGCTTGCTCCCACCTTCCTGTGCGTCACATCTCAATGATGTCAATAGCACTGGTTTAGCTAGCTGTTGTTCACCCACCACCACAGCCCCAGAGCCATAGTCGTCCACAGAAGTCCAGCACAGGGACTTGGCTGCTAAGGAAACAAATGGAGAAGTTACTGAGAAAGTATCACCCCCACCGATTCTGTTCACAGCAGATTTCTGCTAAGCCAGATCCTAAGAGCCTATCCTGCAGCCTGGCCCTTTGCCCCTGCCCCCAGGCACTTCCTGGACCTAGTTTCTTTTTTAATCAGAATTCTAGACACATCATTCAGCAATAAGCGATACTCATCTGCCAGCACTAAGCAAATCTGGAATTTCCAGTGAGTCTATCCTTTTGTAAGACTGGCTTGAAAAAAAACTTCAACACTTTTTTTCCTTTTTTAGAAAGCTCTCCTACAGAAACAATCCAAAAAGTACATAAAGCTTTCTGCACAAGCATCATCACTACATCACTAAGAAAAAGCAAAAACTATATATGTGTGTGTTCAGCAACAGTTGAATGATTTTTAAGTTATACCATATTCAGGTAACAGAATATGATACTGCCTTTGTGATTTTTAAAGGTATAGGTCAAGTCTGTGACAGAATCTTAAGTGAAAAATGCTGAACACCAGGTTATCTACATGAATCTATTTCAATCTATCTGTCCATCTATAAAGAAAACAGCTATAATACTGGATGTGGTGACTGACACCTATAATCCCAGTGCTTTGGGAGGCCAAGGCAGGTGAATCACTTGAGTTCAGGAGTTTGAGACCAGCCTAGGCAACATGGCAAAACCCCAGCTCTACAAAAAAATACAAAAATTAGTCAGGCATGGTGGTATGCACCTGTGGTCCCAGCAACTAGGGAGACTGAAGTGGGAGAATCGCTTAGCCCGAGAGGTCGAGGCTGCAGTGAGCTATGATCACTGCACTCCAGCCTGGGTGACAGAGCAAAAACCCTGTCTCAAAAAAAAAAAAAAAAAAAAGATATTAGCTATATTCTTAAACATGAAAAAGACTAGTAGAAAATATGCCAGTATGTTTCTTTTGGGTGATAGGAATTTGGGTGTGCTTTTATGTCTCTTTCAACTTTTCAAATTATTTTCAATGAGCCTGCATTACTTTTTACTTTTAAAATGAAGGAAGAGATTATCCCCCCTCAAAAGGCAAAGACCCATGCCCCTATCCCCAACATCCCTGCGAGGCAAGTTGTTCTCTCTCTCTCTCTCTCTCCCCCTGGGCTTTGTGAGGGGCTCTGGAGAAGCAGCAGGTGGGGGCAGTGGATAGAGAAGCAGCTACATAATACACCCAGACCAGACTTTAAAATCACTGCCAAAGAATTCAGCAACAGCCAATTATATAGCCCCTAGCCTTCATTTGTGTAGGGAAGGGGCGGGCTGAGGTCGAGCTACAACGTGGAACCTGAAACACTGAGTGTGTGACTCACCCCTCCGTCTTCTAAGGACAAATCCCTTTAGGCCACATTCACCCAGAACCAGCTCCCCACTGAACCCTGTCCCCTATCCCCAAGCCCCACTGTCCAACCTGGAGGTCTCTGACTTACAGAACAATGTCCTGAGATCACTCCTCGAGCTAGTGACCGCCTCACCTCACCCTGCAATGGCCCAGATCAACACAGAGGCCCCTACAACTCAGGTCTCAGGTCTCTACAGTCTCAGTCACAGTCTGGCTCCCAGGAACCCTCACCAAGTTTAGGGACAGGAGTGGACCCTGTGAGTCCAATCCCATGGCTTGTTAATTCCCCTAGGAGCCAGGCTCTGGCTGGTTGGCCTTACAGTGACCTCACTGCCCAGGGACCATACCAGTCTATACCAAAGCCAATTGTAAAATTGTCACCGTGCCAGGCCCTCAAAGGATTTAAGCTTCAAGGGCAGACCATTTGTCCTAAGACAACTGGATTGCTGCTCCACTGGATAAGAAAAACTGGAATTTCCAGGTAGATGTGGGTTCAAGCAGAATTCCAGTCTCTGCTTCTTCACAGTAAGAGCAGAGAACAAAGGGTAAGAAACAAGGTACAGGAGGCACTGGGTAAACAGATAGGGGGGAAATCAGCAGGTATAACTGTTGAATAACCTCTTTCACAAACACACACACATAGCCCAGCTGAGTGCAAAGGGGATGAGCCTGCCGGCCTTGTTCCCTAAGTCTGGATGGTCCCTAGGGTGGAATCTGTGGAAGGCTCAGACTGCCTTGCCATTAACTGCCCCATCATTCCCAACCCATAAATTAACTTAGTCCCAGCCTCGAAATCCCTACCCTGCTGCTACCCAAAGACCATAATACCCAGTGATATCTCATTATAATCATTATAAAGCAGCAAGTTAAAGATTACCCAGCAGAGCTAATGCATAGCTTCAGAAATTAGAGGAAAATTTTCACAAAACCAAATAAAACCAGGGCTGGAGAATTTTGATATGAACTTGGAGTTTCTGAAAGAAGAAAGGAAGAAATGAAGGAGGGAGGGGAGTGATAGGGAAAGGGATAAACACACACTTTGGTTCCCTTAGATGACGTCAGCACTGTTTAATTATGCCTCCCCTGCCTAAATTAAGAGTTCCTGAAGAGGAGGCATTTTGTTTTCTTCTTTGTAGCTCTAGTGCCCAGCATAATACAGGAACATTGCTGGAACTGAAGGAATGAAGTTATCAGACCCGCCTTAGCCATCATGAACATCCATACAAAACCACCATACAAGACCTTCCGAGGGACCCAGAGACACACCTTGCAGGGATCTTCCTCTGAAACTCTAGGGCATATCAGGTCACCTCTGAACCTGTGCACTAGCCAACTACTGAATAGTAACCTCCAGGAAGAGCACTAGAGAATCCCACCATGGGATGCTACAGTTCTAAGAAGCTGCAGTTTGAGACCAATCCCACATTTGGCTCTTGTTCCCCATTCCCCGAGGAGTTTCCACTTGGGCCATCAGAGGCTCCACTGCAGGTGGAGGAGGCTCCTTGTGTTTGCTCGAAGTCTGGAATGAATTACAGCAGCCAGGGATCACTTTTATTGCCATAGGCTGTGTCTAAGAAAGCGACCAAGTTTCACCATGAAAGCAAACCAGATAGTCATGGAGGGTATTTCTCAATCTCAGACTGTTAGACAAGGAATGTCTGTGTGTATGTCAGTACGTTATTTTCCACAAAAAAAACAACAGGACAAAACTGGCTTACAAGACTAGTTATCCGAGCCTAAAGCTTCAATCCCCAGGAAGAAGCTCCACCCTAAGCCAGAAGGTGATGAGGTTCCAAGGCTCATCCCCAAAGGGGCGAGAAAGAGTCCTTTCCCAAGCCTCAAAGTACACTCTGTCCTGGGCAGCCTGCTTGTGTCCACATGTGTGCGCATGAGGAAGGTGGAAATGTGCTGGTAGAGAAACACCTTAGAGCCCAGCAAAGACCAGCTAGGGCACAAACCCTGGCAGAGGCTCAGCGACAGCCCCCATAAAAGCCAGGGAAACTGGCTGATGGGCAAGTGCTCCTCAGGTGCCCTGGCTACCTGTAGCTGCTGTTTGCTGGTCCAAGTGCCCATCTCTAGATCAGAGTCTTCCCTTTTGAACAAATGAAGAGGATCTCCTCAAAGCATAGGTGGGCAAGAGCGGCCTCTGAGGCTTAAGCAGTCTAACACTCACTCCCCTGCCCCCTGAGGGGACTGCACCATCCATCCCAGGCCCCAGCTGAGCCTCCAGGCCAGCCATGCCTCTCTCACTAGTTCAGCCTCAGGTACTGCCCACCTCCCGCATCACCCAACTCATCTCCGGACTGGCCATGCCACAGCTGGTCAAGTCCCATTGAGCTGCTGCCCAATCTGAGTAGAGATAACCATGACGGGGGAAGAAACCCAAGGCCACTGTTCCTCCCATCTCAGCAGGCAAACACCCAGGTGGCCAGAAAAGAGGGCCTTGCTGCAGGGTTATAAGTAGATGCTGCATGGCCCCCCTGAGGACCTGAGACAGTGTTAGGAAAGAAGGATAGCATAGCACCTGCAGGCCTAAACTGCCTGGGAGAATTCCCTGGAGAAAGCTGCAGAATCCTCAGGAAAGGCCCACCTTCCCACTGCATCACTCCCTCCTACAAGCCTCACATTAGCCCACAGCAGGGTGCCCGGTGTGAGGGCACGGGATACTATGGCTCCAAACCTGCAGCCTGCCCCAGGTCACACTAACCCAAGTCCATCTGAAGACTATTCCAAGGCCTTGACAGCTCCAACGGCAACCCATCAGCCATCCAATCCAGTGCCTTATGTCCTCCAGGGTAGGGCCTGCCCATAACCCACACCTGTCAGCCGAAAGGAATCTCAGCATCTGGCCCAGACCCCTGGACACCAGAAAGTAAAGCCAAGTCGGGGAAAGGAACTGCAAGTAGTGAAAAGGCCACAACTCTAAACCCCACGGATGCTTTCTCCCACCAACCTCAAAACCACCCGCAAGGGCTTTGGCTAACACCTGCCCATGAACAGATGGGCTCAACTCCCCCCACCAACACACTCCCAAGGAGACTTTCAGCTTTCTCAAGGCCTCATAGCCAGGAACCTCCACTCTGAGAACTGTACCTAACCATCCAAACCTACAGGCCCTATTAAAATGAAGAGAAGACCTCTCGACCCCCATTTCTGGGGCTGCCTCAGCAGCAGCCTAAACGTCATGGTCCCTTGCATGTCACATGAAAGCAGCCAAACTAGAGAAGGCACTCTCTCCTCGTCCTCCAAAATGTTCTCTCTCAGGAGGTCCTTTCAACTAGGCAAATATAGTCCATTTAGAAACACCAGTAACTGGTGACAAGCCGATCACTAGCAACACCATTACAAAACAAAACTAAGCAGAGCTATGGTCACCACCTTGTCTCTTACGCTTCTGAGAGGAAGATGTGATACTCAAATACCAATCTAATCAACTTTGCAGTACTTTTCTTTAATTTGTTTATTATTTTTTCTTTCTGTGCAATATCCAGGCAACAACCAAAAACAAAAGCAAAAAACCTGGCCTTTTTCTGGCCTGGAGACTCAGTCTCTCTCCCACTTCACTCTGCCCTTCAGAGCCATTTCCGTGGAAGTCTGAAAAAATGGAACTTTATAAAGGTCCTAAGCAAGTATTATTACTATATTATTATTATGCGGTGTATTGAGTGCCCGTACTTTTTTTTTTTTTGAGACAGAGTCTTGCTTTGTCACCCAGGCTGCAGTGTACTGGCACCATCTTGACTCACTGCAACCTCTGCCGCCCAGGTTCAAGCAATTCTCCTGCCTCGGCCTCCCGAGTAGCTGGGACTACAGGCGTGCGCCACTAACCCCAGCTAACTTTTTTGTCTTTTTGTAGAGATGGTGTTTCACCATATTGGCCAGGCTGGTCTTGAACTCCTAACCTCGTGATCCACTCCCCTCAGCCTCCCAAAGTGCTACGATTACAGGCGTCAGCCACCGTGCCCGGCCTGAGTGCCTGCATTTAATGTACACAATCTCATTTAGTCTTAAAAATAACCCTGTAAGGTAATCATTGACAATCACATTTTACACATGAGGAAGAGATTTTGAGAAACTCGATAGCATGCCTCAAGTCAGACACTTAGCAGCAAGGCAGAGTCCATTTCATTTTATGGGACTAGTCTGCTTCCCAGAATCATCATCAAATGCAAAGGAATTTAATTATCTGCTTAAAAAAATAGGCCCCCATCATTACCACAGTTCATGTCTGACCGATTCCAAGATGTCCTTCCCAAACTTGACATGAACTCATTGACACAATTATTGGCAAAATTGAGCAAGAGTATGTAGTAGCCAGGGCTCTGTGGGAAAGTGACAGAAAACTCCTGTCGACAAGATGTCATCCTGCCTGCCAGGGCCCCTCACTCACAACAATTCTCTAAAACCTGGCATTAGAAATGAGAGAGGACCTGTGTGGTAACCCTGGAAGCAACCGGTGGTTGCCTTGGGCCTGTGGGCCTGTAGGTTACAGGTCAAAGAGAAGTCCCGACTAGGCGCAGCCTCCTGCTATGAGGAATGCAAACCCACCTACTCAAGCTATCTGCCTAAGCTGAAACAGAGGCTAGAGGTCAGAGTTCAGATCATCTGGGCAAAATAATTGAGACTCAGCCTGCTGCCGGAAGTACCAGAAATGGGCAACGTGGTGTTGACTGGTTATATTTTAGCCCTCTAGCCCCTGGAGCACACAAGCTCTCTGCCCTTGGGAGAGATTCCTGCTCACCTAGGTTTTGGGTACCTATACCGGGAGGAGGCTAGAGGGAAGGGCTCTCGGTGACGATCCACACAGAGGAAGAAATGAACACACAGTGACAATTCACTGAGGGTTTACCCTCATTAATTAAGCCCTTATTTACATTGTTCACATAATCTTCCAAAACAACCCCTTGAAAGGGTGACCATTTATTATCCCAGAAGAGAAACCTGAGGTTCACAGAGAAGTCACTTGGCACAAACGATCAGGAGAAAACCCCACTCTCAGGAGAGTGGCTCTATGGCAAGACACGTGAACCGAGAGGTCAGTCTCCTTCCCCACCGGGAGCCTCACGTCAGTCCCCAAGAGGGAGTGGATTACTCGAGGTCCCTACCAGAGTTTTTAGTGCAAGGCTGCCCCAAGCCCTAAGCAGATCCAAACTCCGAAACTTCCTGAGTCTCGGGCCAGAGCAGGGAAGTCTCCAAGGCCTTCTCTGGTTCTGGGGCTAGAGGGGCCTCGGGACTTCCCTGGGCGGTCCCGGCCCCAAGCCGCCTACATGACCCCCCAGGGACCCACTTCCCAACCCTTCTCACCCATCCAGTCCCGAGCCTCTGGGATTTAAAACTGTAATCCAGAACAGGGAGGCTGGCTCCCGTAGAAGAGCCAAAGAGCCAGCCTGAGGGAATGTCTGGGGGATCCTGTCGGGGAAATCCGGGGGAGTCTCAATCCTCGGACTGGCGCCGACCCGAGTCCTTACCGAGCAGCGGGGACTCCTCAGGGCAGGCGGGCAGCGGCAGCGAGGTGGTCTGGGGCACTGCGACCGAGGTCAAGTTGCTCGCGGGGCCGGGG
>NW_012102121.1:1084134-1119398 GCF_000951045.1 Mandrillus leucophaeus
AACTTAGTGTTTTAAAACAACACTTTCTTGCAGTTTTGCAGTTGACTGGGCAGCTTTGGTTCACATGGTGTCAGCTGAGGCACTGGTACAGTTGGGGCAGCGGGCGGGGCGGCCTCGAGGGGTACCCGGAGTCTGACTCGAGCTCCGACGTTTGGCCGCGCACCGCCCTCTTCCTCCTGAGCCTTTGCGGCGGAGCTTCGGTCGCGTTGAGCCGCGCCTTCTCTTCCTCCTCCACGCTGCCCTCAACAGGCCGCGCCACTTCCTGGGGTGTGAAGGGGCTCGGGTGCGAGCCTGGGCCTGCAGCGCGGCGGCGGAGAGAACGGAGAGGACAGCAGGCGGGTGGTTGGTTGTCTGGGGTGGTTGGGGCCGCGGCGGCGTTCCGGCCAGTGGGCCTTGGTGGGCAAGGAAGAGAGGCAGAAAAAGGTTACCCAGGAAACGGGCTTCGACGTCGAGCGAGAGGTGGCACGTTCGAAACCCCCTCCCTAACTCAGCCCGGCTGGACCCCGCTGCTTAAGGAGGGGCCTGCGGCAAAGAAAGTGGACAGGTTGCCACTTCTGTGCCTCCCCATCAGGGAACCTGGGCTATAAGGGGTTCGCAGACCAGACCAGCTTGGTTTCAGGTGTGTGTGTGGTAGGAGTCCTGTATACTTTGAGGAGGAGAGCAGCAAGAAGCCTCTAACTCCCAGGCCAGCGTGCAGGAGAGCAGCCGGCCTTACAGTCTACACTGGGCTACACACGGTCCCATGAAGTAGGAGTTCTCCCCATGTCATAGAGTGGGGCCCCGGAAGATTAAGAAACTTGCCTAAGAGCCCACAGCTGGCAAGAGGCAGAATTGTGGCTCCAAAACCCGCATTTTTCCACAGGTTTACCCTTTGTTGATTTGTAAATAAGGGATGAAGGCTGTGTGGGTCAGAGACTTAAGCACTGAAGCCACTTGACCTCGATTTGACCCAGAGGCCTCAGACCCTGAGTGAGCAGAGACTCCTCACCCCGGAGAAAGACTCATGGAGGTGCTGTCAGTAATGTGGATAGGGAAGCTGTGGGCTCTGGCAGCCAACCAGCAGGGAATAACAGTAGCTACCTTATTTTGAGAGTTTACTATGTGCTAGTACTATGCGCCATGAAGTAGGTGGTGTTACGGTGTCCATTTCACAGATGAGAAAATGAAGGCATATGAGTTGACACTTTGGTTGTGATCATACAGAATCAACTTTCCTCACTTGACTTCCTGGACACCAGATCCTTCTGATCTTCCTCACTTCACTGGCCATTTCTGTCTCCTCTCTGGACTTCTTCCCAAGTTGTTGAAGGCCCCGGCCGTAGTCCATGATGTTCTTTTGTGTCTACACTCCCTCTGAGTGATTTATAATATCCATATGCTGATCACTGATCTGTCTCCAGCCCAAATCTCTTCCCTGACCTCCAAATTCAACTGCTTATTTTACTGGCATCTCAAACACAATACATCTTGCCCCCAGCAACCTACTCCTTACACTCCTTACGCTCCACTCCCATTCTTACCTCCTTCGGAGAGTGATACTCTTGTTCATTCAGTTCCCCAGAATCTAAAAGGTGTCCTTGATGTGCTTCTCTTACTCTCAAATGCCATTTGCAAGCCCTCAGCCAGCCTTGTCTGTGCTACCTTCAAAACATCAAAATTCACCAACTCTGACGTAACCATCCTCGATCAAGCCACCATCATCTTGCCCTGGATTATATAGCAGATACTAATTGGTCACCCTGCTTCCACCTCCTCCATTCCTCCTCCCTAGTCTGTTTTCCACAGAGCATCCAGGAAATCTTTGTAAGCATAAATCAGATCATGCCATTTGTTCAGAACCAAATCCATAGAAGCCCTGTTCAATCTGGTTCCTATCTCCCTCCCCATCCACATCTATCACTACCATGCTGGACCTGCCTTAGCCACACTAGCCTGAGAGCTATTCCTTGAACTTGCCATATTTCTTCCTGCCTCAAGGCCTTTGTACTTGCTGTTCACTTTGCCTGAAACACTTGTCCCCAATATTTCATTCAATTCAGGTCTCTTAAATGTCACCTTATGACAGAGACCTTCTCAGACTACCTTATGCAGAATGGCCTCCTGCCTGAATCTGCTTAACCTGCTTGTTTTGTTTTTTTTGTTTGTTTTGAGACGAAGTCTTGCTCTTGTCCCTCAGGCTGGAGTGCAATGGTGCAATCTTGGCTCACTGAAACCTCCGCCTCCCGGATTCAAGCAATTCTCCTGCCTCAGCCTCTCGAGTAGCTGGGATTACAGGCACCTGCCATCATGCTGGGCTAATCTTTTGTATTTTTAGTAGAGACGGGATTTCATCGTTGGCCAGGCTGGTCTCGAACCCCTGACCTCAGGTGATCTGCCCGCCTCGGCCTCCCAAAGTGCTGGGATTACAGGTATGAGCCACCGTGCCCAGCCTTAACCTGCTTGATTTTTTTCAGAGTGGGTATCAACTATCCAACATTATGCATTTCTTTTCTGTTGTCTTGCCTCCCTCATTAGAAGATCAGCTTCATGAGAACGGGAAATTTCTCTCTTGTTCACTACTGTATCTTCAGCCCCTAAAACTGAGCCTGGCACGTACTTGGCGCTCAATCGATATTCTTTTGGGTTTTTTTCTTTGTTTGTTTGTTTTTTGAGGCAGAGTCTCACTCTGTCGCCCAGGCTGGAGTGCAGTGGTGTGATCTCAGCTTACTGTAAGCTCCGCCTCCCAGGTTCAAGCCATTCTCCTGCCTCAGCCTCCCAAGTAGCTGGGACTACAGGCGCCTGCCACCATGCCCGGCTAATTTTTTTTTATTTTTAGTAAAGATGGGGTTTCACCGTGTTAGCCAGGATGGTCTCGATCTCCTGACCTCGTGATCCACCCGCCTCAGCCTCCCAAAGTGCTGGGATTACAGTTGTGAGCCACCGCACCTGGCTGATATTTGTTAAAATACTTTTTAAATACCATGATCATCTTGATGTGGGAAGGGGAGAAGGGAAAAAATATTGCTAACTTAGTTCAGAACATAAAGTGGAGTTCTCTAAGGAGTTGGTAAAGGTGAAGCTGACCCCAGCACCCTGTGTTTAGGGGTAAAGTCAGCCTGGCCCATGAGTGCGGGTGGGTCAGATTAGTTCCACAACTGAAAATTAAGTGGAAGGGGAAATGGGGATGTCTTCCACTGGTATAGATGATGGCCAGGAGATAGGACTGCAGAGGGTATTAGGAATCACAGACCTGTCCCAGGACACTCTGTGGCCAGAAATTGAGGAAAAGGAACAACACTTGCTGATTGCCTATCCCTCAGGAACTTGCAGAGTCCACTGAGGCCTGAGCACTAGTCTCAGCAGCCCCTGATCCACAGGCAACTAGAATTAGTAAATTACAAATAATACAGATGGCCCAGAAACCTTTGGGACAACATTATCTAGCAGTCCAGACATGAACTGGTGCTGGTGAGACAGACCCAGACAACCTTCCTCCCCACTGTCTCCAGCTCTTTTCCACTCTCGACTTCGTCAGGTGAAAAATTAATCCCATCCAGTGAGACAAATGGAGGAGGAAGTTGCAGTGCTGATTGGCCAAAAGCTGGCAAGGGGGCTTGGCTGTTGGCCCATCCATGTGCTCATCTGCCCAGAATCACCAGTTCCCTGCCTCTCCCTGCAGCTGGCCTTCCTCTGCCTTCCCCTGGCGCCCTCTTCTGCACCTGTCAGGTTACATTTCTGTTTTTACCCTCGTGGATCAGAAGGGCATCAAATAGTGCCTGGCACATAGTAGACAGTTATTTCAGTCATCTATTGCAGTGTAACACCTACCCCAAAACTTAGTGTTTTAAAACAACACTTTCTTGCAGTTTTGCAGTTGACTGGGCAGCTTTGGTTCACATGGTGTCAGCTGAGGCACTGGTACAGTTGAAAGTTCCAAAATGGCTTCACTCATGTGCATAGTAGTTGGTGCTGGCTGGAGGCTGGAAGCTCAGAATGGGTTGGGTCATGGGGCTTTCATTCTCCACTTGGACCTCTCCACAAAGGACTCTCCATGTGGCTGCGTGGGTTTCCTCACAAACTAGGGGAAGCATTCCAAAAAGGAGCATGTCAAAAACACAGAAGATGCAGATCCCTTAAAGCCCAGCCATAGCATCACTTCTAGGGCATTCTTTTGCTTAAAACAAGTTTATAGGGCAGTCCAGATTCAAGGGGAGTAAAACTGTCTCTGCCTCTTGTTTTTTCTTTTTTTTTTTTGGATTAGATCTTCCTTTGTCAACCAGCCTGTAGTACAGTGGTGTGATCGTAGCTCACTGTAACCTCAAACTCCTGGGCTCAAGTGATTCTCCTGCCTCAGCCTCCCGAGTAGCTGGGACTACAGGGATGCGCCTCCATGTCAAGCTAATTTTTAAATTTTTAGTAGAGATGCTGTGTTGCGATATTGCTCAGGCTAGTCTCGAACTCGTGAGCTCACGCAGTCCTCCTGCTTTGGCCTCCCAAAGTGCTGAGATTACCAGCATGAGCCATTTCACCTGACCAACTCCATCTCTTGATGGGAGGAGGGGCAAAGAATTGTCAGGCACCTTTAATCCACAGTAGTTTGCCCAATGGCCACAAATTATGTAGATTCTTCCCACAGGTAAAATACATTAGTGTCTTCCTAAGATCCCCCAAAGGTTCGACTAATTAAGACTTCAGGGCCAAAGTATTATCTAAATCAAATCCAGGTGTTACTGACCAAAGAGCAAAAGCACTCACTGCCCACTTTTCTAGAAACCAATACTGTGACACCAGGTTTTTAAGAAAAGAAAAGCTTTATACTGCAGGTAGGCCAACAGGGAGATAGAAGAGTCCAGCTGAAATCTCCCTGTGGTGACTTTAGGTCTCCCTGGGCTGTCTCAAGTCTCCCTGGGCTGGCTTTAAGGTAGTGTTTTTATCAGAAAAATTTTTGGGGGTGGATTCTGAGATTAATAAGTAACTGGTGGAAGGAAAGGGGAGGTCTGGAACGTCCTCAGGCATGCACAATTATTTCTTCATGCCTCTTCATGAGTCACATGTGCAATTCAGGGGGATTTAGAATGTAACATGTGGTGGAAATTTGTGACACCAGAAAGCTCTTTCTGTGCAAGAGCCCAGTTGCCCTATTGGTTCCAACTAATTTCAGCCAGTTCTTTTATCTCAAGCAGAGGGAGTTTTGGCATTTCAGCACATTGATTCTTTTCTTATCTGCCATCCTGCAAACTCAGGAATTTGTTAGTCATTGGTTTCTTTAACTCTTTGGGACACAGTTTCACAGGTATATTCCTCAGGTTCAGGGACAGGAGGTATGGATAGCCGGGTGCAGTGGCTCACGCCTATAATCCCAGCACTTTGGGAGGATGAGGTGGGAGGACCACTTGAGCCCAAGAGTTTGAGACCAGCCTGGGTAACATCTCTAAAAAATAAAGATAAGGCCGGGCGCGGTGGCTCACGCCTGTAATCCCAGCACTTTGGGAGGCCGAGGCAGGCAGATCATGAGGTCAGGAGATCGAGACCATCCTGGCTAACACGGTGAAACCCCGTCTCTACTAAAAATACAAAAAATTAGCCAGGCATGGTGGCGAGCGCCTGTAGTCCCAGCTACTCGGGAGGCTGAGGCAGGAGAATGGCGTAAACCCCGGAGGCAGAGCTTGCAGTGAGCCGAGATCACGCCACTGCACGCCAACCTGGGCGACAGAGCAAGACTCTGTCTTAAAAAAAAAAAAAAAAGATAAAAGAGGGACCCGTGGATTATAAAGACAAATTACCTTATTCCTTTTTTTTTCTCTCTCCCTTTTCCTGAGAAATTTAGTTAAAAAGTCACTAGGTAGGGTTGAGCAACATAAGAGTCCAAACAGCATAGACAGGGTGTCAAAGCCCAACCAGGATAGGGAGGGGTAAGGGAGTGGCGGGGAGGATAACAGCCCAGCAAAGAGGGTCAAAGCTTAGGAGAGTAAAAAGGTCCTCAGGACCTGAGCATGGTAGGAAGTCTCCTGTGAAGGGCAACTGAGTACAGGGTGTTGAAGCCAAGACGTGATGAAGAGAGTGTTGAACACAGGAACACTGATTAAAAAGTAAGTATATGGCCGGGCATGGTGGCTCACACCTGTAAACCCAGCACTTTGGGAGTCCAAGGCGGACAGATCACCTGAGGTCAGGAGTTAGAAACCAGCCTGGCCAACGTGGTGAAACTCCATCTCTACCAAAAATACAAAAAGTAGCTGGGCTGGGTGGCACATGCCTGTAATCCACAGCTGCTTGGGAGGCTGAGGCAGAAGAATCACTTGAACCTGGGAGGCAGAGGTTGCAGTGAGCTGAGATTGTGCCATCGCACTCCAGCCTAGTCTACAGAATGAGACTCCGTCTCAAAAAAAAAAAAAAAAAAAAGTAACTATATATAGATGAGAGTTACCCAAGTTTCTGACAGTCAGAGGAGTTACAAATATAGACAGGGAAAAAACTAAACTGAATCCTTTGATACATTATTTAAAGTTGAGAAATTGGTGTGAATTCATGATTTTCGATATAGTGAAAAATGATGAAATAAGAATGGGGTGTGTGTGTGTGTGTGTATGTGTGTGTGTGTATTGTCTGGGAGCAGAAATTTTCCAAGGCCATGAGCACATCTAGCAGCCAAGTCTTGGTTTCTAAACACCATTCTCCAATAAAAGGACTTAGGTATTCTTGGAGAAAAGGCTGATTGCTGATTCCAGGGATTGGCTAGGAATATTACAAGATGAACTTGGAAAGTCTTGTGTCAGAAAGTGAGGAAGAACTCGAAGAATGATAAGATTATGTCAAAAAGACACAGAAATCAGTTTGAAGGGGCTCCCATTGGCCAAATATAGAAAAATTTGATCATGAAAATAAATATTGATAGATACAATTTATTACCAGTTGAACAAAGTAAACCGTGAGTCCATAGTGATATAAATAAGTGGAATTTGATGAGTAACAATATATTTACCTAATTTCAAATACTGCCGTAAGAAATACTAATAATTTTAATGGGAAACATTAGAGAAATCCAAATTGTGAGACATTCTAGAAAACAACCATCCTGAAGTCTTCCAGAATGTCAAGGTCATGATAGTCAAAGATTGAGAAAATGTTCTCATCACAATTGAAGGAAAATAAAGAGAAATAACAACTAACTATCCTTTTCTTGGGGTTACACTACTGTCCAAAGAGCATGTAGTGAGGGCAGTACTGCCAATGTCTACACAAGACACCTGCATCAACTAGAGCTTTGCTTTAGCTTGGTGCAATTTTTGGAAAAATGAAAAACTGAAGGAAAAAAACTAAATACAACATGTGATTCTAAAGTGGATCCTTCTATTATAAAGAATATTCTCTGGGCATGGTGGCTCACATCTGTAATCCTAGCACTTTGGGAGGCCGAGGCAGGCAGATCACCTGAGGTTAGGGGTTCAAGACCAGCCTGGCCAACATGGCGAAACACCATCTCTACTAAAAATACAAAAATTAGCCAGGCGTGGTGGCACATGCCTGTAATCCTAGCTACTCAGGAGGCTGAGGCAGGATAATCACTTGAACCTGGGAGGTGGAGGTTACAGTGAGCCGAGATCGTGCCACTGCCCTCCAGCCTGGGTGACAAGAATGTGATTCCGTCTCAAAAAAAAAAAAAAATATATATATATATATATATGTATGTATATTATTGGGGGCCAGGAGCAGTGGCTCATGCCTGTGATCCCAACACTTTGGGAGGCCAAGACAGGTGGACCACTTGAGGCTAGGAGTTCAAGACCAGCCTGACCAATGTGGTGAAACCCCATCTCTAGTAAAAATACAAAAATTAGCTGGGTATGGTGGTGTGCACCTGTAATCCCAGCTACTTGGGAAGCTGAGGCAGGAGAATCACTTGAACCTGGGAGGTGGAGGTTGCAGTGAGCCAAGATCATGCCACTGCACTCCAGCCTGGGTGACAGAGCAAGACTCTGTCCAAAAAAAAAAAAAAAATTATAATCTTATGGACCCATCATCCTATATGCTGTCCATTGTTGACTGAAATATTGTTATGTGGCACATGATGGTATTTGAGAGTAAATTTCTCATGTATATAATTAGAGTCCTAGTGTGGTTCATGCCTCATGCCTATAATCCCAGCTCTTTGGGAGGCCAAGGCAGGAAGATCACTTGAGGCCAGAAGTTTGAAACTAGCCTGGGTAACATAGCAAGACCCCTGTTTCTACGAAAATTTTAAAAAATTATCTAGACATGGTGGTGCATACCTGTAGTCCTAGCTATTCGGAAGGCTGAGGCAGGGAGATCATTTGAGCCCAGGAGTTTGAAGTTATAGTAAGCTATGATCAAGCCACTGTACTCCAGCCTGGATGACAGTAAGACCCTGTCACTAAACAATAAAAATTAAGTTAAAAAAAGAATATAATTGGGATGACCAGTGAAACTGGGATGGGGACTAAGGATAAAATGATAATAATGTATCCATGTTAACTTCCTGTTTTGATGATTATATTGTGGTTACACTGGAAATATACACAAAAGGGTTTTGGAGTAATAGGGCATCATATCAGAAATTTACTCTCAAGTACCATCATGTGCCACGTAATGCTTCAGTCAACAGTGGACAGCATATAGGATGATGGGTCCATAAGATGATAATAAAGCTGCCCTGTACAGGTATACTATTTTTTATATTTTACACTGTATTATTACTGTACCTTTTCTAGGTTTAGATATGTTTAGTTACACAGTTACCATTGTGTTACAGTTGCCTACAGTGTAGGCAGTAACAGTAACATGCTGTGCAGGTTTGTAGCCTAGGAGCAATAGGCCGTACCATATAACCTAGATGTATAGTGGGCTGTACTATCTAGGTTTAGGCTCACTCTATGATGTTTGCACAATAACAAAATTGACTAACAACATATTTCTCAGAAAAAAATCCCCATGATTAAGCTGTATATGACTGTAGTCTAAAAAAATTATTTGTACTAAACTTGCAACTTCTCCTTAAGTGACTTTTTCCCCACACATCTAACATATAATGGAAATACAAGGACAAGAAAACCACAATAGACACTCCCATTTAGAATAGGAGATTAATAAGAGGCACATAGCAGTTATTAGCAAATCTGAGAACTAACCATGCACTTGTCACCAACTCCACCTGCTCCAGGGGGAGGGAATGTGATTCTCTGTGGCTCTTATCTCTACCCTTGGATGGAGCTCTTGGCTCCATCCTTTGAGTCATTCCTCCTTTTCCAAAAGAAATAGGCTTTGTTCACAGTCGTTAACTTGTTCAAGATGCTTCACTGGGTACCCAGTGTGCTCTTTTCATGTTGAACTATTGTCTGTTTTAGCTCAAGCCACTACTGCTTACACTGGTACAATTCTTGTAGGGGAAAAAACTGGACTTTCCATGAATTTTATTTTTAATCAAACCATACCCCCAAATCTCGAGATAAGCCCTTCCCTCCTTTAGGCTGTGAATTACAGTGCTGTGGACCAAAACTTTAAGACTCTTAGAAGCACTTTAGTCTACATGAGAGGTTTAGGAGGCACTGTTTTAAGTCTTTCTGAGATCTCAACAGTCTTACAACCATAAAAAAGAACAAAATTATGTCCTTTGCTGCAATATGGATGCAGCTGGAGGCCATTATCCTAAGCAAATTAATGCAGGAACAGAAAACCAAATACCACATGTTCTCACCAATAAGTGGGAGCTAAACATTGAGTACACACGACACAAAGGTGGAAACAATAGACTCTGGGGACTCCAACAGAGGTGGGGGGACAACAGTTGAAAAACTACCTATTGGGTACTACCTACTGGGTGATAGGATCAATAGAAGCCCAAACCTCAGCATCATGCAATATACTCATATAACAAACCTGAACCTGTACCCCTGAATCTAAATTTCTTTTTAAATTGCTACCCATATATTAGTATATGCCAATAATATACTAATAGAGTACAAAAAATAGCTAATATAACATTTGAGAAACAACAACAAAAGTCTTACAGCCACATCCTTGACCTTAAGTCCCCATTTTACAGGGAAGGTCTTGGAATTAATATTCCCTCTAGGTTTTAATTTACTTTGAGCATTTTTTTTCTGGCTGTAGATAATGCCCTGGACCCTCTATAGTTTCTCAAAATTTTGCTTGAAACAAAATAGTTTCTTCTTCCTGTACTTCTTCACAGGCAGCTAAAGGGGATAAGTTGGCATTTTGAACATTTTGCCTAGAAATCTCCATACCAAGGCGGCAAGTTCAATTATTTTATCCGCGTTACTACGTTACCACTATGTCACTTAGGTCCTGAATAACCTCCCAACAACTTCCTCACTGTGCTGTCATCCTCCTTCCTACACTTCAGGACTCTGAAGCTTCCTGATTCCAAAGTCAATGTTATATGTTTTAGTTTTTTGTTATGGAAGCTCCCCACTTCTGGGTGTTAATTTGTTTTAATTATCTATTGCAGGGGTTGGGAAACTAGTTTGCATGGCCAAACCTAGCCCACCATCTGTTTTGGTAAGTGAAAATGCATTAGAACTCAGCCATGTTCTTTTGTTTGTGTATTTTCTATGGTTGTTTTCATACTGTGATGGCAAAGTTTAGTAGCAACAGAGATCATCTGGCCTGCAAAACCTAAAATATTGACTATCTGATCTTTTACGGAAAGTTTGCCAATGCCTGATTTATTGCTATGCAAAACAAAACAAAAAAAAACTACTCAAAATGAATCTCTTAAAACAACAATTTATTATTTCTTACAATTATGTGTGTTACCCATTAACCCAGTGGTTTTCTGCTTCACAGAGTGTTGGCTGGGGTGGTAGAAAGTCTGGAGGTACAAATGACCTCACCCACATGGCTGAAAGTTGGTGCTAGTTGCCAACTGGAAGCTCAGCTGGAACTATTAGCCAGGTGTCTCACTTCTCCTCCTCCAGGTGGGCCCCCACAGAGTTGGTTGGGTCTCTTCATAGCTTTGCAGCTGGGTTCTCAGAAGGAGCATTCTGAATGCATAGGAGAGAACAGAATACTTTGTTGTTGTTGTTGTTTTGAAACAGGGTCTCGCTCTGTTGCCCAGGCTGGAGTGCAGTGGTGTGTGATCTTGGCTCACTGCAACCTCCACCTCTTGGGCTCAGGTGATCCTCCTAACTCAGCCTCCTGACTAGTTGCTACTACAGGTGTGCACCACCCTGCCCAGCTAATTTTTGTATTTTTAGTAGATATGGGGTTTTGCCATGTTGCCCAGGCTGGTCTCAAACTCCTGGGGTCAAGTTTTCTACCCACCTCGGCCTCCCAACGTGCTGGGATTGCGGGCGTGAGCCATTGTGCCTGGCCCAGAAGATCTCTTCAGGCCAAGCTTCAGAAGTTATACAGTGATACATAGCTACATTCTATTGGTCTGCATAAGTCACAGCACCAACCTAGGTTCAAGAGGAGAGGAAATAGACTCCACATATTGATAAGAGATGTAGGAAAGAATTTGTGGCTGTTTTTAATCCATCACAACACAAATAAACTGCCTGTCAGGATAGTATTACCATCTATATTTTGTTCTGAGTGCTCAACTATACTTGTTCTCATGACCCGAAGTGGGTCTGCTTCCTCCTCTCACCCCTTTATCCCAGCCTGTACAAAGGTGCCATAGCACTGGGTCCAGGCCCTGCTCAGTGACTTTGGTCATCCATTTCCAGCAACATCTATACCCAACATATATATCGAGACTGTAGACAGGATACATCTACAGTCTGCTGGGATGGGTTATTTGCCTCAAGGGCTGCTTTCTCAGATCCTAGAAAGGCCAACAGAAGCCTGGTAACTGCCTTCAATTGCTGTATCTTAAAATTGTTGGAATATCCCATAACTAATTGCTAATTAGTTATTGCCATAATAATGCTGCTTAGCAAATAACCACCAAATTGAAGTGCTGTACAATAATAAAGCATGTATTTCTCTCTCAGGTGTCCATGGATTGGCTGGGACAGCTCTGATTAAGGATGTAGTAGCTCTGTAGGTTGGCTAGGTTAGTCTATGCCATGTGTCTCTATGTCTTCTGTGATACCCACCAAGGGCATGTTTTTCACATGGCACAAGATGGGTGAGCAAAATGCCCCAATATTTCATAAGGCCTGTGGTTGGAATGGTCACTTCCACCCACATTCTATCAACCAAAACAAGTTGGCCAACCCAACATTATCATCTTCTGCCTCTAGTGGGAGAAATTTCAAAGTTACATGGCAAAGGGACTGGATATAGGGAGTGGTAAAGAATTAGGAATAATGCAACCCTCCATGACTTTTTCTTTTTCTGGCGCTAGAATGGTGGTTGGGAATTGTGCTCCAGAACAATTCACAATTTGTAATATCTCTGGTCTCTTTTCCTCCAGTTTCCTGCTGTTCCCAGCCTGCACTATGGACTTCATCAGATTTCAGCATTAGAGAGAATATGGAAGGACATCAACCTAACTTCATCCAGTGAGGATTTCCACACACCGTACACTCTCTGAGAGTTCTCCTGGCTTTGTGTGCACACCACCAGTGACAGGGAGCTCACTATGTCATGAGGCAGCCTGCTCCCTTGTGGCTATCACTGACCCAACTATTAAGCCTTCTTATACAGACAGTCCCTGACTTGCCATTAGACTTACAACTTTTTGATTTTACAGTGGTGCAAAAACAACATGCATTCAGTAGAAACTGTATTTCAAATTTTGAATTTTGATCTTTTCCCAGGCTAGCAACATATGAAGGCCAACCTTTTGTTTTTAAAATAGGCTTTGTGTTAGATGCTTTTGCCCAACTATAGGTTAATGTAAATGTTCTGAGAATATTTAAGGAAGGCTAGGCTAAACTGTGATCTTTGGGAGCTTAGATATGTTAAGTGCATTTTCGACTTACAATATTTTCAACTTACGATGAGTTTATTGGGATGAAGCCCATTGTAAATAAAGGAACATCTGCATTAAGCTAAAATTCATGTCTATAACTTCGTCAGTAATATCAAGTCTGTTCCTCAGAGCCAGAGAATAAACTGAATCATTTTCCACATGATGGTCTTTCTGCTGTTTAAAGAGATCAGCCATGTACCTTCTCCCAAGCTGAAGACAACTCCTCACCAGGCTACCTATCAATTCTACCTTTTTTTAAAAAGAGATGGGGTCTCACTATGTTGCCTAGCCTGGTCTTGAACTCCAAGCTCAAGTGATCCTCCCACCTCAGCCTTCTGAGTAGCTGGGATTATAGGCACACACCACCATGCCCAGCTCCATTTCCATTGTTCTTCATGCTTCCTTGTTAAGTTCCTTCCCTATCCTGATTATTATTCTTTGATTGGGCTTTGACTCCCTGGGCATTTAGTAGGGTCCATAACTGAATGCAGCATTCCAGCCAGGGTCTAAGCAACAGAATAGAGCAGGACCATCATCTCCGTAATGTCAAATATCATACTTTCATCAATGTCTTCTGAAACAATGGTTTTGACTATGAAAATAGTCAATTATAACACTGCTCTGCCATGGCCACCACTGCCCATGATTATTTAACACCACTGCTACAGGATCGTTCATGCTACTACTGCCTCCATGAATAATTTCTACACCACTCCTGCCTCTTAGCATCGCTCCTAAGAATTCAGAGTCTTCAGTGGGAATGACTGAGCCAATTCACATGCTTGAGCCCTAGCTGCCAGGTAGGGGAGGAATGAATCTTCCCCTTTCTGCCTCCATGGTGGGAGCTAGGGCATTGCAGCCCTCCAGTACTACATACACTGGAAAATTCTTCCTAAATAAGATGGGGGATTGCATGCTGAGTGGACAAGTATAATGGCAAAGGTTCGCTCCAGTCATTTTAAAAAGTTCAATTTCCCTTTAATTGTACTATTTTCCAACCCATATTTTCCTCTTTAGTCACAGGAATAATATGCCACAGATTGTAAAAGGCCGGCTCAGTTTGCCAACAGACTATCAAATGCAGCTCTGTGATCTGGCAGTTTAGGGACCTGTTAAAAAAGGAAATATGATAGTCTTTGCTCTGGCTTGTTCTGAGAAATCTCCACTTCCTTTACATCTTTAAAAGTCTATTCTTGGCCAGGCACAATGACTCACGCCTATAATCCCAGCACTTCAAGAGGTCGAGGCAGGAGGATTGCTTGAGCCCAGGAGTTCAAGATCAGCCTGGGCAACATAGTGAGACTTTGTCTCTATTGAAAATAAAAAAATTAGCCAGGCGTGGTGGTGGTATGTGTCTGTAGTCACAACTACTCATGAGGCTGAGGTGAGAGGATTGCCTAAGCCCAGAAGGTTGAGGTGGCAGTGAGATGTGATTGCACCACTGCATTCCAGCCTGGGGGGCAACAGAACAAGACCCTGTCTTACACACACACACACACACACACACACACACACACAATTCTTAGATAAGAGTGTAGTTTGCAGAATCAACTTCTTCCTGTAATGGACAGGTATTGATTTTGTCTGCTTCCTCCTTAATATTACTCCTTCTGTTAGAGATTCCCACTCTTCCCTATGTGATTAGAAGAGGCTAACTATGGGGTCTCTATGGCCCAGGTGACTTATATCTGGCCAATCAGAACACTATACCCTTCTGGCCACAATTGATTGGTTCAGGGATCAACATATGGCCCAAGAAGGACTAATGAGCAATGTCCCTTCTTCTCCCAGGACTTCTGCTGCAAATGTTGAGTAAAAGACTCTTCCTTTCATCTGGAATGGCCAGTCTGGAGTTAGCAAGGGTGCTATATTAGTTTCCAAGGACTCCTCTAACAAATTGTTACAGACTTCGTGGCTTAAAACAACAGAAATTGATTCTCTTATAGTTCTGGAGGCTAAAAGTCCAAAATATCAAGGTGTCAGCAGGGACATGCTTCTTCTTCTTTTTCTTTTCTTTTCTTTTCTTTTTTTTTTTTTTGAGATAGGGTCTCACTCTGTCACCCTTCCTAGTAACTGGTATCACAGGCATATGCACCATGCCCAGCTAATTTTTTAAAAAAATGTTTGTGGAGACGAGGTCTTACTCTGTTGCCCAGGCTGGACATGCTCCTTCTGAAAGCTCTAAGGAAGAATTCTTTCTTGCCTCTTCTAGCTTCTGGTGGCTCGCAGCCATCCTTGACATTCCTTGGCTTGTAGTGGCATCATTCTAATCTCTGCCTCCATCTTCACATGGCCTTCTCTCTGCCTATGATTTTCTCCTGTTGATGTGTCCTCTCCTCTTATAAGTAAATCAATCACTAGACTTAGGGCTCACCCTAATCCAGTATGACCCCATCTTGACTTAACTAATTGCATCTGCAAAGACTATTTCCAAATAAGCTCAATTCTGAGGTTTCGGATAGAAATGAATTTTGGAGGTACGCTATCTATCTCATTACAGCCATTATGTGGAAAGAGCCTGTCTGAGAATTAAGCCAACAAGGAAGCTAGAGGGTTGCGCCCTGGTGTGCTGTATCAGACTCCCCCTGGGCTGACCAGTTATGTGACCTGGTGAATTACTCCTCCCTTTTTCCCCCCATAAGCTGATTTGAAGTGACAGAAAGAAACTGATTACCACTCCTCCTTTTGCAAAATTAGAAAAGCATTTACACATGACTAATGTTCCAAACTTCTCCCCACTGTATTCATCCTCCAAAAGTCTCTGACAAGGATTGAGCAATTTCATTTGGAAATTCTCTTAGTGCCTTAGATTTACTTCATTTGGCTAGGAAACTAACTTATTTTGAGAAGCGAGATGATCTCTTACAATGTCTTCAACCATTCCTTTCTTATAATTTTTATTGTGGAAAATTTTAAAAATATACAAAAATAGAGAAAATAGTGTAAGTCTCCAAGTTCCCATCACCTCACTTCAAAAAAATCAGTATTTAGTCATGTTTATTTCATCTATACCCCCAACTTCCCTCCACCTCCTGCAGGATTAGTTTAAAGCAAAATTCAGATAACATGTACAGTAGTACCTGCTTATCTGTTGCTTTCTGATGTCTCAGTTACTGGAGGTTAACCGTGGCCTAAAATATTAAATGGAAAATTTCAGAAATAAAAAATTCATAAGTTTTAAATTGCACACTGCTCTGAATGGTGTGATGAAATATTGCCCCATTCCTTGCCATCCTACCCAGGACATGAATCATCCCTTTTTCCAGCTTATCCATACTGTGTACCTTTCCTGCTTATTAGATAGTTACCCACTAGTAGCTATCTGTTTTGGTTATCAAACAGATAACCAAATTTTGGTTATCAAACAGAGAACCAAATTTTGGTTATCAAATAAAAAAACATAGGATGTATGTAGGGTTCAATACAATCTGCAGTTTCCAGCATCCACTGGGGGTCTGAGAACACATACCCAAGGATAAGGGTGGACTATTGTAATTAATTTACCCTCTTCAACCACTATCCTGAGCTTAAAATTCGCTCATAACTGCATTTGATAAGCTCTGTTGCCTGCAAGACAAAGCAAGGTACTTTACACATAGGAAGTGGACAATTGAGGTTTGCTAAATAGAGTCCTTGCTCTCAGAATTTTCAATCTAATAAGAGAGAAAAGACAAGAACCTCCTCCAGGTGCTCACCAAACTTTAATGTGAATCACCTGGGGAGCAGTTAAAAATGCAGATTCTGCTCAAGTAGGTAGGAACTGCATTCTGGAGTTCCAACAAGCTCTTGGGCAATACCAGTGCTGCTGATCCATGGATCACACTTTGAGCTGCAAGGCCCCATCATGCAAAGGAGATAATGATTGAGTGCTGTATAAGGTAGAGATAATGGGCCACACTGTTTAAGACCTGGCTTGTTAAGTAGCTTACCACAGTTATCCAAATTAATTTTTTAAATATTCCAGAGTGAAACTAACATCGAGCCAACCACCAGGGAGCCACAAAAGAAATTTTATAAACTCTGGGAAGAGAAGGCACAGTTACCTACCAGCTCAGGAAACATATATGACAGACAGCGAACATGTCTAGCCAACTCAGGGCGACTCCTTTCTCCACAAACTTGCCCCTCTTTAGGAAGGGTCCTGTGTAGCCATGTCGGTACTGCTTGCTCCCAGCCCCCAGCCACAGCTGTCTGAGCCAGGGGTGAGCATCTGACCCAAGTTGGTCTAATCAGATGATTTCTCCTGAGAATTTAGATTTGAGATTCCGGAAAGCTAGTCGGCCCCTGGGTGTGGCTGGAATTGAGATGATGTAAACATTCCACCTTCTGCCAATGCACAGAGAAGCAAAGAAAGCTGAGAGAACGAAACAGACCACAGAAAGAGAAGTGGACATAGAAATGAAAGAGAAATGCCCACGTTCCTGAGGCTTCCTTGCCCCCATTCTGGTCTTTCCTGAAGCCTATTAGCATTTCTTCCCATGGTTTCTGTGCCTTAGAACTCAATCCCCTTATATTAAAAATCTTTCAAGTGTTGCACCAGTGAGTTTCAGATCTTCAAAAGCAAAGAGACTGGCTGGGTGCAGTGACTCACGCCTGTAATCCCAGCACTTTGGGAAACTGAGATGGGCAGGTCACTTGAGGTAAGGAGTTCGAGACCAGCCTGGCTAACATGGTGAAACCCTGTCTCTACTAAAAGTACAGAAATTGGCCGGGGGCGGTGGTGGGCACCTGTAGTCCCAGCTACTCAGGAAGCTGAGGCATGAAGATCGCTTTAACCTGGGAGGTGGAGGTTGCGGTGAGCCGAGATTGGGCCACTGCACTCTCCAGCCTGGGCGACAGAGTGAGACTCTTTGTCTCAAACAAACAAACAAAAAGGAAAGAAACTGAGAAATAAACACAGTTCTACAACAAGCAGGACGAAGTCAGAGAGGAAGAGAAAGGTAAGAGCCTAGAAATGCAGGTCAGTGTGGGTCCCCCAGGTGGGTAGGTAGGAGACAGGCTATTTCTGATAGGAATGAAGTTTCAGGAACCAGCAAAGAAATTTCCTTTCTGCAGGCAGAGTGGAAGCCACCTGGTTCATGCTCCCTGCCTGTCTGGAGAGCCTTACCTCGGAATTCCCCTCAGCCTTCCTGTTTGTGTGGGATCAGCCATGCCAGAATGCACCTTGTTCCAGTCAAGCTCTGGGGCCATGGTAGCCCTGCTTTCCTGCCACCTGTGGTCACAGCCTGGCCCTCCCAAGTGACTTGGGGAGCTGTTCCCAGCTGGCTGCCACTCTGCCATTTCCCTAATCAGCATGCCACTCCCCAGGTCCCCAGCCTGGGGATGTGTGGCTTGGCTGAGCTGCAGGTGGGTCCTGAAGTCCATGGCGATGATCTGTGCCTGGTCCTTTTGTTCCAGGTAGACCACCAACTTGTCCTGCCTTTTCCAGGACCATCCCAGTTTTAAAACAAAAAGTCCCAAATCCCAAGAACCCTCTCAGTTCTGGGGAAACTGGTAGGGTTAGTCACTCTAATTATAGAGACCCCAGGTCCTCAGTGGAAACTGCCTGAGCATTGTGCCCTGAAGATAGCATCCCAACCCTGAGGACCCCAGACCTCCAAACCGTACCCTCTTAAGGATTCCCACACAACCAGATATTCCTGAAACCCCCATATCTCTCCATAGGCCTGTGTGCAATATGAGTCAGATTAGATTCTGAAGCCTCCCAGTCTTGAACTGTGTGACCTGGGCATGTTGTCTAACTTCACAGTGTCTTATCTGGAAAGTAATATCAAAATAGCACATGTGCCTCATGGGATCATGGGAGTATTGCCTGGGAATTCCCCTTGGCTTCCTGATTGTATTAGGACCAGCCATATGCCAGAAGGCACCTTGTTGCCATCAAGCTCTGGGGCCACAGAGTCCCTGCCAGCTGAGGCTATAGTCTGGCCCTATAGAAAGTTTTATTCTCTCAGCTTTAATTTTTAAAATATTCTGACAATATAAAAGTCAGCAGTTACTTTCACACCCTTACCCTAATCTAGTCATTGCCTCCTCCTTCCCATGGCCCACCTCCCGCTCTGTTGGGTACATGTCAGAGCACCAGTGATATGACCCAGTTTCTGCACAGGCAGTGGGAGGACCCAGGCTGCCTGCAGAGGCTTCACCTAGTCCTTCCTCTCTCTGGCCGTAGATCAGGGCCCGACTTCTGTAATCTCCAGGCTGAATCCCTGCAGGGGAAAGCTCATGGAGCTAGCTTGAAGGGCCTAGCAGGAAAGGGGCTGTCAAAGGACTTCAGTTACTTGGCCAGCCCTCTGATATGAGCAGAGGACCCTGTGTCTCTGGTCCCCATGTTCTTACACCTGTCAGCAAGAAGTTCCAGGCCAGGAGAGGCTGTCCCCTAAGAACCCTGCAAATACGGAAGAGGCATGAGCACGTTTTGTGCATGCACAGTGGGGGCAGCTGATGGAGTCCTTGCAGCCAGCTCTCCCACCTGACAATTGTCACATGGTGGTGAGGGCTGTCTGCTCACAAAGGCAACCTGGCCCACATAGATTTCTTAATCGCTGTTCACCACAGAGAGGTGTATACACTAATGCGGGCATTGTATGTCCCAATGACAGCAAATCCCAAAGCCCCGGTGCTGGGTTTCAGGCCCTCTACGGAGAAAACCCCAGGAGTGCATGGAAGTCTCACCACCTCTTCTATACCAGCCACACTGAGTTGGCTCTTAAAGGCCTCTTGTGACTGTACTTTCTCTCATCTTTCCCCACTTTGATAAACGTCCTGGGATTAGCCCTTCTGTGTTCATTAGATGCGCAATTTGTGTCTGTCTGAAAAGCTACGTCTGAATACTATTTGGCATGAACTGAAGAAATGTGATCTGCTGCGTTCCCCTCTAGCCAAATCTCTGGAGCTAGCCCGCCTCCTGCCAGCAGGGCCTACAGCTCTTCAGCGGGGTCTGGCAGCCTCACACGTTTGCTGAGGGGAGTGGTTGCACGCAGGAAGGTGGAGGAGGTGCCTGGGGTGGGACCAGGAACCCAGAGAAACAGAGGCAAAGCACCTTAGCAAATTGGCCAATAGATCTAGAGCCCCTATAATAATTTAGGGACATCACAGATGCCTGTAGTGGGCCCCAAACCCTAGGGACAGGAAAAGCAGGTCCCCCACGCAGCTCAGGAGCCTGAGTGGTTACCTGAGCCCAGTGTCCTGGGTATAAACTGCAGCAGAGGTGATTCGAGAGAGTCCAGGGGGTAGCATTCCAGATCCCAGGTCTGGGAGGGATTAGTGTTGAGCTCTTGAGATGTGTGTGTTTCTGTGTGATGAAATAGGAGAGAATGGGTAGTAGGGTTGGGGAGGGCGGTAGAATAAGCTATACTGAGGCTATTCAAATGTTTCCTGACTCCATCAGCACAGGTCCTGGAATTGGGAAGCCAGAGCTTGCAGCTATGGCAATCAAGGGCCCAGTTAAAATATGCTGAGGAGCGTAGGGGAAGAGAGAATTTAGTTGGTATGGATGTGGGTGTGTCAACAACTTTCCCTAGCCCATATTCTCCAACCCAAGCCTTCTGCTGTGACCCCCTCAGCACTCTCCCTGCTCCTCTCTTAGGGCCACATCACTTCTCCTTGTATCTCTTCACTCATGTCTTCGTCTTCTCTCCACCTCCTCCCCACCCTCCCCAAGTCAGGGATCCCAAGGCAGGACACCAACCTTTTGTTCCTGAGACTGAGCATTGAACTGGCCACCAATGAGGCATCAATAATGGTTTCCTGAATAAAGGAATAAATGAAAGAGGCTGGGAATTCAAACTTCAGTGGCCACAGGTTCACAAGAAGATGGCAAATGACAGATTAGACAGAGGTAACAATGCAGGAGATCAGCTCAGGAGTGAAAACACCATCCTCAGAGTGCACTGGGCAAGGGAGTAGGTAAAGCCAGCTCATGACAGGAACTCGGGCATTTCAGCAGCCAGAATCCATCTGATGAATGGCAAATGGTGTTTCACATTGTTCCAAATAGTCAGCAAACAGCTTTTGAATCCCTACTTTGTACCATACTCCATAGGATGCCATCTGTTTCCACAAACAGAAGAAAAATATGTGCACTCCTAAAAAGGTAGGAGCCATCTGTGCTCTAACAGAGGTGTACAGAGAGGGTTATATAGATTCAGAAAGGAAAAAGGTAATTTCACCTGGAGAAGCAAGGAAGGTTCCCGGGGATGGGGGTGATGTTAGACCTGAACCTGGAACAAGGTCTGCAAATGCATCCCAAGTGTGCTGTTTCCCCTACACACACACACAATCTGTGTGTCTATGGTGGATTTTTGCAAACTGATCCTTTTACTTTTTACTCTTTAGACTTGTGAGTGAGGTTTGTGAATGGAGAACAGTGGATGGTGTGGCTGAGAAAATAGGTTGAAGCAAACCTGGATTAGGATTTTGTCAGGCTAAGGAATGTGGGCTCAGGCCTGCAGAGGGAGAGGGACTTGCATAGCTGTGTTCAGGAAGACATTCTGGCAGCAGCGCACAGGGAGGGCTGGGGTGGAAGGCAGGCAGACCAGTCAGACGTCTGTCCCAGGCAACAAGTGACGAGGCCTCCTCGGAGCTCCTGCCACACTTGGCTGAAACATCTGTTCAACACTCATCCCACTGTCTCTCTTGGAGCTGCCTTTTGACAGCATGACAGCCCCACAAGCCTGCGGGTTCCCCACACACCAAAAGACAGCAGGAACTGTTTGTGGCCCCAGGCCTGACATGGTTCTTGGCAGGTGCTCATTATATATTTGTGGAGTTACTGAATAGGGCAGTGAAAAAAGCACAAGAGGCATACAGAGAAGGGCACCGATTTCCGGGATAACATCCTGTTTAGCAAGCGCAGTTCCCGAGGCCTGGGCATTGACACAGCTGTCTTTTGGTGTGTGTGGAGAAGTAGAGGCATGTGCAGGCAGCTCAGGCGGAGCAGGAGCCACAGCTCCCTCCCGTTGGAGTGGGAACTACTGTCATTCTATGTGTGTGTGTGTGCATGTGTATGTGTGTCTCAGAGACGGGCTTGGACAAAGTGTTTGGCTCTTCAGAGAGACCTGGACAGACAGATGGGAGACTTCGTGACTTACTATCCTAAGATGTCTTAAGAGGTATATTAAAACTCTCCTTTTTTTGTTTTGTTTTTTCATGAGACAGGGGGTCTCACTATGTTGCTCAGGCTGGATTCGAACTGCTGGGCTAAAGCGATCCTCCCACTTCAGCCTCCCAAGCAGCTGGGGTTCAGGCACATGCCATTGCACCCAGCAAAAGCTTTTTTTTTTTTTTTTTTTTTGAGACGGAGTCTTGCTCTGTCGCCGGGGCTGGAGTACAGTGGCCGGATCTCAGCTCACTGCAAGCTCCGCCTCCCGGGTTTACGCCATTCTCCTGCCTCAGCCTCCCAAGTAGCTGGGACTACAGGCGCCCGTCACCTCGCCCGGCTAGTTTTTTGTATTGCAAAAGCTCTTTTTTGGTTGCAAATGAGTAGAAACTCAACACAAGCAAGCTTAGGGAAATTTGGATATTTATTGGCTGGCCCATAGGATGCATTTGCGGGTAGCTGGAACCAGCAGTTTCAACAATGCCAGACTCTAGCATCTGCTTGTCTCTCCACCCATTAGCCTCATTCTTGCAGCCTGGCTTCCTCAAGGCTGGAAACACGGCAGCCAGTAGCCTGGGTCTCACATTTGAGAGCTTCCTCACCCAAGAGGCACCAAAAGCTTCCTTTCTCAAGTCCCAATGTCAAAAGTCCCAGGAAAGGACTCTGGTTGACTCTCCTTGTGTCAGGGACCTGCCCTTGGCCTAGGACTAAGAACAGTAGATAAAGAAGCAGGGTCATGTAAGAAGGAAATATCTTCCACCAAAACCTCATTATTGGGGTGGGGAAAGGAGCATTTTCCAAAGGCCTCTGTCCTTTACTTATGTTAATTTGTAAAACTCCAATGGGTATTACCATTGTAATCTTTATTATCCTTGAGAATTATTACCTCAGAAAACCAAGGCACAGAGAAGGTTAAGCAACTGCCATAGATCACCCAATTAGTAAATGACTAGAACTTTTTTTTTTTTTTGAGATGGAGTCTTGCTCTGTCACCCAGGCTGAAGTGCAATGGTGCAATCTCGGCTTACTGCAACCTCTGTCTCCCGGATTCAAGCCATTCTCCTGACTCAGCCTCCAAAGTAGCTGGGATTACAGACATGCGCCACCACACCCAGCTAACTTTTGTATTTTTAGTAGAGTCGGGTTTTCATCATGTTGGCTAGGCTGGTCTTGAACTCCTGACCTCAGGTGTTCCACCTGCCTTGGCCTCCCAAAGTGCTGGGATTACAGGCGTGAGCCATAGTGCCTGGCCAAATGGCTAGGGTTTGATAAATGGCTAGCTAATAAATGGTTAGGCATTGATGGATTTCGGAGTTGAATTCATTCAATTGAGCTTCCCCTGTATCTTCCTGTTGTGTTATAGTGCCTATTCACTATGGGAGGGAAAAAAGCAAGGTGCAGGGATGTGAGGAAGGGACAAAGATAATTCCCCTAGAAAAATACAAGGGCTGGACTGAGGAGCCTGTGGGAAGTGATTGATTCAGTGTCACCAGGGGAATCAGGAATAAGAAACCCCACCACCCATCAATCTCATTGGAGAGATCTGAAAAGGGAAATTTCTTGCAAACTTCATCCTTCTTCCATCTTAACTTACTTAAAGTAAAATTTGATGAAGCCAAGAAAAGCAAATAAAAGAGCAATGAGGTCCCATTTTCACCTATTAAAAATTTAAGCAGGAATATAATAGTCGTGCTGGCAGGGGTGGGGAAATGGCTTGCTTCTAAATGGCTGGTGACAAGATAAAGTGGTCCAACATGTGAAAAACTATTTGATCATGAGGGTTAAGAGCTACAAAAACTTTCTTTACCTTTGACCCAGTAATCTTACTTTTTAGAAACAACTCCTGGGGTCACAAAATAAAATGCAATTAGTGTCGCGTGTAAGAGATACATCTAAAACAGTGTTCCTCAGAAAGAGCGAAAGTAAAAGGACAGGAAAAAATAGAAAACAAAAATAAATGCTGTACATGCAAATACATGCAGCAAGAAAACAGAGGTTACTGCCGGGCGCGGTGGCTCACACCTGTAATCCCAGTACTTTGGGAGGCCGAGGCGGGCAGATCACCTGAGGTCGGGAATTCAAGACCAGCCTGGCCAACGTGGAGAAACCCCGTCTCTACTAAAAATACAAAATTAGCTGGGTGTTGTGGCGCACGCCTATAATCCCAGCTACTTGGGAGGCTGAGGCAGGAGAATCGCTTGAACCCGGGAGGTGGAGGTTGCAGTGAGCCGAGATTGCACCATTGCACTCCAGCCTGGGCAACAAGAGTGAAACTTTGTCTCAGAAAAAAAAAGAAAAAGAAAACAGAGCTTACAATGTTAATATCAGACATGGCTGAATTCACCAAAAAAAAAAGAAAAATCAGAAAACAAGACACAGAAGAACACCTTGTAATGATAAAAGCTGAAAGCTATGATGAAGATGTTATGCATTTTTATGCATAAAATAATATAGCATCAGAATTCATAAAGCAAAAAATGGGAAATACATGGAGAAATAGATATATAATAATGGAAGGAAATTTTAATTCATTTCTCCTAGCCCATGACTCATCAGTAAACCATACAGTAAGTAAGGCTATAGATGACTTGATTTGTTAATTAATAAGGTAGATTGAATTAAAATATATTAAACTTCAAGGTCAGGCTTGGTGGCTCTGGCCTGTAACCCCAGCACTTTGGGAGGCTGAGGTGGGTGGATTGCTTGAGCCCAGGAGTTTGAGACCAGCCTGGGAAACATGGTGAAACCCTGTTCTACAAAAAAATACAAAAATTAGCTGGGCATGGTGGCACCACTGTGCCGTGACACCCTCAGGGGGTCTACATGGGCAGCAGCAACTCCATATCCTTTGGTGTGTTTTTCCTCCTGCACCTGGCAGATGGCACCCTTCATGCCTGATAACTTAATCAACTAATTCATTAATCCGTGACAGACCTGTCAACAATTACAAAAATAGCTCTAGAGAAACATGCAAAAATGCAGTGAGGGCCCAGGAAGAGGAGCATCTAAGCCTCACTGCCTTGGAGCTGGACTTTGAGTGAGTAGGAAAATGACTTGGGGCTGAAGAAAGAAAAAGGAGTTTAGAGTAGAGCTTGAGGCCCCTGCAGCTTCTTGTAGGGCTGAACCACTATTTCCCCCAAGGCCATGCCCAGTGGCTGGAACACAGCAACTATGAACCTCCTCTAGAGGGTTCTCTGCAAATCCTCCTCTCTGCCTCAGCCTTCCCAGCCTTAAATCATTGGTCAGAGCTTTTTCCCTAAGGAGCACTGAGATTTGCCAGAGTCCTAGAGTGAGCAGTAATGGAGCAGAAATTAGGAGTCAAATGAGTTATAGTCCTAGCTTTTCTATTCTTAACTCCTGGGCTTTTACGGAGCTCTTAGGGTTGAGCTGCATTTTAAAAGCCCACACATGGAACACATGGTGGGTATAAGTGACTCACCATTAGAAAAAATTAAGTTAGGGCCCCAAGTCATGGCTGACACTAGAATAAATTCCAGATGGCTTAAAGATTTAAATGTAAAACATGAAATCGTAAAAATAGTAAAATAAGAAAATAGGTGAATATTTATAATTTTGGAAGGGAGGGAGAGTACAGAAGATCATTTTAAGTTTAACGCCAAAGGCAGATAAGAAAGAAAAGATTGACAGCAGTGCAAAAAAAGTCCTGCACCAGAAGGCTATTTCAAAAGTGCAAAAATAAAAGTAGAAATAGAGTTAAGAAAGAACTGTACCCTAATGTTAGAGTTATTGGATACAAAGAAAAGAGGGACTTGGGCTACTTATTGGGGTGGTTAATTGAGCAACCGTATCTAGAGTATTTGTGTCAACTATCCCCTTACTTCTGACACTTGTACTAATCAGCCAGCTGCAGTGGAGATTTTCTCCACACCAAGCCAGCGAATGCCCCAGTACGAAACTGGATATGCTCAAAGACACGACGGGTTCTCTTCTTCCCGACATACATCCCCCATGTATTTGTCCAATCAACACATTCTTCTTCCCACAAAGTTACTTTCTTTTTTTTTTTCCTTTTTCTTTTTCTAGTTAGAGACAGTATCTCACTATGTTGTCCAGGTTGGTCTCAAACTCCTGAGCTCAAGTGATCCTCCTGTCTCAGCTTCCTTAGTAGCTGAGATTATGAGCACGCTACTGGCCCAGAACCTCCCACAAAATTATGACATTCAGGCTCAGGAAACAGAACAGATGAGAACAGGAATGCACTAGATTCATACAGTGACTCATACCTGTAATCCCAGCATTATTGTAATCCCTCATAGCTGTAATTCCAGCACTTTGGGAGGCTAAGATAGGAGGGCCACTTAAGCCTGGGATGTCGAGGCTGCAGTGAGCCATGATTATGTCACTGCACTCCAGCCTGGGTAACAGAATAAGACCCTGTCTCAAAATAATAATAGTAATAATAATGCACAATTTAAAAATGAACAAACAGATTGGGCACGATGGCTACCACTTGTAATTCCAGTACTTTAGGAGGCCGAGGTGGGCGGACCACAAGGTCAGGAGATCGAGACCATCCTGGCTAACACAGTGAAACCCTGTCTCTACTAAAAAAAAAAAAAAAATTAGCCAGGCTTGGTGGCATGCACCTGTAGTCCCAGCTACTCAGGAGGCTGAGGCAGCAGAAATGCTTGAACTCGGGAGGCAGAGGTTGCGGTGAGCCAAGATTGCACCACTGCACTCCAGCCTGGCAACAAAGCGTTACTCCGTCTCAAAAACAAAAACAAAAGCGAAAAACACAAATATCTAGAGTTACTAAGTGACTGGGTAAAATTAACACTGTGAAACAGAGCCATCAAAATCCATCTGTAGGCTGGGTGCAGTGGCTCACACTTGTAATCCCAGCACTTTGGGAAACCAAGGTGGGAGGATCGCTTGAGCTCAGGAGTTTGCAACCAACCTGGGCAACATAGGGAGATCCCATTTTTACAATTCTTTTTTTTTTTTTTTTAATTAGCCAGGTGTGGTGGCACACACCTCTAGTCTCAGCTATTCAGGAGGCTGAAGTAGAAGGGTCACTTGATCTCAGGAGTTTGAGACTGCAGTGAGCCACAGTCTCACCACTGCACTCTAGTCTGGGTGACAGAGTGAGACCCTGTCTCAAAAATGAAAAATTAAAAATCCACTGTGGGAAACTAGAATATGCCATCCCAAAACATGCCACTTTGATGTAAGGATTATTTTGAGTTGAAGGCACTTGAGAAGATTTACAAAGATAAAGACCCGCTGTATCAGGAAAGACAAAAGTTAACCACCAGAGACAACTTTAGAGCTTAACAACCTGGAGATGGCACCAAAGGAATCTACATAGCAAGCTCTACTGAATAGCCTGTAACTGCCATTTATTTGCTGTTCCACAATTTGCTGCCCTTAGAAATTCAATGTCCTTGTCCCTTGTCTTGCCACTTCTCTAAAAATTACTGTTCTTTGCTGAAGATGCTATATGAGCTGGAATTCCAAGCCATCTCTTTGAGGCCTGTTCATTCCCTGGGTATTTCCCATGTGTATATGAAATATACATGCTAATACACTCATTTGTTTTTCTCTTGTTAATCTGTCTTTTGTTATAGGGGTTCATTCCAACTAAGAATTTATAAGAGTTGCTGAAAAAATTAATTTTAGTTCCCTACACTGCCATCTGAAAAACAAACACCTAAGAATGAGAATTAATGAGTACTTACAGAGCAAGGCTTTAGATTAAGCATAGTTAATATCTCGACAAGATATGTGAAAAGATATTTCATTTACTAAAAGGAATTAAGCCAGGCATGGTAGCTCACACCTATCATCCTAGCACTTTGGGAGGCCAAGGTAGGAGGATTGCTTGAGTCTGGGAGTTTGAGACCAGCCTGGGCAACATAGCAAGACTCTATCTCTACAAAAAATTTAAAAATTATCTGGGTGTGGTGGTGTGTGCCTGTAGTTCCAACTAGTCAGGAGGTTGAGGTAGAAGGATCACTGGAGCCCAGGAGTTTGAGGTTGCAGTGAGCTCTGATCTTGCCACTGCACTTCAGCCTAGGTTACAGAGCGAGATCCTGTCTCAAAATAAATTAAAAAATAGAATGAACTAAATATTGATTTAGAATTCAGTTTCCCAAATAAAAATTCAAAGGGCTAAATAACAAAATAGATTCAGCTGAAGAGTGAAAAATAGAGTTGAAAGATCAAGCAGCTAGGAAATTCAGGAGACTAAAAAACAGCCAGGTGTGGTGGCTCACGCCTGTAATCCCAACACTTTGGGAGTCTGAGGCGGGCGGATCACCTGAGGCTGGAAGTTCAAGACCAGCCTGGCCAACATGGCAAAACTGTCTCACTAAAAATTAAAATTAGCTAGGCATGGTGGTGCATTCCTGTAACCCCAGCTACTTGGGAGGCTGAGGCATGAGAATTGCTTGAACCCGGGAGGCGGAGGTTGCAGTGAGCCAAGATTACACCACTACACTCCAGCCTATCTCAAAAAAAAAAAAAAAGAAATTCTCATAAAATGTAGTTCGAAAGAACAGAGGTGAGAAGTATAAAAGAAAAATGAGGAAGTATGGAGGATGAATCCAGAAGTTCTATCATACTATTTAACAGGAATTCCAGCATAAGAAAACAGAGGAAATAGAGGGGAAAAAATAAAGAAATAAATAATGAAATATTTTCTGGAGGTGAAAAAACACAAAAGCTTTCACATTGAAAGGACCCCCTGAAGACCAAGAAGAATAAACAAAACAAAACAAAAAAGACCTACACCCAGATTAACTATGATTAAATTTCAGAATACCAAACATGAAGGAAATACCAAGCAACTTTGTTTTATTCCCTTACATTTGTAAGTGAATTTTTCTAGGAAGAGAATTCACAACAATTATTCAATTCTCAAGTAAGTAACCAAAAGGAAAGTTTAAGAACCACTGCCCTCCCTGAAGCTCCGCCAGCCGCCGCCATGAGTAGCTTTGGAGCTGGCAAAACCAAAGAAGTTATCTTCAGTGTGGAGGATGGCTCCGTGAAAATGTTCCTGAGGGGCCGCCCTGTGCCCATGCTGATCCCAGATGAGCTGGCACCCACCTATAGCCTGGACACACGCTCGGAGCTGCCTTCTTGCCGGCTCAAGCTGAACTGGGTCTATGGCTACCGTGGCCGAGACTGCCGGGCCAACCTTTATTTGCTGCCCTCCGGGGAGACAGTGTACTTCGTGGCCTTCGTGGCTGTGCTATACAGCGTGGAGGAGCAGAGGCAGCGACACTACCTGGGACACAACAGTGACATCAAATGCTTGGCCATCCACCCGGATATAGTCACCATCGCCATGGGACAGGTGGCGGGCACCACTAAGGAAGGGAAGCCGCTGCCACCCCACGTGCGCATCTGGGACTCAGTTTCCCTCTCCACCTTACAGGTGCTGGGCTTGGGGGTGTTTGACAGAGCCGTGTGCTGTGTGGGCTTCTCCAAGTCTAATGGGGGCAACCTGCTGTGCGCAGTAGACAAATCCAATGATCACATGCTCTCGGTGTGGGACTGGGCCAAGGAGACCAAGGTGGTGGATGTTAAGTGCTCCAACGAGGCTATATTGGTGGCCACCTTCCACCCCACGGACCCCACTGTGCTTATCACCTGCGGGAAAGCTCACATCTACTTCTGTACCTTGGAGGGGGGCAGCTTGAGCAAGCGGCAAGGCCTCTTTGAGAAACATGAGAAATTGAAGTATGTGCTGTGTGTGACCTTTTTGGAAGGTGGCGACGTGGTCACGGGGGACTCTGCGGGGAACCTCTATGTTTGGGGCAAAGGTGGGAACCGTATCACACAGACGGTGCTGGGCGCCCATGACGGTGGCGTGTTTGGGCTCTGCGCCCTGCGGGACGGGACGCTGGTGTCCGGAGGGGGCTGTGATAGGCGGGTGGTCCTCTGGGGTTCTGACTACAGCAAGCTGCAGGAAGTGGAGGTCCCCGAGGACTTCGGCCCTGTGCACACTGTGGCAGAGGGCCACGGAGACACACTGTACGTGGGGACCACCCGCAATTCCATCCTGCAGGGCTCCGTGCACACGGGCTTCTCGCTGCTGGTCCAGGGCCATGTGGAAGAGCTGTGGGGCCTGGCCACACACCCCAGTCAGGCCCAGTTTGTGACCTGCGGGCAGGATAAGCTGGTGCATCTGTGGAGCTCAGAGTCCCACCAGCCCCTGTGGAGCAGGATCATCGAGGACCCTGCCCGCTCAGCCGGCTTCCACCCCAGTGGCTCTGTCCTGGCTGTGGGTACAGTGACTGGCAGATGGCTGCTGCTGGACATGGAGACCCATGCCCTGGTGGCTATCCACACAGACGGCAATGAACAGATCTCAGTGGTCAAATTATCCCCAGACGGGGCGTACCTGGCCGTGGGCTCCCACGACAACTTGGTGTACGTGTACACAGTGGACCAGGGCGGCCGCAAGGTCAGCCGCCTGGGCAAGTGCTCGGGCCACTCCAGTTTTATCACCCACCTGGATTGGGCCCAGGATAGCAGCTGCTTTGTCACCAACTCCGGGGACTATGAGATTCTGTATTGGGACCCGGCTACCTGTAAGCAGATCACCAGTGCAGATGCTGTGAGGAACGTGGAATGGGCCACAGCTACTTGTGTCCTGGGGTTTGGGGTGTTTGGGATCTGGTCCGAGGGGGCGGATGGCACTGATATCAACACTGTGGCCTGCTCCCATGATGGGAAGTTGCTGGCTTCAGCTGATGACTTTGGCAAAGTTCACCTGTTTAGCTACCCGTGCTGTCAGCCTCGAGCCCTCAGCCACAAGTACGGTGGACACAGCAGCCACGTGACAAATGTGGCCTTCTTGTGGGATGACAGCATGGCCCTGACCACGGGGGGCAAGGACACCAGTGTGCTACAGTGGCGGGTGGTCTGATGAGGCCAGGGAAGAGTCAGGTGTCAGGGCAGGAATTCTATTTTCGGGAGATGTCTATTGCCAAGTAGAGTAATATATACCCAGAGTATGTCTACAGCAGAGGGGTTTATGGGGGCGGAAGGGTAGACTGACAGAAGTCTCTATTTATCCGGGTGGGATGAGGGAATCACATTGCTTTGGGGATCCACTGGTGTTTGGTTTGGGGTGTTTTTTAAGTTTTTTCTTTTATATCATCCAGAAATAAAGACACGTGCACTATGGTGAAAAGAAAAAAAAAAAAGAACCACTGCCCTCTATGAAGTCAGCTTCTCCAAGAAGGTTATCTGGAAAGAAGCTTAACCCCTAAGTGAGACCTTCCCCCAAAGGTTGCAAAGGTTACTCCACACATCTAGTTCTGTTTACTCTTTTTTTTTTCTTCACACCTGAAGAAGGAAAGTTTAGCCACGCTCAAAACCTTACTGTCCTTAGTTCAGACAACACATTATTACACTTTCTTCTTTCTGGGAAAAACATGTGCAAAGATTTTCCCTCGGAAATGTGCCTGTTTTTAAAAGTCTCTAAAACTCAAGAGTGCTAGTATTTGCTACTCTGAAGATCTAGCCAGGAAAATGGGGGCAAAGGGAGGGCCATGAAAGCCCACTGTGTCCTTTTAGTGTTGGGGACCTGAAGACATGGGCCTGATCAGTGTACAAGGCCAGGACTGGGAGGCTGGAAACTTGGGTTAGAGCCCTGGCTCCACTACTTCCAACTGTGTCATCCAGGCCAATCCCTTTTACTATTTCCTTGTCAGTGAAATAGGAACATACTTGTTCTGTCTCTCAGAATAGTTCTGGGGCTAAGATGGTAAAACAATGAAGACACTCTCTGAGACCTCAAGTTCTAAACCAAGGGTCACTTAGGCAAGTGCCTTCCAGAGCCAGATAGCTAATGCAACTTTGTGAATTGGCCACATTAGAAAATGGTGGGGACCCACAAGTGATTTATGATATGGTTTGACTGTGTCTCCACCCAAATCTTGTCTTATACTTCCCATATGTGGAGGGAGGGAGGTAATTGGATCATGGGGAGCAGTTTCCCCCATGCTGTTCTCATGATAGGGAGTGAGTTCTCACGATAGTGAGTGAGTTCTCACGAGATCTGATGGTTTTCTAAGCTTCTGGCATTTCCCCTGTTTGCACTTCTCTCTCCTGCCACCATGTGAAGAAGGTCCTTGCTTCCCCTTCACCTTCTGCCACGATTGTAAGTTTCCTGAGGCCTCCTCAGCCATGTGGAACTGTAAGTCAATTACACCTCTTTCCTTTATAAACTACTCAGTCTCGGGTATTTATTTATGGCAGTGTGAGAACAGACTACTACAATTCATTGTTGGACATGCTGAATCTAAGGTGCATACAGGGAAATATGGTATTTCTAAAGTATGCTCTAGGAACCTTAGTTCCAGGAGACATTAATATCCCAGGAAAAAAGGTGGGGGACTGTTGAGAGTTGTTCAGGTTCCCTAGAAAACAAAGCCTGGGGCAATGATTATATGCTGATGCTTTAAATGAAGGCACAAATCCAGAGCCTCAAGAGTGATGTAAAAGGGAGGGCTGGGAAATGATGCAAGATGCTTGGAGGAGCCAGAGGCTCCTGGCAGCAGCTGGCTAGCCACAGAACGCCAGAGTTGGCTGCAGTGGCAACAGTTAAGGAAATGCAAAAGGCTAGGATCTAGGACTTAGGCAGGCTAAGAGAACCTATGAAAACACATAGAATGTGTCCAACATAAATGCCAAACAAGATTAAGAAACTCTAGGTACTACATGCCCCCTCTTAGAAATCTGCAATGCATATTAGCACATTAACAGTTCTAGAAGTATCTCAACAAGGAAACCAATTTCATTCTATTTAATCCAGCATTTCCCAAGCTTATTTGACCGCAGAACCTTTCTTTCATGCACTGCTCATCTGTAGAACTCAGTTCTGGTCAGCTATGAATACTGGAATTTGGGGCTCAGGAAAGAGGATAGATTGTAGATATGAATTTGAGATTAATAGTGATTAAAACCAGGAGAATAAAGGAGATCATCCTGGAAGAGTTTCTAGAATGATCCTAAGCTTGAGTCCTGGCTTACATCAATATTTAAGGGACAAACATGGGAAGAAGATCCTTGAAGAGAGAAAAGGGAGAAACCATTGTAGAATTAGGAGAATCAGAAACAATCACTCGGTAGTAATGATGGTTAATTTTAGGTGTCAACTTGACTGGATTAAAAAATTCCTAGAAATCTGGTAAAGCATTATTTTGGGATGTGTAAGTGTGTGAGTCTGAGTGAATTCGGTGGAGAAGATCCACCCTTAATGTGGGCGGGCAGCATTCAATCTGCTGAGAACCCAGACAACAAAAACAGAGAAAAGGTGAATGTGTTCATCTATCTGCTGGAACTGGGGTACACTGTTCCTCTCCTCTCCTTGGACAACAACTCGGGGGCTCCCCAACCTTTTGATTCCAGGACTTATACCAGAGGCCCCTGGGTTCTCAGGTCTGTGGCCTTAGACTGAGAATTATGCCTTCAGCTTGCCTGGTTCTGAGGCCTTTGGATTTGGATGGAGCCACACCACCAGCTTCCCTGGTTCTCCAGCTCGCAGACAACCTGTGGCAGGACTTCTCAGCCTCCATAATCATATGAGACAATCCCCCTAATGACTCTCCTCTCATATGTCAATGTACACTAAAAATAAAATCCTAACCCCCCCAGCCCACTGAACAGATCCCCTCTTGGCCAAGAGGACACCAGAAAAACCTTAAAAATGGAGTTCCTGGTCATGACAGGATAGGTCAGACAAGCCTCATTATAACCCCCCCTCTTTTGCAATATAGACAGAACAACTGATCTGCATTAATATCAAAATTGAGACCATAAGGCTCACAGAATGGACTCTTTGTAGGAATAAGAGACCCGACAGGTCACCCTGACCCAGTGTATTGTGTCTTGCTCTTGCAGCCCGACTCTGGCATAGCATCCCATGATGGTTAGCAGACTTCTTAACTAATGTATGTTAAAATTAAACCTAAACATTCCTTCATGCTGACTCCAAGATTTTAAACAAAGCCTTACTCCTTTACCCAAATGCAAATTAAAGAATCTCTCAATCTACTTACGACCTGCAAGCCCCCACTTCAAGATGTCCCACCCTTTTGGGCCAAACCAAAGTATAATCTCCATGTATTGATTTATGACTTTGCCTGTAACTTCTGCTTCCCTGAAATGTATAAAACAGAGTTGCGTTCTGAATGCCTTGGGAGCACTTACTCGAGGCTCTGGGTTGGTGTTTTCCCCAGGCTGCAGTCACTCATACTGGCTCAAAATAAACCTCTTTAAAATATATTATATATTACAGAGGTTTTTTTTCCCCATTGACAGTTTCTCTCTATAGATACAGATATAGATACAGTAGACATTGATATATATTGATTCTGTCTCTCTGGAGAACACTGACTAATACAATAGTTAAAGCAGAAAGGAATTTATGACCAGGTATACGTGAGCACAGGACACCCCAGGCTTGAGTTACTAAGAAATCCATCTTCCCAATCAGGCATTACCCTAGAGCTTGTTAGAGATGTAAAATCTTATATGTCATGGCAGATCTACTGAATCAAAATCTGCATTTTATCTAGATTTTTCAGGCCATTCATATGAACATTAAAGTTTGAAAAATTCTGGCTTACAATATTACTAGAGGGCTGGAGGAGTAGACTTAAAATGGAGCTTCCAGAAATAATTGCAAACCCTCAGAATCATCACGGGTCTGCCATCACTGATCATGAAAAAACCTGCCACCACTCCTGCCACAGGAAGCTACTGGGCCAGAAACCAGTACTGGTTGGGGACTACAAAATCAATCCGCCACAATCCACATCAGCAAAACTAATGCCCTACCTGCATCCTCTCTCTCCACTTAACTTAGTTTCAGGTTCAAGTCACATGCAAGTTTATAGAATGACAATTCCTAAAGCTCATTTGGAATGCCAGCTGCAACGGAGTCTAGGAAGTGTTGCATCCCAGCGCTAATGCACTGGAAGGAGATGGGAAGGGATGCTATGTGAACCAGTCCATAGAATTCACCATTGGTGGTGTTGTGGAAGCTCTAACATAGGCCTCTTGTTATCCCTCCATATCTGTTCTCCCCCTCATTCATGGTAATCCAATTTTTAGCTAAATAAGGACTACATTTCCCAGCCTCTCTGCAGATAGATATGACCATGTGACTGAGTTTGGGTCAATAATATAAAAGTGGAGGCCGGGTGCTGTGGCTCACGCCTGTAATCCCAGCACTTTGGGAGGCCGAGGCAGGTGGATCACGAGGTCAGGAGATCAAGACCATCCTGGCTAACACGGTGAAACCCC
>NW_012102121.1:1120357-1181782 GCF_000951045.1 Mandrillus leucophaeus
AAAAAAAAAAAAAAAAAAAAAGGGTATAATCAACAGGCAATAGCTGACAGAAAAAGTAAAGGCTGAGAAGTGGCCCCTGGATTTGGCCCCAAACTGTTGATGACATTAGCAAGAGCAGTTTCAGTGGAAGGGGCAGGGCAGAAGCTAGACTAGAGAGTGCTGGGGGAACAAGAGTCAAAAAAGTAGAGGGAGCAAGTACTGTCAACCATTTTGAGCAGCATGACATGGTGGCCAGGAGACAGTGAAGGCTGTGGGCTCCATGGAGGGTTTTCCTGGCTTTTCTCTACTTTTAGGACCAGGGCAGACAGAGCAAGGGTGGCCTGGGATATCCAACGTCATTCAGTGTTGCAGCCCATCTGGTGGCCTTGGCCTTCATAATCCTGGAAATGCTGATGCTGTCTCAGAAACAAGGGGAGAGTGGGAACCTGGAATAGAAAACACGTCTAAAGAAAAGGAGGCTGGAGGATGATTTAGGCTCAGCCAGAGTAGATGCTGTTAAGTCCTTCCCTTTGGGCTGCTCCACACTGGGGTGCCTCTGGGCATCCTTCAGCGAGAGGCCCCTACCATCCCCTCCCTCCCTGCCTCTGGTGCTGCTGTGGCTTCATCCCAGGCCCGGAACCAACATGCCCAACAGCCTCAGCACATCTGCATAGCCGACGTCAAAGCAGACCACAGTTTGTCCTCTGGGGAGGAAAGGGAACCACAGTATGTGTGTTGGTTTCTCTTGTATCCTGAAAGCTCTTTCGCCCTTTTCTGCGCTCAGTCCCCTGGCTAGCTTTCCTGGTGTGCCTCTGGGATTCTTCCCCTTGGCACCTCCTCAACCACGCCCTGCGATCCCAGGCTTATCCATTTCTTGTCACCCTGTGCTCAGCCAGGACCCCCTCCCTGCCTTTTCACATCCCTTGCGTTACTCCCTGAACACATTAGTCACTTACGTCCTCTCCTTCTTTAACTTTCTTTCCTCTCAAATGATAAAACCACCTTCCCAATCAAAGATTTATTGTGCAGGGAAGCTTCCCCAGCTCCCCACGGTAGTGAGATTAGACAAAGGTGAACCACATGGGGGAAACTGGAGAAGGCAATGGTCCAGATTTACACCAGAGCTGTGGGGAGCAGAACCAGCAGTCAGTCACAGAGGATCCTCCCTGAGTGGCTGACCCTTTATGGGGACACAAAGTGTCCATTTATCTCCTATCTTGGGAGGAAGTGAGAGTCCTCACCAGGGCCTGGTACTTGCCAGTCTGCCAATTGCTGGGATGAATCTCAGGTTTTATTAGCCCCTCAATGGTCTCAGGTATCCAGGGAGAAAGTGAGGGTCCCAGGTCTGAGCCCAGGTAGGGGTTGCTCTTGCCTTGGCAGCTCCCCCTCTCCAGGATGTGCTCTTGCTACTCTGGAATATGGCAGCCTCTACAAGGAATACTGGGCTTACAACACGGAAAGTGTCTCAAAACACTTGTAAACATCCCTCAGAAACCTCTCCTGCTCCCCACTCCTGGGCCCTATCAAAACCCAGCTTCCAGCATTTTAAATCAAAATATAGCAGCCACAGAAAGCCTTCAGGATTGATAAGAGTTGAGCTGAGCAGATTCAAATAGCAGTAGGTCTGGTACTCTACAATGGTCTTGTCCTCCTCTGACCAATATGTCCTGGATGAGGAGGAAGAATTCAGCAAAAGGAGCAAACTTCCCTCAAGGTGCTTAGGGAAAAAATACACACTCTGGACACTGAAAAGCTTGGGGCCGATCCTATCCCTGCCACTGCTGACTTTGGGTTCTTTTTTTTGAGACAGGGTCTCATCATGTTGCCCAGGCGGGTGTCATGAACTCATGGACTCAAGTGATCCTCCTGCCTCAGCCTCCTGTGTGGCTGGGACTATCGGCATGAGCCCACTGTACCTGACTCCTCTGGGTACATTTTTAACATCTTTGAGTTTCCACTTTCTCAATTGCAAAATAAGACTTATAATTCCTTTTACATAAAATTGTAAAAAATTAAATGAAATTATGCATGCACCATTTCTGACTTTTATTAAGTTACTAACCTGCTTGAAGGTAAAGTTTCTGAGTAACTTCTTATTTCCCATTTCAGAAATTCTCTCCTCTCTACTTTCGGCTTACCTTTCTCTTCTCTTATTATTTTCTTCCCCAGCACCTGGAAGGTCTCTTAGGTCCCTGCTACTCAAAGGTTCAGGGCAAGCAGTATCACTTAGGACCTTTTTGGAAATGCAGAATCTCAGGCCCTGCCCCAGACCCTCTTTGAATCTGAATCTGCATTTGAATAAGATTCCCAAGTTTTTCTCTGTGCATACTGAACTTTGAGACATGCTTATACTAGATCATCCCTTGCTTCTTTAATTTACAACATCAAATAGCACTGGTTTCAATAATTCACACCAGGAAACAGGAGTTTCCCCCCAGTAAATTGCATACTACTTACTAATATCTCCTTAATTATGACACTAGAGTAACAATAAATCATAATATTAATGAAAATAATAGCACAGTGTAACATGTGTTTAATGCTTTTGGTATTTACAACATACTTTTATACCAACATAGTCTATCTGATTCTAGAATATGGAATGGTTGTCAATCAGTGAATGAATGAATGAATGAATGAATGACTTGGGGCTATTTGGTGGAGAGAAACTGGAATACAAGAGGGTTTTGAGGTTATATCAATGAAGAATTTTGGTCAGCTGCTAGTAAGAGAGATCCAAGTTAACCGTGGCCTAAATAAGACAGGGTCTTAGTTTTCTTCTAGGAAAGGCTAGGCTGGTATGGGGACTGTATCTACAAGGTCTCTAGATTAGAATTATTTTGTCTTCTGCTCTGCTATCCATGGCACATGACTTTACTCCTTAAGATCACCTCATGGATAAAAGATGACTGCTAGGGCCTCGCCCATTAAGTCCATGTCCCAGGGAGGGTGAAGGAAGAATGATGGGGGTAAAGATGAAGTGGTACTTGCTACCTGAGTTAGCCTCTTTTGTACAGATTTCTCAAAACGCCACCCAATCACTTCCCCTGACTTCTCATTAACCATCCCAATCTGCAAGGGAAATGCAGTCTTAGCTAAGACTGGCATTCGGGCACATTGCTGCCCCCGATATAGGAGTAAGGAAGGTGGGATGTGGCTATTAGGAAGAAAGCTAGCATTCTTCCTATGGCATGACTGACAGAAGCATGAATGAAAGGGAGGTATTGATATACAAATCATGTTCAGTGTGCCAAGGCCTTTCTGGAAGTGTTTTATATTTCTCCTTATGTAACAGCTCAACAAGGAATAGAAGAGTCAGGACAGGATGGAGTGGTCTTTGCCGGGCTGCTTCTGGGGAAAAGGAAAGTGTCTTTCACCGATGTATTAACTGAGGGCCCAAAGTGGGGTGAAGTGAGAAACCAGGACCCTCAGCTGGCCCAACTCAGCTGAAGTATTGCTCTCTCTTCAAAGGATGCTGGTTTCATGATAGAGTTATCATTACTCATGCTCTTCTTCCTAGATGGGATGCTCCCCTCACTCTACCTCTGAATTTCCAGCTCCTTTTACCCAACTCTCACTCAGTCCTTCAGTTCTTAGCTCATATGTTCTTTTTTTTTTTTTTTTTTTTTTGGAGACGGGATCTTGCTGTGTCACTCAGGCTGGAGTGCAGTGGCTTGATCTCTGCTCACTGCAAGCTCCGCCTCCCGGGTTCATGCCATTCTCCTGCCTCAGCCTCCCAAGTAGCTGGGACTACAGGTGCCCACCACCATGCCCGGCTAATTTTTTGTATTTTTAGTAGAGATGGGGTTTCTCTGTGTTAGCCAGGATGGTCTCGATCTCCTGACCTCATGATCCGCCCACTTCGGCCTCCCAAAGTGCTGGGATTACAGGCATGAGCCACCATGCCTGGCCAAAGCTCATATGTTCTCATAACCTTGTTACATGTTCTCATAAACCTGGAATTTGGTAGGGTGTGGTGGTTTACGCCTGTAATCCCAGTACTTTGAGAGGCTGAGGGAGGAAGATTGCTTGAGCCCAGGAGTTCAAGACCAGTTTGGGCAACACAGTGGTATCCTGTCTCTACAAAAAAAATTAGCTGGGTGTGGTGGTACACACCTGTAATCCTAGCTACTTGTGAGGCTGAAGCAGGAGGATTGCTTGAGCCCAGGGGGTCGAATTTGCAGTGATCCATGATTGTGTCACTGTATTCCACCCTAGGTGGCAGAGTGAGACCTTGTCTCAAAAAATAAAAACCAAAAAAACCCTGAAATTTACCTGTATAGCACTTGTTTGAGATCTGTTCCTGCCCCAGTCTTTTATTCTACCTCCAAGTAGAAGGTCCCTGAGGGGAGATACCATATCTACCCTATTCATCGTTGAATTTCAAGCACCTTGTACAGTACCCGGAACATAGTAGTTGCTCCACAATATTTTCTGAATGAAAAAATATATTTTATAATAAGGTTCATACTATTTCTTAACAATCTTTGGATTGTAATTAACAAAAATCTACCTAAACTAGTTCAATCAAGAAGGGGAACTTAATTATAATGATACTGGAACATCTCATAGAGACAAGGGACTAGATTATAGCCTAGCCTCAGGAATGGAGTAGAATTAGAAACTCAAATGCCACTGGGAATCTTTCTGACTTTTGTTGTCTCTCATAAAACCAGATTCTTCTGCTTGTTACTTCTATATAGTAAGGAAAATATGGCTGCCAAGAGCGCCTAACTGTTATATGTTGTTGGGCCAATCAGCTGAAGGGGAGTTAATATAGCCCTGTTTTCTCTCTCTTCAATATTCCAGCATGGCTCAGGTGCCTGACCCTGGACCAATCAAGTGACAAAGGATCAGGGTCATATTGTAGAAACATGGCAGCTCCCACTACAACTTTGTGGTTTGGGTATGGGAGAGTTGATTCCTGGAAAAGAGGTTTTAGGAAGACAAAAAACTGGGAGTCCATTGGAGGGGGCATCACTCATCCCTGCCCCAGCACTGGCTCCTTGACCATAGCTCTAGAATTTCATTAGATTGATGCCTGGATCCCTAGCACCTCCACTGGGTCTTGAGGGCCCTTGCCAGAGGCCTCTGATAGTTTCTAATATCTGGCTTCTAATTCTTTGTTTACTCCCCTGAACCCTTTTCCCCCAACAATGCCAGTATTTAGAGATACCATAGGTGCTTGAGACTTCACAGGGAGGAAGAGGCAGCCTGGCCTCCTCAAGATCCAAGAGATCTTGCTGGGCTTTATTGCCTGCAGAAGGTGACAGTGGAGTCAGGAGAGCTGTGGGACAAGGACAGACCTCAGGTGAGGGCAGCTCTCTTCATGATTTCTCTCAACTAGCATCCTATTCCTCTTACATCTGGTCATCATGCAGCTGTGAGGGATTGGCCACCATAACCATCTGACAAATGAGGAAACTGAGGCCCTTAAAGGAGGCAAGACATGAAGATGGACATTCAACAGATGTCTCAGTTCATTTTGTGTTGCTATAACAGAACATCTCAGGCTGGGTAGTTTATAAAGAAAAGAAATTTATTTCTCACAGTTCTGGAGGCTGGGAAGTTCAATATCAAGGTGCCAGCATCTGGTGAGGGCCTTCATGCTGCATCATCCCCTCATGAAAGGTGGAAAGGCAAGAGGGGTGAGAACAAGAGTGCAAAAGGGTGCTGAACTCACTTTTCTTTCAGATCCAATCTCTCAAGAACTAATCCACTCCTGAGATAATGACCTTAATTCACTCATTAGGGCAGAGCCTCCATGACCTAATCACCTCTTATTCAGCCCCATTTCCAACACTGTTGCATTGGATATTAAATTTCCAACACATAAACTTGGGGGACACCTTCAAACCATGGCAATAGATAAATAGCAAATAAAACACTTGAACTTAAGTTTCCCTTCGTTATGCTCCAGCTGTAGGGACTGGATGAGCTTAACATCTCTTCTGCAGAGACAATGCTGTGTTCAACAGATACAGACTACGTTTCCCAGGATCCCTTGCATATAGGTATGTTGCGTGATTGAGTTCTGCCAATGGAGAGTGGTGGAAGAGATCATACCACTTTCACATTTGGCCATGAAATATTCTACACACTTAGGCTGAGTACAGTGGTTCATGCCTGTAATCCCAGCACTTTGGGAGGCCGAGGCAGGTGGATCACCTGTGGTCAGGAGTTTGAGACCAGCCATGGCCAACATGGTGAAACCCTGTCTCTACCAAAAACACAAAAAATTAGCCAGGCATGGTGGTAGATGCTTATAATCCCAGCTATTCTGGAGGTTGAGGCAGAAGAATCGCTTGAACTGTGGAGGCAGAGGTTGAAGTGAGCCAAGATCGTGCCACTATACTCTAGCCTGGGTGACAGAGGGAGACTCCGTCTCAAAAAAAAAAAAAAAATTCTACACACTCTCTCCTCTGCCTGTGAGGCTGGAAGCAAAAGGCTCTGGGAATGGTGAAACCTCCTAATGGAAGAAGGCCAAATCTCTGATTTCACCACTTGGGTGAGAGTTACCCAGGAGAGAGTTCCCTATCAAGATCTGCATTGGATTTTGCTGAAGCAAGTAATCAATCTTACTGTTAAGCCACTAAGATTTGAAGGCAATAAGTTCTTATGCCTAGCCTAGCATACCCAGACTAGCACATCTCTGACGGAACCCCTCTTCTCCACAAAGAGTTAGACTTGATCTCCCACAGCACTGTATCTTCCCCAGCCCTCCCCACCTTCTCCCCTGACAAAGACCCAAAGTACAGTTTTGCAATTAGGAACACAGACCTTAAGTCTCCTCAGAACTGAGGCTGAACTCCAGGTCCACCTCAGAAAGCAGGTTTCTTGACCTCTTTAAGACTATTTCTGCATCTGTAGAGAGGGTACCCATGTCAAAATGTGGTTGTAAGGATTAAACGAGATATTATATAATCAATAGTTCACAATAAGATGATGCCACTCTCTGGGGACAGGGGGTTAGACATTTGTAGGGCCACTTTTAGTTGTAATGATGACTATGGAACCCTTCTGGCTAGGGATGCTAGAGGTACTGTGACACTTAGGGCATTCCCACGCAATGACAAGTTGTTGCTTGGTCCCCACACCTTTCAAATGGTTCATCATTCATTTGTCTGACATTACAATTACATGAGCCTAGAACCTAACTCTTACATATAATCATAAAGTATTGTCGTGTGGTTTTAATTTACTTTTAATTGATTTATTTTTATTTTTTAATTGCAATGGGGTCCCTCTGTGTTGCCCAGGCTGGTCTTGCACTCCTGGGCTCAAGCAATCCTCCTGTCTCAGCCTCCTGATGCTGCCACACCCAGCTGTGTGGTTTTAAGATATATTAAATAGTCCAGGAATATCCAAGGGTGTGGACAAGGATGGGGAAGACAGAAGGGATATGGCAGAAACCCAGGTCTGGCAGGAGCAGATCTATCACCACCACCATGCGCAAGGAGTGAGGGGTGGGAGATTACTAGAACCTGGAAGAAGAGTGTATGTTGCAGAGTGGGCAGAGTGTTGCAGAGAGTATTCATTTCCTAGGGCTGCCATGACAAATTACCGCAAACTTGGTGACTTAAGACAAAAAAAAAAAAAAAAGATTCTCAAATTTCCAGAGTCCAAAAGTTTAAAACCAAAGCAAGGTCACAATCCTTTCAAAGACCCCAGGGAAGAAATCTGCTCTTCCAGCTTCCAAGGGCTCCTTGGCTTGTGGCTGCATAACTCCAATCTGTGCCTCCATCTTCATGCAGCCATCTCTTCTTCTCTGATTTCTCTTCTGTCTCTTATGAAGATACTTGTGATTAGATTCAGGGCCCACCCAGATCATACAGCATGATCTTATCTTGAGATCCTGAATTACATCAGCAAAGATCCTTTCTCCAAATAAGGTCATGTTCACAGGTTCTGGGAGTCAAAACGTGGGCATATCTTTTTGGGGGCTTCCATTCAATCCACCATGGCCACTGTATTAGTCTGTTCTCACATTGCTATAAATACCTAAGACTGGGTAATTTATAAAGAAAAGACGTTTAATTGACCCACAGTTCTGCAGGCTGTACAGGAAGCATGATGCTGGCATCTTCTTGGCTTCTGAGGAGGCCTCAGAAAACACAATTTTGTAGAGACAAGGTGTAACTATATTGCTCAGGCTGGTCTCAAACTCCTGGACTCAGGTGATCCCCTGTTTCCACCTCTGGATGGAGTTATGAGTCACCTATACCTGTAGTTCTCAATGTTATGTGACCTAAGGCCCCGTTCTTATAATAAACATTTTGCAACACCACCTTTAGCATACATAGATAATATAACCAAACTACATCATGATTTCATAAAATTAGGCCATAATATGTCACAATTAATGTAAAGGTGAATTAAAAGAAATGTATAACACAAGGATGTATATTTCAACATGTAAATGCTTGGACAGACCCCTGCTAGAAGATGTAATAAGTAGTCATAAGCTTGTACCTTACACAGAATCTCCATGAATGTGTAACAGTTACAAGTGCAGACTGATACAGGTGTGTTACATAAACAGGCAAGTCACATGGCCAGCGCAGGAGCAAGAGAGAGAGGGGAAAGGTGAGACACACTTTTAAACCACCAAATCTCGTGAGAACTCACTATTTTTAGAACAGTACCAAGAGCATGGTGTTAAACCATGCATGAGAAATCCATTCCCATGATCCAATCACCTCCAGGCCCCACCTCCAACATTGGGGATTACAATTCGACATGAGGTTTGGGTGGGGACACAGATCCAAACCATATCAGCCACCTTGAGAGCAGCAGTGATCTTAGTTTGAGGTATATAGCCAAGGAGGTAGCCAGAGAAATAAATGTCCCAATCTTCCATTCTTCCATTGGTCCATCTCCTACCAGGGCTCTCATAAACCAGAGGGCATGAACATGGTTGGTGAGCCAGGCTTCCAGGGCTAAGAGCAGAGTAGAAAGGGAAGGAGCACGTATCTGGAGGGACAAACAAAAGATAGTAGCCCACCATGTAAATCAAGGGAAGATTGGGTTTTTATTTAGAACTTTAGTAAGAGAGTTCTCTTGCAGTAAATCATAACTGAATGGCAATGGGACTGGCAGTATTTGAGCCAGTCATGTAACACACCTGTATCAGTCTGTACTTGTAACTGTTGCACATTCACAAGGATTCTGTGTAAGGTACAAGCTTATGACTATTATATCTCCTAGCAGGGGTCTGTCCAAGCATTTATATGTTGAAGTATACATCCTTGTGCTATACATTTCTTTTCTTTTCTTTTTTGAGATGGCGTCTTGCTGTCTCCCAGGCTGGAGTGCAGTGGCATGATCTCGGCTGACTGCAACCTTCGCCTTCCAGGTTCAAACGATTCTCCTGCCTCAGCCTCCCAAGTAGCTGGGATTACAGGCATGCACCACCACACCCAGCTAATTTTTGTATTTTCAGTAGAGACAGAGTTTCACCATGTTGGCCGGCTGGTCACAAACTCCTGACCTCAGGTGATCCACCAGCCTCAGCCTCCCAAAGTGCTGGGATTATAGGTGTGAGTCACTGTGCCTGACCTATATGTTTCTTTTATTTCACCTGTACGTTAATTATGACATTTTATGGCCTAATTTTATGAAATCGTGATGTACTTTGGTTATATTATCTGCATATGCTAAACGTGGTGTTGTAAAATTTTTTTTGTAAGAAAGGGGCATTGGATCACATAACATTGAGAACTACAGGTGTAGGTGACTCATAGCTCCACCCAGAGCAAGCACTAAGTGTTCAATGCATAGTATCTATTGTCACTAAGGCTGTTATCACCCTTCACTTCCAGGCACCATTAGGTTTACTATCTTGGAGACCAGTCCTGCTGTGAGTCATCAGAGAGGAGCAGGCACAGCTTGGAGCCAGTTCCCCTGGGGAGGGTGGCACTGAATGACGCAAGGCTGGGTCCCAAGAAACCCTGGCCCTGATGCTGCTGCCCCCTCTCTAGGAGCAGGAAGTCTCCAGGGGAAAGGATTATTTCTCTAGAGCCCTGGAAATCCCAGATGAACCCTCCTACTAGGTAGATCTACAGTGTTCCCTCTGAGCATACCAGCATCCCAAGCTTTCCCCTAAAGCAGGGGGCTGGGCCAGGCTTGGCTCCAGAGCTGCGAACCAGTCAGCCTGGACAGAGCTGACATCAGCGGTTAGGCCAGGTTGGGGAAGGCTAGGTTTAGCCCCCAGCAGCTGGGCTGTCTCACCCACAGGAGAGGGGAAAAGAAGAAGAGGGAGCAGCAGAAGAAGGGAGGAGGGAAAGCAGGAACAGGAAAGTGAGCCCAGGGAAGTTTGCTCAGGACTGGCTTTTGCTGTAGGGTGGAGGAATTTCTCCAGCTGTAGTGTAGCACTACACTTCAGCCTGGGAGCAGGATTCCTCCAGCTGTAAAGTGGAGTAATCTGATGCACGTTATCTCCCTGCTTAACAACTGACATTCAAGACCCCTGCCTACATCTCCGTCTTTATTTTATCTCAGGCCATTTCCTGCCATGCACCGACCTTCCCATAGAATCACTTACAGATCCTTCCAAATGCCATGCTAATCCATTACTATATGCCTTTGGGTATACAATTCTCTATTTGAATTGCCGTTCCATGATTTATCTAGCTGGAAATTTCCTTAAAATATCACCTTCTCCATGAAGTATTCCCCTATTCTGATAAAATTATTCTTGCCTCTGTGTTAAAATCTAGGTGTCTAAGATACATTAGACTGACCATTCATTAATCTAGTAAGTGTTCTCAAACTTCAGTGTGCATCAGAATGACCTGCAAGTCTTGTTAAAACACAGATTACTGGGATCCAACCCGAGATTTCTGGTTTCATTTCTGACCTGCGGTGGGGTCAAGAATGTTCACTTCAGGCTGGGTGCAGTGGCTCACACCTGTAAATCCCAGCACTTTGGGAGGCTGAGGAGGGCAGATCACTTGAGGTCAGGAGTTCGAGACCAGCCTGGTCAACATGGTGAAACCCCACCTCTATTAAAAATGCAAAAATTAGCCGGATGTGGTGACGGGCGCCTGTAAGCCCAGCTACTCAGGAGGCTGAGGCAGGAGAATCGCTTGAAACCGGGAGGCGGAGGTTGCAGTGAGCCAAGATAGCGCCACTGCATTCTAGCCTGGACAACAGAGTGAGACTCTGTCTCAAAAAATAAAAAAGAATGTTCACTTTTAACAAGTTCCCACGTATTGTTGATCCCGCTGGTCCAAGGATTACACTTTGAGAACCACTGATTTACTGCAAGAAATTCTCAACCCTCAGTATGGTCAGTGCTTACTTATTAATTTATTTAGTGAATGTCTACTGAGGGCCTGCTATGTGCCAGACATGGACCAGGTGTTGAGTATTCAATGATAAGCAAAGCCCACATTGAACTTGCCCACATAGAACTTGCCTCCATGGAGCTTCCAGTCAACTATGAAGACATATTAAGCAAATAAAGATACCATTAAGTATATAATAACAGGCCAGGAGTGGTGACTCATGCCTGTAATCCCAGCACTTTGGGAGGTAGAGACAGAGGATCGCTTGAGCCCAGGAGTTTGAGACCAGCCTGGGCAATATAGTGACACCTCATCTCTACAAAAAATTTAAAAATTAGCCAAGCATGGTAGCACACACTTGGAGTCCCAGCTACTTAGGAGGCTGAGGTGGGAGGATAGCTTGAGCCCTGGAGGCAGAGGTGTACTGAGACAGCACCATTACACTCCAGCCTGGGTGACAGAGTGAGACTCTATCTCAAAAAAAAAGTACATAATACTTTGGGAGGCCAAGGCAGGCAAATCACGAGGTCAGGAGTTCGAGACCAGCCTGACCAACATGGTGAAACCCCGTCTCTACTGAAAATACAAAAAAATTAGCTGGGCATGGTGGCGTGCACTTGTAATCCCAGCTGCTCAGGAGGCTGAGGCAGGAGAATCACTTGAACCCAGGAGGCGGAGGTTGCAGTGAGCTGAGATCATGCCATTGCACTCCAGCATGGGCAACAGAGCAAGACTCTGTCTCAAAAAAAAAAAAAGTACATGGTAACAAACTGTGATAATTGATCTGAAAGAAAAGAATATTATGAAAAAGAATAATAACAAGAACCTATTTCAGATTGTGTGGTCAGGTAAGGCCTTTTTGGGAAGGGGACATTTATACAGGTAGACATCCAGCATTGTAAACAAACTTCTATGAGGTGTATTTATTGCACTGTATTGTTACCTAGGTTGAAGTTGTCCAGCTAACCATCAGACTGTGTACTTCTTGAAATCTAGAATCTTGTCAATATTTCTGCCCTCAGCATGCTGCACAGAGTAGGGCCTTGGTAGCTAGTGAAAGAATGAATGGAAAGTTGGAGGGATCATGGGGAGAATGAACAAATAAATAAAGGAAACATCAGGTGGCTGTATGAGTGCATACTTGCATGGATGGATGATGGATAGGTAACGGAGGGATGGGTGACTGTCTCCAGCAGCAACACTGACAACCAGGATTCCTGGTGGTAACAGTGAGACAAGAGTAGAAACTGATAGAAACTTAGCTGATTCCTTTACTGTATTTCCAAATCCTGTCCATCATTTAAGGTGACCACTAATGGCCTCTCCTCTCCAAAAAGCCCCTTGATTACCATTGCTAAACCCTACTCTACGTGTGAATGAATTGCTGTCACCTCCTGTACTCCCACACATGCCACACCACACTTAACATTGACAAATATAACCGCCTTGCACTTGCCACCCACTGATCACCTGTGGTGCAGGTTTCTCAGGGCAAGCCATGCTCTCTGTGTCAGTCTTAGAAGGGAAAAGGGATAAAGAGAGGAACAGAAGAAAGTTTCTCTCCTACATCTGAGCCAAAGAAGATACAGAGCTCAGTGGGCGGTGAGGAGATTCCTGCTCTGATAATTCATCACATGACTTCAAAAAAGCACTTTAAATGACATATTTTCTCTAAATCTGTGTCTTAGGCCTCCTAAGAGGAGTTTATTTAGAGACCCAGTTTGAGTCACAATCAGGAGTTAAAAAAAAAACACCCAGGGTCCCTCTGGGATATTAAAAAAAATGGACAGAGAAAAGAAAATTATACACAGACCACTCTCTTCCCTTTAAACAATCTCGCCTGAAAATGAACACTCATCTGTCTTTGCATTCCCCACCTGAGGACGAACGCTCACCTGGCTTTGCATTCCCCACGTGAGGACGAACGCTCAGCTGGCTTTGCATGCCCCACCTGAGGTCGAACGCTCATCTGTCTTTGCATTCCCCACCTGAGGGTGAACGCTCACCTGGCTTTGCATGCTTTAAGACTCCCATACACTTGTTTGCAGTCTCATCGAAGCTCTTAGCTACCAAAGCCCAGTCCTGCATCAAAGGATCTTGAATTCAGAAGAGAATTTCCAGAGGGCTTGAAGGAGGGAATAGAGCCCCTCTCTATTCAAAAGAGGGCAAGATAAAGAATCTGGGACATGACAGTCCCCAGAGATTGAAATAAAATACTTAATTGTGAAGGGCCTGAATAGACAATTCCTAAAAGAGGGCAAGGAATTAACAAATATGGGCATGAATATCTAACCCCAAAAGTAACGAAAGAAATGCAAATAAGGCAAGATTGTCTATGTCTGCATGTATATATGTATACACACATACACACATTTTACACCGTAAGACTCTATGTGTGTCAGGATGTCCTGAAATGGTTTCTCATGTGACTGTAACTGGTAATACGCTTCTGAAATCCTCGGGCAGTAGGTCTCAAGTGTCTCTAAAATGTTCATATTTTTCCCCAAAAAATACAGGAGGAAAGGATTTGATATCAATTTATCCCTAATTCTGATAATCTATCCTAAGGGAATCATTTGAAATACAAAAAACAAAACGGCAAAAAGAGTACTGATCATGAACATGAATCACAAAGATGTTCATCTCTGTGTTGTATGTAATAGCCAAAGGCTGGAAATAGCCTTAAAGTCCAGCAATCAGAAAATGGCTATTGGTTAGACATTTATAGAAAAAAAATTTGTTTTTTCTTGAGACAGAGTCTCACTCTGTCACCAAGGCTGAAGTACAATGGCACAATCACAGCTCACTGCAGACTTCACCTCCCAAACTCAAGTGACCCTTTTGCCTCAGCCTTCCGAACAGCTGGGACTAAGGGTATACACCATCAGAGATAATTTTTTATTTTTTGTAGAGACGAGATTTTCCTATGTTGCCCAGGTTGGTCTTGAACTCCCGGGCTCAAGCAATTCTCCCATCTCAGCCTCCAAAGTGCTGAGATTATAGGCATGAGCAACCGTGCCTGGTCTTAGAATATTCTTTATCAATGTCCCCTTACGGGTTCTGCGGGGTTCTTCCCTGGGGAATGCGCTAGCAGGCTGTTGTCTAGGGTGCAGGCTCCAGATCCTTCAGGAAAGTGCCTTGATTGAGTCTCTCAAATCCAAAACCTAGTTCTCAGCTTCTCTGGGTCAGAAACTGGATTTTCTTAGTGTACCAGAGAAGAGTGCTGGTTTCTTTTGTCTTTTCCCCTTCCGCACAAATCACATGGGCTGGTTATTTTCCACCCGCTTCTTCAGATCCATGGTCCACCGTTTTCCACCCTGCTTTGTGCACTGGGAGGCCGCCTTTCTGCAGAATATACTTACCTATCTGCCTCCCATTTCAGTTCTGCAAATGGGAGGCACTGGAAAGAACATGAGGGCAGGAGAAATATGCCAGAGTATTTATTGCCCTAGCTCCCCCTCTGCCAGACCACAGGTAAGAAATGGCTACATTTCTCCACCTAAATTCCTGTCGAGCTGTCCCTCTCCCATCACTGCAGTTTGTATTATTGCTCCTTTGGGCCTCAGGGTAGCGATGCTCTGCCACATTTCTAGTCCTTGAGTGCTTTGCCATTTCTTATTCACTACCTTAGCCTTGCCGGCACTTTCATAAACAATGTCTTCATTAAACCCTTCAATGACCACATTGAGTAACCTATCTGTTTTCTGCCGAGAACCTGGCTAATATAGCATCCATGGGGGAAAAGGGAGGGCAGGGATTGGAATTTACTCCAGAAAAAATGCAAAGGGAAAGACTGAGGCTTTTGACATACAAAATTGGAATACATAGAAAAACAAAAGCCTTTGCCAGGCGTGGCGACTCACGCCTGTAATCCCAGCACTTTGGGAGGCCGAAGCGGGCAGATCACAAGGTCAGGAGTTCGAGACCAGCCTGACCAACATGGCGAAACCCTGTCTCTACCAAAAATACAAAAACTTAACAGGGTGTGGTGGCAGGCACTATAGTCCCAGCTACTCAGGAAGCTGAAGCAGGAGAATCACTTAAACCCTAGAGGTGGAGGTTGCAGTGAGCCAAGGTTATGCCACTGCATTCCAGCCTGGGTGACAGAGTGAGACTCTGTCTAAAAAAATAAAAATAAAAAATAAAAACAAAAGCCTTAAATACTGGCTATTTAAGTTATTGCTTCAGATTTTTTTTAGTTAGGCCCTTTGTCATTTTTCCCTATTAACCAGTGGGTGGGACATTGTGAAGGAGACTACATGAGTTAGGGAGAAAGAATATAGAAATCACAGTTTCTCTGCACATTCTCAGTCGAAGTGTGATAGAAATCTGTCACCACTCTCCGGGATGTGACTAACTAACTTAGAGGATCATAAGGTGGAATATGAATTATGATTACAGCAAACGTTAATGAGTAAGAGCTTATAACGTACTGCTAAGTCAAAAAGTAGGGCATGAAACGTATGGTCATTATGATCTGTCAACTATGTTAAATATGTACACAAATATACGTAGGAAAAAAAACTTGTAAGACATTCACCAAAATGTATAAAGTGGTGCCTTTAGATGGTGGAATTAGGGGCAGGATTTTTTTCCTTATATTTTTATGTATTTTCTAATTTTTCTGTAATGAACATGAATTACTTTCATAACTATAATTTTTCTTTTCTTTTCTTCCTTTTTTTTTTTATGAGAGAGGGTCCTGCTGTGGTGCCCAGGCTGGAGTGCAGTGGTGTGATCACAGCTCACTGCAGCCTTGACCTCCCAGACTCGAGCAATCCTCCCCTTCAGCCTTCCAAGTAGTTGGGACCACAGGTGCATGCCAACACATGTGGCTAATTTTTTAAAATATATTTTGTAGAGATGGGGTCTCCCTATATTGCCCAGGTTGGTGGCAAACTCTTGGGCTCAAGTGATCTGCACACTTCAGCCTCCCAAAGTGATTACAGGTGTGAGCCACCGTGCCCAGCCTCTTTTTCCTTTCTGATTTTTTTTTTCTTTTTTGGCAGGTCAGTTGTTACACACTCCTTAGCAGATTCAGACTTTCAGACTTATATGGAACACCATCCTGCTTATTTTGTTCTTTGTTTTTGCTTTATTGTTTTTTTTCTTTTTGAGACAGGGTCTCGCACTGTCACCCAGGCTGGAGTGCAGTGGTGAGATCTCAGCTCTCTGCAACCTCCGCCTCCTAGGTTCAAGCGATTCTCCTGTCTCAGTCTCCTGAGTAGCTGGTATTACAGGTGCATACCACCACGCCCAGCTAATTTTTGTATTTTTAGTAGAGACAGGGTTTCACCACATTGGTCAGGCTTGTCTCAAACTCCTGGCCTCAAGTGATCCGTCCACCTCGGCCTCTCAAAGTGCTGGGATTACAGGCCTGAGCCACCACACCCAGCTTTCTTTTGTTTTTTAAGAAAACACACACATTATGTTATACTCACGTTATCAGGAACAAATGAGACCAACCCTGGCAAGTCCCAGCCAAGCAATCTGCCTCCAGATACGCCTTGGCCAGGTTAGACTCTTGGAGTTAACCCTTCAGAAAGCAGGAGGCAGAGATCCTTCTGATGAGGGCTGCCTCTAGGAGTGGGACTGCTTCAGCGGATCCAGCTGAACTGTCCTGAGCAACTATTGTAGAGGTATGGGGAGTACTTAGTCTTCCAGTTGAGGCCAGGTTGGGCCACTGTGCAGTGGGCTGATGGAAGACAAGTTGAGTCCGAACTAGCCCAGTCCTTGAGGAGCAACCACGTGACTCTATCACCATGATATGCACAGGTTGTGACTGGTGTCCTCAGACTGGAAAACACAGTAGGGCTAGCTCAATCAGGATAGGAGAGAGACGCATACGTTAATGTTTCTCTTCCTATCTGGATGAATGTGGTCCTGCCTTTGGGCCTTTCCTTGGGCCCTCCCTGCTACGTGAAATGCCATCTCTACTAGCCCATCTCTGTCAACTAGATTCCTGCCTAATTTATTTATTTAGGTAGAATAGCAAGAAGTCTACATCCTGGTGATTCTGGGCATTGGGAGCTCACCTCACCTTCTCTTGGACTCTGGAGGGCACGCACAGATGGCCCCTGCTGGGGGATGCTTCACACACAGACTGTCTCCTAGAAGCAGGGGCAGGGCAACTGTTGTCAGGTGGTGTTGGGATCTCTTTATATTTAGTGTTGTGCTATGGTTATTGATGTTGCAGTTTTCAGTTTCCTTCCCTCTTAGTTACCCCCCACCTGGGCTAGCCACTCTCTACCCATCACAGGCCCAAGTCTGTGAGAAGGGGCTTCTCCTAGGTCCTCACCAAGGCCCCTTCCCAAGGCCCAACCTGCCCGCAGTCTCACCAAGGCCAGCAGGTCCCAGGTCTGGGCCCAGGTCCAGTCCCAGGCAAGGGTGTTATGTCTGCTTCCTGATGGTCAGGCTGCCCTGAACCCTCCAGGTACACTGGCCCTAAATGTGTCTGCTTCCTGACGGGTCAGGCTGCCCTGAACCCTCCCTGCACTTTCTCCTGTGACCAGTGTTGAAGATCAAGAGGAAGAGGAAGAGGCCAAGAATTCTCCACACAGAGCCCTGGGCTCCGAGGCCCCATGGCTGGTCACTCATCTGGTCCACAGCAGAGGTGGTGTCTCTAGATGAGGATAATGGGAAGCATCCTTCGCCATCCCCCGCTCCCTTCCTCTGAGCCGCACCCATTACACTGAGCAGACATCTAGGCAGGAGGGACCACAGGGGTAGCCTCATTGCCTGTCCTTGCTCCCTGCACATTGCATACCTGCAGCCTAACCTGCTGAATCACAGTCATTGCTAGGTGAGGGCCAGGACAGGAGAGAAGACGCTTCACTTGTTGCTGCTACCGGTCTTTCTATACCTTATCTTCCTCTTCCTTCTGCCTGGCCTAGTATGGAGCCCACTAGGTCAGCCTTTGACCAAGATACCACACAGAAATATGTTTTGGTTCTGTTTACATTCTTGTCAGAAAGCGTGCTATTTTAAGGCAGCGCCTCTCAAACGTGAATGCGCATAAGGATCACCCGGGAACTTGCCACAGCATAAGTTCTGATTTGGTAGTTCTAGGTCAGGACATTCTGCATTTCTAACAAGCTCCTGACACCGCAAAGATGGAAGGGGCTCAGGCTTATATTCTAGGTTCAGATGAGGTCTTGCTTGTTCTGTGAAGATTATCAGAGCGCTGCTGTCAGAATTAATCACTTCATCCATCATTTCCTGAACACCTGGCTCAGCCGTTGTCCCAGGTGCCAGCACAGTCTGCCCACACCTGCTCCCCAACTAGTCTGGGGGCTGCTGGGACACGTAGTCTTTGTAGCCTTACTCCCTAGCATGGTGGATGCTCAGCAGTTTTTTTGAGCAAATTAATGAACAAATTAATGGCATTTGAAGGCGATTTGTAAAAGGTATAGGTTGTTTATATATGTATATATAGAGAGAGAGAGTGTGTCACTCTGTCACCCAGGCTGGAGTACAGTGGCACAATGTCAGCTCACTGCAACCTCTGCCTCCCGGGTTCAAGTGATTCTTCTGCCTCAGTCTCCTGAGTAGCTGGGACTACAGGCGTGCACCACCACGCCCGGCTAATTTTTTGTATTTTTAGTAGAGACGGAGTTTCACCATGTTGGCCAGGCTGGAAGGGTGTTAATATTTAAGACATCTCCGGCTGGGCACAGTGGCTCACACCTGTAATCCCAGCACTTTGGGAGGTCGAGGCTTGTGGATCACCTGAGGTTAGGAGTTCAAGACCAGCCTAACGGACATAGAGAAACCCCGTCTCTACTAAAAATACAAAAATTAGCTGGGTGTAGTGGTGCATGCTTGTAATGCCAGCTACTTGGGAGGCTGAGGCAAGAGAATCACTCAAACCCAGGAGGTGGAGGTTGCAGTGAGCCAAGATCATGCCACTGCACTCCAGCCTGGGCAACAAGAGCGAAACTCCATCTCGAAAAAAAAAAAAAAATATTAAGACATTTCCTAAACCGTGTTCCCTGGGACACCAATTCTGACACCAATTCAGAGGGGTGTTATTAGATATTTGTTAAATGTGATGGGGGGAGTGGGAAGTTTTTGTAATCACTTAATCCAAGAAATACTGGAAGAAAAATAGACTCCTGAAAAGCTTCTCACAGCCTTTAATAGACTAGTGGTCAGTGCCAGTGTCCCAGAGAGAGATCCAGTGAGCAGCATTTCCCTCACTTCCTTGACCATGAAGAGTATCTCTTGAGAAGTATCTTGCAGAGCTAGTACGCTGGGGAACAAAGGTGAGGGGCACAGTGAGCACTCTAGTGTTCACCCAAGTCTTCTAGGTAATTAAGTTACAAAGGTCTAGAGGATTAACAGTCACTTGATGGGGGGAGAGGGATGTCAGAACTGAAAAGAAGAGGAGGATGTTTCCTTCACAGACTGACTCATCACACTTTGGAGTTTTGTTTTGTTTTGTTTTGGGGGGGTTTGTTTGTTTGTTTTTGAGATTTGGAGTTTTGCTTTGTTTTGTTTTGTTTTGTTTTGGGGGGGTGGTTATTTGTTTGTTTTTGAGATGGAGTCTCACTCTCTCACCCAGGCTGGAGTGCAGCGGCATGATCTCGGCTCACTGCAACCTCCACCTCACGGGTTCAAACAATTCTCCTGCCTCAGCCTCCCAAGTAGCTGGGATTACAGGCACCCACCACCGTGTCCAGCTAATTTTTGTATTTTTAGTAGAGACGGGGTTTCACCATGTTAGCCAGGCTGGTCTCAAACTCTCAACCTCTGGTGATCTGCCTACCTCAGCTTCCCAAAATGCTGGGATTACAGGTGTGAGCCACCACGCCCCACTTCTTCAGAGTTCTTATCACACCGCTGTGGGGCTCTCTCTGCTCTTCTGGGTTCCTCTGGGAGGGGAGACAGGAGAAATTCTGACTCCCTCTTCTTCCTCTGACATCTGCAGTGGCTAAGGGAGGGAGGTCAGGAAACCTAGAGAGAAGCGAACATTGAAGACTGCTTGATGCTCAGTCCGCTAAAAGATGAAGGACTCCAGAAAGTATCTGGAGATAAAGTGTCTCCAGGAGGAGCTTTATTCCAGCTAGAAAGCAGGGGAGGATGTTTTTTAAACGGCCATGTAATACAAGTCTATAGCCGAGATTAGGATTGAAATGAACTGATTAAAAGAAAGGAAACATTAGAAAAAGACCCCAAATGAATCCCAGACTTCACTTACCTTAAAACACTCATTCTCAACTGGAGTAAATTTTGTTTCCCATTGGACATTTGACAAGGTCTGGAGACATTTTTGGTTGTCACAACTGAGAAGAGGTGCTACTGGCATCTAGTGGGTAGTAGCCAGAGATTTTGCTAAATATGCCACAATGCACAGGGCAGCCCCTTATAACAAATAATTATTAGGTCCCAAATGTCAGTAGTGCCACCATTGAGAAACTTTGTCTTAAAAGTTGTTTTTAAATACCAGCTTTAATTTACAACTTACAATGGTGCACAAATTCAGCTGCTATACCACGAAAAAATAGAGAGAAATTTATTCAGTATAAAAAAATCCAGATTAACAATTTGATCACCTCCTTTGAGAATGTAAAAATATATGTGTGTGTATGTGTATGTGTGTGTGTGTGTATATATATATTGGAGATCCAAATCTTAGTCAACAATACTATTTTGTAAATTTAAAACACATCGCAAACAACACTTGCTACTTTGCAAAGAGAGAAGTAAAAGGATTCACGGCAAATATTCCCTTTAATTTAAAAATTAAGGACATTGCTTAAATATATTTAATAACTTTTAGCACAAAGATTTTGAAGGAAATTTATTTTTTATGATGCATCTTTTTATTTGTAAAAATTTATGGGATACATGTGAAATCTTGTTACATGTATATATAATGCATAGTGATCAAGTCAAGGTATTTAGGCTGTCCATCACCCAAGTACAGTACATTTTTGTTTAACTATCGTCACCCTACTCTGCTATCAAGCAATGAATGTATTCCTTCTATCTAACTGTTTGTACACTTTAACCCACTTCTCTTCATCCTTCCCCCTCTCCTCCATTCATTCTTCTCAGTCTCTGTTCTCCTATTTCCTCTCTTTACCTCAATGTGATCAAATTTTTTTGGCTCCCACATATGTGAGAACATGCTACATTTGTCTTTTTGTGCCTGGCTTATTTCACCCAAAATAATGACCAGTTCTGGAGGAAATGTATTAAGTAGAAGGGGATAAAATGATACAAATAAATAAATATTATGAGTAGGGATGGGGAGGATCCCACTCTTGGCTATATAATTAAAGAGATTCTCACACAACTCCATAAAGAGACGTGTAAGAGGAATTTTTTTTTTTTTTTAATCTTTTGAGACGAAGTTTCGCTCTTGTTGCCCAAGCTGAAGTGCAGTGGTGCAATCTCTGCTCACCGCAACCTCCACCTCCCAGGTTCAAGCGATTCTCCTGCCTCAGCCTCCCAAGTAGCTGGGATTGCAGGCAGCACCACCATGCCCAGCTAATTTTGTATTTTTAGTAGAGACGGGGTTTCTCCATGTTGGTCAGGCTGGTCTCAAACTCCCGACCTCAGGTGATCTGCCCACCTCAGCCTCCCAAAGTGCTGGGATTACCGGCGTGAGCCACCACGCCTGGCCATAAGAGGATATTTTATCACCAAGTTATTTGTGATGGCTGGGGAGCTGGATGCAATGAGGCACTCATCACTGGGGGAATAAATGTAAGTAAAATGTGATATAACCACACTACAGAATATTCTACCACAGTGACAAGCAATGAACTAGATATACACAAGGTCAAGAAATCTTTAAAACACGGTTCTGTCCGGGTGCAGTGACTCAAGCCTGTAATCCCAACACTTTGGGAGGCTGAGGCAGAATGATTGCTTGAGCCCAGGAGTATGGGACCAGCCTGGGCAAGATGGTGAGACCCTGTCTCTACAAAAAACAAATAACAGCCAGAAAAAAAAAAAAAAACGCCAAAACTCCACGATGCTAAATGGGGTAAAAAAGAAGAAAGGAACAGAAAGAGGCCTCCAGCACAATACCATTTTTTGAAATGAAAAATACCCACAAAACAATACCACATGCTTTTGAGAACACTCGCAAATAGAATGATTTACGAGTCTTAGTCACTGCATATATTTTACAGTTGAACTCTTGGAAATTATGCATCAGTGCCACCTGGTGGTAGCACTTCAAATCTGTGGCATAATTCAGTTTTGTTTTTAACAAGATAACATTTACATACAATGAAATGCACAGATCTTAATTTGATGATTTTCGACAAGTATATACTCCAGTGTAATCCCCACTCTAAATAATATTTAGAGTATTTCCACCACCCCAGAACGTTCCCTCCTACTCTCCCCATGCCCTACCCTGAAAGCAACAACCGATCCGTCTCTGTCACTAAATTAGCTTCCCCTGTTGTGGAACTTACATATGTGGAATTATACAGTACATACTATTTTGTGTTTGCCTTCTTTCAGGGATCATAATGTTTTTGAGATTCAGTCATGTTGTGGCACGTATCAATAGTTAATTTCTTTTTATTGCCGGGTTGTATTCCATTGCATAGCTGTATTCCAGTTTGTTTATCTGTGCACCAACTGACTGATATTTGGATCATTTCCACTTTTTGTCTAATACAAGTAAAGCTTCTATGAATATTTATGAATAAGCCTTTGTGCAGACATATGCTTTTTATTTACTGTGGATGGAATTGCAAGTCATAGCATGGATGGATGTGTAATTTTTTTAATTGCCAAAAACAATTCTCCAAATAAGTTGCATCATTTTACACATCCACCAACAATGAATTTATATCAACAATAAAAAGATGAACAATCCAACTTATCTGAATAGGCAAAAAGCCTTGAATCGACATTTGAAGATACACAAGTAACTATAAAGTACATGAAAAAGTGCCCACCATTATTAGTTTTCAGGAAAATGCAAACTAAAACCACAATGAGATATCACTTTACACTCACTAGAACGTTAAAATGTTGAGAATGTGGAGAAACTGGAGGCAATTGGAAATCTCTCTCACACACACACACTCCAGCTCTCTCAGGTTACCAGCTCAATTCCTTCAAAAAGAAGGATTCCGCTTGTGACTTGCACATTTCTGCATAGGCTACTATTGGTCAAGCCTGGAAAGTTGAAAGGCGGAAAGACAAATCTGCCGCTGTGCATTGGTGGCATGGAGCCATAGGAGTGCCAGAGGCGTACACCGGGGCAGGCTCTTGTACCTGATTTTACTGCTGTTCTTCATTCAGTAGGGAAAGCTTTCACAGGGGTCTATTAGTAGAGGTTGGCCCTGACCCTTCTAAGGGAGACAAGAGTGTCCTGAAGTCAAAATGAATGAAAGCCAGCTGAAGAGATGGGCAGGTTTCCATGGGCCCCACATTGCCTGGGGCTGCCCAGAACATGGGGCTAGCTGTAGCTTCACCACCCAATTTCTCTCTTCCCTCTTCCTCTTTCTGCTTCTCCTCACCTCTCTCTTCCTCCTTTTCATAACAGTATCATGTATTAAGTTTTGTCATGAGCCAGGCGTTTAATATGGTTTTTTGTTTTGTTTTGTTTTTTGTTTTTTGAGACAGAGTCTTACTCTGTCACCCAGGCTAGAGTGCAGTGACACAATCTCGGCTCACTGCAACCTCCCCTTCCAGAGTTCAAGCGATTCTCCTGCCTCAGCCTCCTGAGTAGCTGGGATTACAGGCGCCTGCCACCATGCCAGGCTAATTTTTTTTTTTTTTTTTTTGTATTTATAGTAAAGACAAAGTTTTACCATGTCAAGTAGGCTGGTTTCAAACTCCTGACCTCAAGTGATCTGCCTGCCTCGGCCTCCCAAAGTGCTAAGATTACAGGCATGAGCCATCGCACCCAGCCCCAATATATACTTTTTAATACAACCCTTCAAGGTAGGCATTATTATTGTTATTGTTATTGTTGTTGCTGTTATTTTTGAGACATGGTCTCACTCTGTAGGCCAGGCAGAAGTGCAGTGGTGCTCACTGCAGTCTTGACCTCAAAGGCTCAATTGATCCTCCCACCTCAGCCTCCCAAGTAGCTGGGACTATAGGAGTGTGCTACCATGCCTGGCTAATTTTAAAATTTTTTGTCAAGATGGGCTCTCACTATATTGCCCAGGCTGATCACAAACTCCTAGGATCGAGCAATCCTCTCACTTCAGCCTCCCAAAAATGCTGGGATTATAGGCATGAGCCCTGGCACCTGGCCATGCATTATTATTCCTATTTCACAGGTGAGGGAATGTGGGCTCCCTGGTTGAGGAATTTGCTTGAAGTCATAGCGCTTGTGGATTCGCGCCCCATGGCTGCAGTCACAAATTACCACAAATGCAGAGGCTTCAGACAACATCAATGCATTCTGTTCCACTCGGGGGTCAGAGTCTGAAATGGGGCACAGGCTTGCTCTCCCTCTGGGGGCCTTAGGGGAAAAAACGTCCCTTGCCCTTACCAGCTTCTTGGGGCTGCCTCTACCCTGGGCTCCAGGCCTGCATCACCCCCATTCTGCCTTCATCATCACAGCTCCTTCTCTGACTCTCCCGCCTCCCTCGTTATGGCCCAAGCTCACCCAGGTCACCCAGGACAACTTCCCCATTTCAGGATCCTCCCTTTGATCACAGATGCAGAATCCCTTTTGTCATTTGAGGTAACATATTCACAGGTTTGGGGGAGAAGGAGGTAGGTATTTGGGGGGATAGGAGCATCAGTCTGCCTATCACAGTGAGTGAGTGGCCAAGTAAGGGTTCAAACCCATTTCTGTCGTATTACTGAATCTGGAATCTTTCTCCAAACCACACTGCCCCTTCCTTCAGTCCTTCCTCTCCTTGGAGCTGTCCTGGGTTTCCAGCAAGCACAGATTCTCAGAAAGGGACAGCAGAAGACCCTAAGGCTGGACACATCAGGAGGAGGAGCTCCTGGTGAGAGTCCAAGGACTTCTTTTCAAATCTGGGAGGGAAGAGGAGAGGAGACAGCAGGAGACTCCATGCCCATACCCCATTCACCATAAAGGGAGGGCAAGGCTGGCCTTGAGGGCCAGACAGGAGAGGTTCTGCAACGGGAGCGGTGTACCCTCTGAACAATGCTGAGGACAACACAGGTACTATGTGAATGTTGGTGAGGAGGATGCAGGCTGCTGGGGTCGGTGGCAAGGTGAGTAGCAGTATTTTGGACCCCATGTCTAAACTCAGCCTGGCCATAGATACTGTCAGTGGCTGTGTCTTGGAAGATGCCAAGCTGGGGTCACGTGGGTCCTGCCTGCTGAACCTATAAGTGCTGTGGGGCATGTGTGGCAGCTCCTCCCACCTTCTGCCTGGACTCCCCTGGACTGACTGCCTTCTGGAGAGGGTCTATATTCAGGGACCTCTAGACCTTAGCTGGGCCCAGATGCCAGATGCAAGGAGGTTCCACCTGTGGTCCACACCTGACTATTTTGGCAACTTCCTGCCAAGGCTGGACCACAGAATTTTCCATGAAACTCACTTCAAATTGTGCGGCTCCTTCAGCTCCTGCTATTTCAGTTACTAGGCCAGGATGGGCTTCTGGGTGTATATATTTGAAACCAGAATCTATGGTGGGCAGAGGAATCTGGTAAGTCTGAGATTTAAAATCCCAGATATTGGTTTGAATGCCGGCTCTGCCACTTACAATGCTGGAAACTTTGAACCTGTCATTTAATCTTTCTGAGCCTTAATTTTCTCGTCTGTAAAATGGATAGAATTATAAGGCCAGGTTAAGAGGCTAAGAGGGGGAGCCCCTGGTGCAGAGCTAAGGACCCCTGCCCGAGGCTGGGAAGAAAGAGATGGGCAGGAGACCCTGGGCAGGAGACCATGCCCAGATCACACCCATCACAGGGAGAGGGGAGCAGTCAAGGGCCAGGCAGGAGACAATCACCAGGGAGGGGCAGACAAGCCCTGAGGCCTAACCTGTCAACACACTGACTCACTGCAAATATTTACTGAGTGCCTCTGAGCAGGAGAATGGGACCTGTCCCTAGCCTGCCCTGGACCAGTGCCCATGCGCATGTTGAAGGCGCCTGCCTGGAAGGGAGTCTGCCTTGAGAGGGTGGCTACCAACCAGGGCCACTGTGGATATGGAAAGCAAGCGTCACGAAAAGGAAATAATTTCCAGGGCTCCTGGAACCGACTGAAGACTAGCCTTTTGGGCTCTGAGGTTGTGCCACTTGCCAGGCTCCAAAATCACTAATCATTTTATCCTGTTCCTTTGGCAACAATAGGGTACATGTGATCTCAGCCCAGCCCATCATAGATACCCAATTTCCAGGCCATATTGATTGGTCCAAGAGATGAGCACATGACTTACCCAACCCAATCAGAGTCTTCTGTTGGGTTTTTATACACTGAAGGAGGCTGTGGGGAGAGGAGAAAAGTCACCTCTGTTCTTTAGTTCACAAAGTTGGGAAAAGCGGTCTGCAGTCATACCTCCCCATCCCTAATAGGAAAGAGTAAGCCTGTCTATAAGTGGGAGAGCATGATGACAGCCCCCCAAAGAAAAGTATGAGAATGAAAGATTGTGAACAAAACTTTGGTTCTCCCCAGCACACCCCAGGATCCTTTGGGCAGGTTGCACAGCCTCTGAACTTTGCTGCTGGATACCTTACCTGCCCCCACTCCAGTTCAGTGCTCACTACAGCACCCATGGAATCTAAGGGGACTGGCACCCCCTGGAGATGAACAGAACACGTTCCACACAACCACATGCAGTAGCCCTGATTACAGATGAGCAGCTGAGGCTCAGAGGTGCAATGACATACCCAAGGTCACACTGGCAACGTGTCCAGACTCCAGAGCCCAGGTTTTGATGGCGTGGCTGCCTCCTGGCCCACCCCTGGCACAGCCCAGAAGAGAGACAGCACTCTCTCTTCTGCCGTTACTCTGCGTAAGAGCACCCCTGTGTCCGGGAGCCATCAGGAGGCCCTCGTTGGCCCAGCCTTATGAAGCCCCGGGCTCTTGTGAGTGAATTCATCCTACAGGTGAAAGATCAGCATGTGGCCATGGTGAAACCCTGTCTCTAGTTAAAACACAAAAATTAGCTGGGCATGGTGGTGCGCATATGTAATCCCAGCTACTTGGGAGGCTGAGGTTGGAGAATCCCTTGAACCCGGGAGGTGGAGGTTGCAGTGAGCCGAGATCGTGCCACTGCACTCCAGCCTGGGCAACAGAGCGAAACTCCGTCTCAAAAAAAAAAAAAAAAAAGTAAGCATGTGGGGAAGGTTTAGTGACATCTGTGGTTTTTGTCTGACCAGCAACATTCCTCCTTTCGGTAATAGAATCCCGAGTTTTCTTTGGAGACCTACTTACCTTCATTGGATACAAATAAGGGACTGTCCATCAAAATGTCATCACTTCCCTGGTCAGAAAGTAGACACGGGTTGGGCACGGTGCTTACACCTATAATGCCAGCACTTTGGGAGGATCACTTGAGCCCAGGAGCTCGAGACCAGCCTGGGCAACATAGGAAGACCCTATCTCTACAAAATAAAAATAAAAAAATTAGCTGGGCGTGGTGATGCATACCTGTGGTTCCAGCTACTTGGGAGGCTGAGGAGAGAAGATCGTTTGAGCCAGGAAGGTCAAGGCTGCAGTGAGCTGTGATTTCACCACTGTACTCCAGCCTGGGCAACAGAGCAAGACCTTGTCTCTAAAACAAAAAACAAGAAAACAGAACGTGGACACATAACTCTAGGTTTTTTGAACCCAGTTCTTTTGGAGCATAGTTTTTTCAGCTTGTCACCTAGTTTTTTGTGCAGATGTGGTAGCAGGCACTGTCAGTGTCCCACCCACATTGTTTACTCCTCCCCATGCTTGTGCATACCTGAGGCTTCCCTGCGGCAACCCCTGCAATCCTTTCCCTGGAGGCTTTCTCTAAGAGCCCAGAGACATGAAAGGAGCTGGCCAATAGAGCCAGGGAGTTAAGGGTCTCTCTTCCAGCAGTCCTCAATCTGCGACTGTTGTTGGATATATACCCCAACTCCTCCACCTCTCAGTGGGATAACTCTGACATATGTGCCACACAGCGTCCCAGCCATCCCTGGTTGGATTGAGGCCCCGTTTCCCCCGTGGTAACTCAGTGATACACACTTTATTAGTTCCCTTCCCTGCCTTCCTTATTCCCACTCTCCTGCAAGTGTTTCATGGGATTGCCTCCCAGAAAATGACTTGGAATCTAATGTGCTTTTCTCAGGGTCTGCCCCTAAGTGAGTCCAACCTAAGATAACACCACATCCTTCTGGAAAATTATTATTCTGCTGAGGTTTGCCAACGTCTGCTTCTGTTGCTTGCGACCCAAGGACCCTATCAAAATTCATGGTGGTCTGGAGTTGTGTCACATTGCACCAACCTGTGATAATCTCTGATTTTTCTGAAGGCCATCAGAGCTCTGGAAGGGAAGGGGATATCAAGAGACTTTGTTCTAAGCTCTGCTCTTTTGTATTTATGCTCAGAGGACTTGAGCCACTGGTTATGTCCATGAATGGAGATGTTTGAATGGCACAAGGCCCCAGAACACCAGCTCTATTGCACAGCCCCACTTATCGGTGAGGTCTGTATGATAATCCCTCATGGTTGGAGGTGATCAAGGCAAGAGTCCATGCACCAAGAGAAAAGATAGGCACTGAAGCTTTTTCCTGTGAGTTCAGCAGATGGTCTTGAGGTAGCTTATGGAGATAAAGCACCACACTCAGGTCTTAGAGGAGATACTAAGTTCTTAGGTCCCCAGCCAAGTTGGCTAAGAGGTAGTAGAAAATGTGGTCCTTGAAATAGAGTGCCACCTCTGTTCCTGCCTATATGGACACAGCATAGGATGTCACTGGCTGGACCCAGTGGACCCACTAGAGTTCAGCTTGTCCTCAGAGCTTCCTCAAGCCCTCAGTCCAGCAGACCAAGCATCTGAAGCTGGGATCCTTGCTGTCCTGAGATTTCATCCAGTACAGGATGGATTCATATAGTTAACACACATCTGCCAGGCCCTGGGCAGAGCACTGGGGGTATGAAGTGAATTAAATGTCCCCCTGTCCCTCTAAGGAAACACGGGAGATACTCACATAAGCAAGATATGGTCAGGAAACATTACAGCTGCTGCTGGAATAGAGGTCTGTGCAAACCTGGGCCCCAAACTGGAGTGGGCTGAGGGTCTGAGAGGAGAGCCCAAGGGGAGGTAATTAAGGGGCATGCCAATCAGAGAGAACAGCATGAGAAAAGGCTTGGAGGCATAAAAGCCTGCAAGTGGTTCTATCGGATGGAGTGAAGCCTCAAGTGGCCAGAGGTGAAGTTAGAGAGGCCAACAGAGGACCAGTCATGGCGGAACTTACATGTCATACAAACCAAGGAGCTTGGTTTTCATGCTTGAGTCAATAGTGATTGAATAATTTTAGTTGAATTGACTAATCGTAATTGAATAATATTAGGCAGAGGGATGATGTGGTCACTTTTGCATTTCAGGAAGATGGCTCTGGAAGCAGAATGGATTGGAGGAGGTGAGACTGGAGGCAGGGAAACACCATGAGTAATGAAGGTGAGAGGTTGCGGAGGCTGAACTAGAGGAAATATAGAGGAGGTGATGGATATGAGAGGTGATGAGGAGGTGAAATCAGTAAGACCTGGTTCCTGGAATGTAGAGGTGAGGGAGAAGTTCAGATGGTCCCCAGATTAGCCTAGGGCACTGGGATGATGGTGGTGTTGTCCACCCAGATGGGGGAACTGGGAGGTAGGGCAGCTGTGGCTGGACAGAAGATGCAAAGTTGACTTTTGGACATGTTGAGAAGGAGGTGCATAGGATAATGGGGTGGAAGGAATATCTCTATCGCTATTTCTATCACGGCTCTCACCACAGCATTTTATAGATACCTGCTCAAGCGTCCATTCCGCCTCCCCACCACTGGTGAACTGCAAGCTCCTTGGGTCCAAGTCTCACTCATCTCTGGAGTCCCAGGCACTGGCATAGTGACTGGTGCCCCACAACAGGTGCTCAATAAGTGCCCATTGAATGGTAGAGTGGATGCCCCCATGGAGGGATGACTTCAGCCCATTTCATCACTGAGTATTCCTTGGAGTCGAATCCCAAAAAAGTAGATGAAACCTCTCCTTAAAGGAGTGTCCTCCCATTGCCTGCCCCCTACAGCTCTGGACCAAGTGGAATGGGCAGATGGGCTCTAGAACTGGGACATGGAGTTGGGTGGCTGAGAGACCCAGGACAGGCTGTGGAGCTGGCTCAGTCCAGACCAGGTCTCCCTGGAGGGGACGCCCACACCTGGGTAGCTCACACAGGTTTCCAGGCAGGTGGGGGCACTTCAGGCTGGAGGAAGGGTGGAGCAGGATGTGAGCTGGAGGCCAGGGAAGGTGGTCCCAGGGCAAACTAGCCATGCTGGCCATGCCATCTGGCATGGCCCAAGCTCTGCTGGAGCTCAATCTACCCACCTTAAGCCAAACAAGGCCTCTGTCCCCACCACCCATCAGCAAAACTCATGACTCAGACCTGATGGATCCAGCATTGCCGTCATCAAGGAGTGGCTGTTTTCCTCAAGGAGCTGGGCACCAGTCCAATCTAAGCAGATGTCATGAAGGCTACTGGGTGAGGCTGGGGAGTGTTGGCCCAGCCAAGGCACAGGACCCAGGTCTTCACACTGACCTGGGGCAGGAGATGCAGGAATTGCCCAGCTTTCCTGCCTGAGCCCAGTTTGAGGTCACCTTTGTCCTGATTGTGTTGATTCCAGGACCTGTGCAGGTGCCCAGGCCATTTAGGTCTTGGCCTCTCCTCTGCTTCCAGGAATCCCCACTTAAGCCCTTTCCTTGGTATCACAGCAGCTACACACATCTCATCTCACATTCTCCTCTCCAGGGTCCTCACAGCTGCCCTGGGAGTCAGGCTGGTGGTGGTACATATTGGTGAACCCAACATGGGAGATGGAAGAACATGTGCAGGCCCAAAGATGGGAAGAGATGCAGCCAAGCTCACCTAAGAAATTGGTGGCTGGGCTGGGAGCTGAGTGTATAATATGACCCTCACCTCCTGCCACTGACTTCCTTGTTCTTTCCATTCTGGCTGTACTGGACTCCTTGGTGTTGTAGCTGCCAACCCTGTTCCCACGTCAAGGCTTTTGCACTTGCAGTTCCTCTGCTTGGCAGGCTCCTCCCCCGCCATCTCCTGAGGACTCGTTTCTTCTCTGCTCATGTGCTACTATTTAAAGAGAAGCCTCTCCTTTATCACTCTCCTCTTAGACCACTTGATTTCTCTTCCACATCACGTCATGTGTTTATTGTTGTATTTCTTTGTTGTCTATCGCTCCACTAGAATGTAAGCTCCTTAAGACAGGAACTTTCTCCATCTTATTTATAGCTGACTCCCTGATGACTCGAACAGTGCACGGAATATGGTAAGTACTTCATAAATATTTGTTGAATGAACACACAAACCCAGGTTGCCTCACTCCTGGTCCCGAGCTGTCTCCTGTACCTCTCTATGTCTCAGAGAAGCCAGAGGAGGAAAGAGTGAAGGAGGGGTTGGCTTAGCTGGAGGGTGGCAGCCTTGCCCCTTTGCCGGAGACACAACAGGCACTGTGACCCAGGCCACGCCACCTGGGGCCTGTGTGTATCTGAGGGCTCTCTCGGGCACTCACAGCATCCCAGGGGCATGGAGGGATCAGCATTTACCTCCCCTTTTCCCAAAGCAGACACCATCCCTGCCCTTGGGCCCACTGTGTTCTTCCCGTTCTTGGATCCGTCATGCAGCATTTTTTTGAGACAGGGTCTGGCTCTGTCACCCAGGCTGAAGTGTAGTGGTGTGATCACAGCTTACTGCAGCTTCTACCTCCCGGGATCAAGCAATCCTTCTGCCTTAGCCTCCAGAATAGCTGGTATTATAAGGCACATGCCATAGTGCCTGGCTAATTTAAAAAAATTTTTTTAGACATGGGGTCTCACTACATTGCCCAGGCTTGTTTCAAACTCCTGGCCTCAAGCAATCCTCCTGCCTTAGCCTCCCAAAATGCTGGGATTACAGGCATGAGCCACCATGCCTAGACTCAACATTTATTGAGCACCTACTGTGTCCCACGCTCAGGACAGGGCACCAGGGCGATAGAGATAATTGAAACATTGTCCTCTCTCCCAGACAGCTTGCATCTTAGTCAGCAGATGGATAAGCAAGCACCACCAAAGTGCAGGCGGAAGACACAGATGGAGGAGACAGAAGGCACAATAAGAGTGGGGCATTCGGGGTAGGTGACAACAGTCATGACCTTGTTGGTGAAGGGCAGTTAGGAAGGTTTCGGAAGAGGGAATGTTTAAGCTAGTTTCACAGGATGAGAGTTGGGGGATAGACATGGGAGAGCCAGCAGTGCCAGCAGACAGAATAAATTGTGCAAGGGGTTCAGTTGAACTGAAGAAGTGCAGGTCCAGGGTGGGACAAGGTGAAGGTGAAGCTGGAAAGATGGGTTGGAATCAGATGTTGAAGGGGTGTGAACACCAGGCTAAGGAGGTTGGGCTTCTTCCTGTTGGCAGTGGACACCATTAAAGTTTTTTGGGCAAGATGACCTGGTCAGCTTTGCTCTTTAGGAAGCTTGTCCTGGACGCTGTGTGCAGAGTGATTTGGAGTGGCAGGTGGAGAGCCAGGGATATGAGTCAGGACACTATTGAGGTGTCCAGGTTGGAGACAACAGTGGCCAGGACTAGGGTAGCGTGGGGGGTGTGGAGGGGCAGGGATGGATTCAAGAGCTATGTAGGAAGCAGAACCTAGACCCTCCACGGGAAGGCAAACAAGGCTGAAGGGTCAGTGCCTGGGATTCCAGTGACGGAGGTTGTTGGGATGTGAGGCAGGAGAGCAGAGATCAAGCCTGATTTAGCCCCCACTGATCATTCCAGATTCCTCTCACGGCCCTCCCCGGCTCCCTGACCCCACCTTACCTGCATGGCTTCTCTGTTCTTCAGATGGGACAAGCTTCTTTTTGCCTCACGGCTCTCACACATTCTGTTTCCTCTACCTGCAGCACTGTTCCCCTTGGCTACAGTCTGCCCTGCCCACTCAGCCCTTGGCGCCTCTGATCTCAGATGGATAGGTCACTCCTGGATCCTCTCACAGAACGGAGCATGTGTGGTTCATAGGACTCACTCCAACAGTGATGACACAATGCTGCTGCCCGTTCAGTACTGTCGCTCTACTAACCAAAGCTCCTGGAGGACAGGAGCTCTACCCGACTCACTCTCTGCCATATCCAAGCACTCAGCATGAAGCATGGCACTTAGCTGCTCATTAAACTCTTACTGAATACATGAACAGTGAATTAATGAGTGAAGTTTACCTGGATGCACTGACATCCTTAGTGGGCTGTTCAATAGCAGTTGGATATAGGAGTTAAGTTCACACTTTGATGAGATGACAGATTAGGAAGTTTGTTACTATGAGTGAATCTAGAAGTTATTTGTCTGAAGAGGAGACCTTGGGGTGGAGTGGGGTGGTAGGTGAGCTCAGCACTCCACAGGCTGCCCCTGACTTTACTCTGTGCTTTGAAGGATGCAAAATTCAAGCATCCTGGCTCCTTGCAGCAGCTAGAATATTCAGCAGCCATTCCTGCCACATGGATAGAGGTCTAAGGTCCAAAACAAGGACAGGGTCAAACCCTTTTGCTCCCCTCTGTCCCTTCCTCACTGTAACCTGGGACACTGACAGACAGACCTGGGATCAGATGAGAAATGAAGAGAGGCCCAGGAGCTTCACATGTACAAGGGTAGGAGGCAGGCAGATGCCAGACCTGCTCAGCCTAGAGGTGCTCGTGCAAGTACAGGAGGTTCATGCAGGTACAGGAGGCCAGAGACAAAGCTGCGACCCCCAAGGATTCTCAGGGAGGCCGACCTCTTGTGTGAAGAAGGCCTCTCTTTTTTCGAAGCCATCCAACAATGAAACTGGTAGGGAGTGAGCTCCCCATAACCACGAATGGCCTCCCAGTGAGGCTGCTGTAGAAAAGCCTGCTGGAAGAAGGCAGATGAAACCCAGATGACCATTATTTTTCATTTTATTATTTTATTTTATTTATTTTATTTTTTGAGACAGAGTCTGGCTCCATCACCCAGGCTGGAGTGCAGTGGTGCAATCTCGGCTCACTGCAACCTCCATCTCCCTGGTTCAAGCAATTCTCCTGCCTCAGCCTCCCAAGTAACTGAGATTACAGGCGCACGCCACCAAACCCAGCTAATTTTTTTTTTTTTTTTTGTATTTTTAGTAGAGATGAGGTTTCACCATGTCAGCCAGCCTAGTCTCAAACTCCTGACCTCAGGTGATCCACCCAGCTTGGCCTCCCCAAAGTGTTAGGATTACAGGCATGAGCCATCATACCAAGCCTATTTTTTGTTTTTATTTATTTATTTATTGAGACAGTTTCTCACTCTGTCACCAGGCCGGAATGCCACGTGGCGCAATCTTGGCTCACTGTACCCTCCAGTTCCCAGGTTCAAGCAATTCTCCTGCCTCAGCCTCCGGAGTAGCTGGGATTACAGGTATGTGCCACCACGCCCGGCTAATTTTTTGTATTTTTAGTAGAGATGGGTTTCACTATGTTGACCAGGGCTGGTCTCAAACTCCTGACCTCAAGTCATGCACCCACCTCAGCCTCCTCCCAAAGTGCTGGAATTACAGGTGTGAGCCTTGGTGCCTGGCCCCAAGATGACCTTTAAAGTCCAACTCCCCTTTTATAAGATGACGTTTTTGCTTTAGGACAGGAAGTCATCATTAAATATTTGCTCTTGCTGCCTAAGCAATGGAAAGATAGCTGCCACCTGCCTCAGAGGCATCCCTGGGACTGTGCAGTTTCCTAAGGAGGAACAGAAGGATCTTGAAGCTGAGTCAAGGGTCACTGGGGGCCTCAAGCTAGTCTTGGCCACAGATCTGGGGCTTCTGTGGGTCTGTAGAGGTAACTGACTGGCTTGTGTCCCCAAAGAGACTGTTCTTTTTTTTTAATTAAAAACATTTTTTTTTTTTTTTTTTTTGTAGAGCTGGGGTCTTTCTATATTGCCCAGGCTGGTCTCTAACTTCTGGACTCAAGCAATCCTCCTGCCTCAGCCTACCAAGTGTTAGGATTACAGGCATCAGTCACCGCACCTGGCTGGGGCTGTCCTCAAACAAGAATCCTTCACCTTGTCATTGTAATATTCTTGCAACTTATCTGTAGGCTTGAAATCTTTCGAAATAAAGTTTTTCTTTAAAAAATAAACACAGATTCTGATTTAAGTATTTCAGAGCGAAGCTCAGCATCTGTATTCCCCCTTGCCCCGCCCCGGGAAATCCAATCTGCAGATAGAGCTGAAAAACACTGATCTAGATGAATTAGAGAAATGTGTATGTAAATAAAATTTATTTTATAAATCAGAAATTCTTTGAGAGCAAATACCAAATTACTTATTAATGTATACTGTGTAAATATGGGGGAGTTTTAGATATTGATTTTTATTTAAAAGAATCTTGTCTTTATTTAACCTATGAAGATGCAGATGAGGCCGCATGCGGTGGCTCATGCCTGTAATCCCAGCACTTTGGGAGGCCAAGGCAGGCGGATCACGAGGTCAGGAGTTCGAGACCAGCCTGGCCAACATAGTGAAACCCAGTCTCTACTAAAAATACAAAAAATTAGCTGGGCAGGTGGCAGGCACCTGTAATCCTAGCCACTCAGGAGGCTGAGGCAGGAGAATCTCTTGAACCCAGGAGGCAGGGGTTGCAGCCAGCCGAGATCATGCCAGGCACACCAGCCCGGGTGACAGTATGAGACTCTATCTCAAAAAAAAAAAAAAGAAGAAAATGCAAATGAACACATAATACCTGCAAAGCAAGAAGGCATCTTCCTTTTAATGTTTTATTTTGCCTTTGTTTTGTGTGTTAGTTGTGCCCACTTTGTGGTACAAAAAAAAAGTGAAATAAAAGTAAGTAAAAACAATCATTTCTGCTTACATTTACAGCTTATTTCATATTCTGCAAAATGTTTTCCCATCTGCTATCACCGCCCCCGTCCTCACAGCAGCCTGGGAGAAAGGCAGAGCCTAAATTATCATCTCTATTTTGTGCATGGGTGATCTGAGGCCCAGGTAAGAAGAGTGGCTCTACTGAGGTCCCAGAGTTGGTTGCTGGAGGCACTGGCAAAGGAATCCAGGCTCCAGCCCCCTTCTCTGCCTCCTGTCATCTTCCAGTTGCTTTTTTCCTCTGTCTTTCTCTATCCCTTTCCATTTCTCTCTGCCTTGAACTCTCTCTCTCTTTCTCTTTCTACTTCAACTTTCCTCTCCTTGCTCCAACCCTCAGACTGGAGTCAGCTTTGCAAGTTGTCCAAACTTTTTGTTACTCTGGAAACCTGCCAGCCCCATGGCCACGGCCCCATCTCATCAACAGCTCAGCATCTCTACCTAGAGCAAGCCCTTTCCAGGTGCCCGTGTGCAGAGATTAACTCTGGCCTCTCCATCTGGCCCTAGATAAGATTAGGGGAGCGGCACTATAAATAGGCCCCCATCCTTCCCCAGGCCCAGGTCCCAGCCAACTCAGGCTACACCATCCCGGGATCAGCATGGCCATCCACCAGTGGGTAGTCACCCTGGCCTTGGCTGCCCTCCTTGTTGTGGACAGGGGTGAGTGGGCAGAATCTGGATTCTCTGTGGCTTTGTGTTGGTAGGTGAGCTTGGGGTGAGAGCAGAAGCAGGGCCTGGAGCACCCTGTGAGGCCTCAGCTTTTTCCATGTACCTTCATTCTACATATGCACCCTCCACTGTGGTGGGGGAAGTTCTGGGCTGGGAGAAAAGAAACGGGTTCAAATCCTGACTCTGGCGCAGAGTCGCCAAAGTCCCCTACCCTCTTGGGGCCTCAGTTTCTCCAGCTGCAAAGGAGGGGATTGTTCCAGTTCAAAGCTGCACTGAACAACTATCGGGCTGGAAGTTGTGGGGGCAGAAGGGAGCAGGTGGGTCCCAGCTCTCAGGACAGATTGACAAGTATGCTGGCTGCAGGGTGGTGGGTGCTAAGAGAGACCTGGCCTAGGTCTTCTGAGCTCCCAATCTCTCTGAAAGGCTGTGGTTTGGGACTTGGGCAGCCATGTGAGCATGACAGAGCCCTTTCCCAGGACTGGACACATATACCTGGGGTGGGGCCCCCTCAGGGTCTGGGCCATCCCTGCAATCTCACAGCTACCATGTCAGGCACTGTTCTGAGCCCTTAAGATAGATTAGTGACCCAAACAGAAAAAGCACGGTCCTAATGGAGCATAAATCCAATGGGGTAGAGGAAAAGGGGAAAGGCAATAAAGAAGATGGTTACAATGTATGTTGAACAGTATGTTAGAAGGTGATAAAAGTTAAGGAAAAAACACTTGGCAGGGTGATGGGCACTGGAAGGGGGTTGCAATTTCAAATCAGGAGAGGTCTCTCTGAGAGTCCGATGTTTGAGCAAAGCTTAAAGGAGATGAGGGACTAAGTCATGTGGATATCTGGGAGAAGAAGCTTCCAGGCAGAGGGAACAGCTCAGGTGCAAAGGACCTGAGGCAGAAGCATGCCTGGAGTGACTGAGATACTGTAAGACCGCTGTGGCAGGAGGGGATGCGGTACGGAGTGATAGGAGAGGAGATGAGAAGGGCAACTGGAAACTATACCCAGAAAGACCTTGTTGGCCAGCGCAGGAACTTGGCTTTTCCTCTCACTAAAATGGGAGGCACCGAAGGCTTTGAGCAGAGAGTTATGTCTTTCAAGGGTTGCTCTGGTCGGTATATTGAGAATAAACCGAACAGGGAAGCGCGGAGACCAGTTAGGACCCATCTGGACAAAAGCTATACGTTATAAGGCAACGCCTGGCAGGATCCCAGGGCCACTGACCTCATGGCCAGTCTCACATCCATTTCCCCAGCTGGAAACAGACCTGAGCATGGGGGAAAGGGAAATGGGTCTGGGGGCCTGTTCAGGAGCAGCCTGCTTACACCCAGCCTGCTTACGCCCAGCCTGCCTACGCCCAGCCTGCTTACACCCAGCCTGCTTACGCCCAGCCTGCTTACGCCCAGCCTGGCACCTACACCTACGTACTCCTTGAGCAGCTGGGAACACTGAAGAACCTGGTCTGAAGAAGTTTGGTTTTTGTTTGTTTGTTTTTGTTTTTGTTTTTTGCACATTTCAGATTACTGCCTGGGCTGAGTGAGGAGGGGGCACTTTGGGTCAAGGTCAAGGGCAGCCTGGGGGTAAATGCAAATTTCCCCCACATCCCCCAGGAAGAAACTCTGACATCATAGAGTTCTGAACACTCCCTCCTCCCAATACACTTTAATTTTTTTTAATTAAAAAAAATTTTTTTTTTTCAAGACGGAGTCTTGCTCTGTCACCCAGGCTGGAGTGCAGTGGCGCAATCTTGACTCACTGCAACCTCCACCTCCCAGGTTCAAGCAATTATCCTGACAGCCTCCTGAGTAGCTGGGATTATAGGCATGCGCCATCACACCCAGCTAATTTTTGTATTTTTAGTAGAGACGGGGTTTCACCGTGTTAGCCAGGCTGGTCTCGAACTTCTGACCCCAAGATTTGCCCACCTCAGCTTCCCAAAGTGCTGGGATTACACCAATGCACTTTAGATTCAATTCCTGAACACCCACAGTGTGGGACATTGAACCAAGTGCTGCACAAGGGCAGACATAAAGGAACCCCAAGAAGCTCAGATGCATAGGGAGGCGGGGTGACCCAGTGAGTGGGACAGTACATGGTGGTGTGAAAGAACCCTCTATCCAGATCTGCTCAGGAAACTGCGAGACATGAAGGCAGCTTTACTGGGGGCAGCATCAAGCCTTGAAAGGAGAGTCCGATTTGGTGGGAGGAGAGCAGAGATGAGGACATTTCAGGAAGGGGACATGGCATGAGCCAAAGCAGAGCCCAATCCAGGACCTGTGAGCAGAGAGGAATAGCTGGGGTGTGAAGAGGTATACTAGAAAGTGAGCCCAAGAAGTAAGTTTAGGGTCAGCTCACACAGTGCCCTAAACATAAGACTCAGCAGCTCAGGTCCATAGGGAGGCTTAGTGATCAAGACGGGGAACCATGGAAGGGCTTTATATTTTTTAAATGATTTTCTTTTCCCTAACAGTTAAACAGCAAGAAATGCACAAATCTTATCACTCGCTGAATCTTATCAATGAGTCTTGACAATGCATACACTCGTGTAACCCAAACCCCCATCAAGATACAGGACATCTTGAGACAAGGACTTGGGGAAGAAAAATAAATACAAAACATTTCCATAGCCCCAGAAATTCCCCTATGTCAGTCAATCCCTGTCCCCATCCCAGTGCTCTGACTCTTTTTTTTTTTTAAGAGACAAAGTCTCACTCTGTTGCCCACGCTGGAGTGCAGTGGTGCAATCATAGCTCACTGCAGCTTCAACCTCCTGGATTCAAACGACCCTCCTATCTCAGTCTCACAAGTAGCTGGGACTACAGGTGTGTGCCATCACACTCAGCTAATTTTTAAATTTTTTTAAATTTTTATTTATTTATTTATTTATTTTTGAGACGAAGTTTTGCTCTGTCACCCAGATTGGAGTCCAATGGCACAATCTCGACTCACTGCAATCTCTGCCTACTGGGTTCAAGTGATTCTCCTGCCTCAGCCTCCTAAGTAGCTGGGATTATAGGTGTGCATCACCACGCCCAGCAAATTTTTGTATATTTAGTAGAGATGGGGTTTCACCATGTTGGTCAGGCTGGTCTTAAACTCCTGACTTCAGGTGATTCACCCGCCTCGGCCTCCCAAAGTGCTGAGATTACAGGTGTGCGCTACTGCAACCTGCCCTAATTGTTAAATTTTTTGTAGAGACGGGGTCTTGCTATGTTGCCCAGGCTGGTCTCAAACTCCTGGCTTCAAGTGATCCTCAGCCTCCCAATGTGATTTTTTTTCCATCATAGATTAGTCGGCCTGTTCTAGGATTTCACATAAATGGAATCATAGGGTATATAATCTTTTGTGTCGGTTTTCTTTTGCTCTGCAAACTATTTTTGAGATTCAGCCATGTTATTGTATGTATCAGTTGCTTGTTTTAATTGTTAAGTAGTGTCCCATTGTATTTATCCATTCTCCTGTTGAAGGACATTTGGATCACTTTCAGTTTGGGCAATTTGACATGGAAGGGTTTTAAGCAGTTCAGTGACAAATCTAGGTTTGCATTTTGATACCCCAGTGCCAGCCTTAAACAGCACATCAGGGGTGACTTAGTCTAAGTTTCTGTTTCCCGCTCTCTGTGGAAATATCTTGTAATAGCATCTCCAGGAAAATATAAAACTACATTGCCTTGCACACCTCCAGTAATGGGAAACTCATTACTTCTGAAGATAGCTTCTTTCACTGTGGCATAGCTCCCACTGAGAGAAAATTCTGCTTCATATGGAACCCAAACCTGCTTCCCTGCAGCCTCCTCACAGAGGTGGGCTCTGCTCTGTGAGGTTGAAACGAGTCCGTCTCTCCCTCAGCCCCAGGATAGCCCTTCAGAGACTTTTAGGGAGCATCCTGCCCTTCTGTAATTTACATAAACGCCCTTCCTTCCACCTGTGCCATTAGACATGGCTCTAGTTCCCTCATCCACCCATCACGCTTGTCAGTCACATCACAGTTTGCTCATGTCCTATAAGCACTTCAGCCAGACCTTGAGGGGCACACCGGTGTATGTAGAAAGAGTCAGGCTCTGGACTGCAACAGACAGGTGTGCAAATCCTAGCTCTGCCTTGACAAACTGCTTTACATCACCTCTGAGCCTCTTTCATAGTTGGTTAAACTGACCTATGCCCCAGAAAACAGATTCTGAGATACATGCAATTTACTGGGGAGCGTTCATGGGAGTAACATCCATGAAGGATGAGGGAAGTTGACTTCCATGCAGTGCAACAGAGGCTTCAGATGATCCTACAGGCAGCTCTGGACAAGGGGATCAGGGCCTTTGTAACCACATCAACCCGACATGGGATATCGGCTCTTCCTGGGTAGAGGATGTAGCCTTGGGCAAGGCAGCTCCATTCTCTGAGGGTAATTCCTAGGAAGGGACTTGCAGTGAGTGGTCAATATTCCTGGCAGCTGGGGAAATGAGTGCCTCAGTCTCGTGGGAGGGCTCTTGGTGGCAGAACACAGCATCCACTGCTATCTCCTTTCTTCCCTCTGTTATACAGCAGTAAGAGGGATGGAGAGGAGTTAAAATCATGTGTTCTCAATGCTTGGCACATAATAACTGCTGAATTGTTATTTTATAATTATTATATGGGACACAACAACTCCAGCGGGATCTAACTAACGAGAAATAGGCTGGACTGTCACCTTCCTAATTTTTAAATTTCTGTCTCTGTTTATGGAACCCAAAATCACATCAGTTTTCTGGCAACCCCATTGTCTGGTGGCTCATCACCTTTCCTTGAGGAATTCCAGGTTGGGTAGTTGCTGGACCAAGCTCCCTGAAGGAGAAGCAGTCCTCAGACCCCTAGACCTGGGGTCTAGAGCTGGTATCATCTAATTCTTGCCTCTTTGTGTTTCAGAAGGGCCAGTGGCAGCAGGAAAGCTCCCTTTCTCAAGAATGGTAAGGCAGCTGCGTGCTGTTCTCACCTTCCCTCTGCCGAGAGGAGTCCTCTCATCCACGCTGAGAAACCAGTTATTCTTCTCCACGATCCTGCTCAGATACCTTCAATGGCTCTAAGGTGGCCAAGGTGGCCTCCTGGCCTGCACATTCCCCAGATTCGCCCCCAAAGATGAGTAGGCCCAGTCACCTCACCCAAGTCCCAAGATTGGCCCAAAGCCCTTGTGATGTCCCCCACCTGGTCTCCAAGGCCCCTTCCATCAGTGAGATCTCCCTACCCAGGCTTAGCAGGACAGGGTGTGCACTCTGCTCTGTATAGTGCAGACAGGCAGGCCATGGAGTTCAGGCCAAAGAGGGGAGCTTAGCACACTGAAAGCACCTGTGGAGTGTGCCAGCCTCCTCCCACCACATTCCATCTGATTATCTCAACACCAAGTTGTCCCCGAATCCTGATTCCACCTTGGCCCTCGGTCTGATGCCCCCAGTGACCAGAAGGCAGTGGTGCTGGCATCCTTGAGACCCTTGAGATTGCCCCTTCACGTAGTGGAATGAGGAGGGTCGGAGCCACCTTCCCACCCACAGCCTAGCATCCTCCCTGTCATTCCATCAGAATCCAGCCCCACTTATTCAGTGCCAAAAAGCCAAATACTTTACATACATTATTTCAATTAGCCCTATGTGGGAGGAACACCACTATTATAATTTTGACAGATGAGGAAATTGAGACTCAGAGAGTGGAAATACCTCAATTAAGGTTATACAGCTAATCAGTGGCAAAATTCAGGTTTCTAGGGTTCGAGCCTTCACAGTTGCACCGCACCACCTTTCTCACCCTATCCCTGTCTCAGGCGCTAATGCCAGTCCTGACTGAGTTCTCACCTTGACCTCAGGCCTGTCCTAAAACCCTTTCAGACAGCCTCGATTAAACCCCAAACTCTGTCCCCTTTCTTCAGCCTTCCCACCCTTGGCAACCTTTCTGACATGGGCCTGATAGATCATGCAGGCCAGGGAGAGCTCAGGAGCCACCAGGGAGAGAGGGGCCTCCTGGGAATGACGGGTGGTTCTGTATCCTGGGGTCTTCAATGGGATCAGCAGCAGAAGTTCTGATTAGTTCTGACTGGTGTGAACCAGTCCCCAGGTGCTTGAGGGCACAAACTCACTCCATACACATACACATAAACACAGGCATACGCTTGAATGCCTGCACACCCAGGCTCCAGAGACACAGGTACACATATGTACACATCCAGCCATAGGCGCACACGTGGTCATGCACACACATATATAAGCAAACACACCAAGGGGCCCTGAGTGGTTGGTTTCATCTTCACTGGACCCACACTGGGGCCTTCTTGACTCTGATACCTCACTGGAGCCCCTCTGACTCCGAGTAGAACCCCTGTATCTCTCCCCACTGCCTCTGAATCCCTGAGCCCTCTCCCTCCCTTCTCTTCCACAGCCCATCTGTGAACACATGGTAGAGTCTCCAACCTGTTCCCAGACCTCCAACCTGGTCTGTGGCACTGATGGGCTCACATATACAAATGAATGCCAGCTCTGCTTGGCCTGGATGTAAGTCCACCCCACAACCCCTGCTTGCTTGGGTGGGCCCCATCTCTGGTGCACAGTTTGAAAGGAGCAAGACTTGACCTGCTTCTTCCTTCATACATGCTTGACCTGAGAAGAGTCCTCCAACATGTGCCCCTAATAGAATGAGCACCAGATTAACTCAGAGAAGGCACATGGTTCCTAGCAGAAATCTAGAAGCTGGTGGCGGGTAGGGAGTAGGGGCAGAAACCCTTTTCCTTGTTCTGTCCTGACCAAGTGACCTCATTTGTTCTTTCATTTGTCTATCCAGCAATTATTTATTGAGCATTTACTATGTGCTAGGCACTGGGGCTAGAACAGAGCATAAGTTAGACAGCATCACTATCCTCCTGGAACATACAATTGGTGTAAGGGGGAAGCCAGGCTTGATAGTCAGCCAATTGCAGCACAGAATTTTTTTTTTTTTTTCCCCCCGAGACAGACTCTTGCTGTCACCCAGGCTGGAGTGCAGTGGCACAATCTTGGCACATTGCAACCTCCGCCTCCTGGGTTTAAGTATTCTCCTACCTCAGTCTTCCGAATAGCTGGGATTACAGGCGCCCATCACCACATCTGGCTTTTTTTTTTTTTTTTTTTTGTATTTTTAGTAGACATAGGTTTCACCATGTTGGCCAGGCTGGTCTCAAACTCCCAACCTCAAGTGATCCACCTGCCTTGGCCTCCCAAAGTGCTGGGATTACAGGCATGAGCCACTGCGCCCGGCCTTCAGCACAGAATTCTAAGGGATCAGTGGGGCACATAGGATGTCATGGGAGCAGGGAAGAGGCAAGGCCAGGGAAGACTGCCCGGAGGATGTTAACTCCTGAGCTCAACCCTGAGGAATAAGTAGAAATTCGCTAGGAAAAAGGAGCAAGGGAAGATAATTCCAAGTAGATGAGTTTGAAAAGGTCTACAAGGGAAAGAAAGTTTACATTTGAAGAAATATAAGAAGTTGGACATGTTGGAGTATAAAGTTTAAGGGAGAACGGAGGAGAGGCAAGAAGTGAGTCCAGAGAGATGAGCAGGGCTGGAACATGACCTCGCTACATCAGATCACCTATTGGCTTAGTTTCTTCATCAATAAAACCCATCTTCTATGATCCTGAGAACTAAATGAGACCATGGAAGTGAAGAAAGTCCTCAGAAGCTGCAAAGCTCTGGATAGACGTGAAAGTTTGTATTTGAGGAAATATAAGGAACATCAGGATGTTGTCCTAGCTTAGAGAAAGATCATGCTAATTAAAGACTCATGGTTAGGAGACACATTGGGAGTGGGATTGACAGGCTTGGTATGTGACTGGATGTAAAGGCTGAGGGGAAGGAGGCAGCATACTGGTTTCTGATTTGTGGGCTTGGACGGCCAGTGGTTCCATGTGCTGAGATGGGTGGTCTGGGGGTCTGCACCAGTTCTGTGGGGGGCAATGATGTTTGTGGACAGTTGAGCCCCTAGGACATCCCACTGGATATGGACAACTGCATGAACAGGCAGGACATAGGTCCGAGCTGGAGACAGATTTGGCAGCCATCAGCATGTACTGGTGGTTGAAACCCCAGGAAGCTGAAATCCCCCAGCGGGAGGGTGTGCAAAAAGGAAAAGCTGTAGAAGGATGTGACCATGGACGCTTGGGATCTGCCCTATATCCGTACACTGCATATGTGGGCAATGCTCAGCAGGATGTCTGGATAGACTATGCCAGGTCCCTGAATGGTACACTACAGCTCCTGAGAAGGTAGCCTCATGCCTGTCTTGTTTGATCCTAGAAAAACCAAATAGGACATCCAGATCGTGAAAGATGGCAAATGCTGATCCCACAGGAGCACCTCAAGCCATGAAGTGTCAGGCTGGAGAACAGTGGTGGGCAGGGAGAGGATATGACACGAAATAAAAAATCCAGCCCAACTCAGTGAAGTGATCAGTGTCTCTGGGGACACTGGTTGCAGAGGGGATACAAGGTGGATCTCGCATTGTCCCCTCTACTCTGAATTTGATGTCCAGCTTCTCGCCATCGCTCTGGTACTCCTCAACCCCATCACATGTCCCCTCAGAAGTCCCAGTTATCTTCCGCCTGCCTGAGAGGCCAGTCCCTGACCCCAAGACGCTGCTTAGGACTCCCGTCTGCCCCGGCCTGGACTGTCATTCAGGTGAGGAACCTAGGTGAGGTCTGTATCCTCTGCCACTGCTGGGGTGCATGGCCCAGCCTCAGAAAGCCTCTGTGAAATCAGGAACAGTGGCTTACACCTATAATCCCAGCACTCTGGGAGGCTGAGGGTGGCAGGATCGCTTCAGGCCAGCCTGGGCAACATAGTGAGACTGTCTTACCAATTTTTTTTTTTTAAATTAGCCAGGCTTGGTGGCATGCACCTGTAGTCCCAGCTACTCAGGAGACTGAGGTGGGAGGATCGCTTGAGCCTGGGAAGTCGAGGCTGCAGTGAGCCATGATTGCATCACTGCATCCCAGCCTGAATGACAGAGTGAAACCCTGTCTCAAAAAAGAAAAAAAAAAAGCCCTGTGTACCCAATGGCTTCCTCCTGGGCTGTGCCAGCACTCCAAGGCATGCACACAGACATGTGGCACAGCAATGGCTGATATTCAGGCAGTGTACACAGTACAGCTGAACTGCTTGTTGTAACACTGAACTAGGTTTTTCACAATCAAAAACAGGTGCTACCCCAAGCCCTTTGAGTGCCCCCCCCCCCATACCTTAGCCACCCAGATTGTCCCCTGGAAACACCTGGGTCTTGGCATCCAGGATCTGGGCTTAATTCCTGGCACTGCAGGATGATTTCCAGATGCTGCTCTGCTCTTTTGGTCAACATCCACTCTGACTGGTTGTCAAATATTCTGACATTAGGCACAGCCCCAGGCATGTACTGCACACATGCACTCACACAATGTTCCACAGGGACACACAGCATTCAGAATTGTCACCATTGACAGAGAGCCCTCCTGTGGTATATGTTGAATACCTCCTCTTTCGGCCAAAGCTCCTAGGCAGAGCCTCTTGATAATGGTGGCAGGAGAAAGGGGTATGGAGAGAGGTCTGGGCAGGTGAGAGCAGTTTCACACACTCTGATTCCTGCTGCAGAGTAGGCACAAAGGGCAGGAAATGCTCTGTAGAAGACACACGTCTGAGAATGGGTGCAGGAAGGCAGGAAGCTACTTTCCCTGCACCACTGGAATGGGAACACTTAGCAGGAATTGTTGCTGATAGATTTGTAGGTGGCAGGACTGCGAGGCCATCTATGAATAAGGCCTTCTACTGGGACTGATTCATACCTGTTTCATACCTGCATATGAATGATGTAGGATTGTTTGGCTGTGAGAGGCAGAAAACCCAAAATAACAGTGACTTATAGACAGAACTTCATTTCTCCCACACATGGACTTATGTAGTATGGCAACTCCATGCTCCTCTATTTTGTTACTCTGCCATCCGCATCACAGTTTCTACCTCAGGTCCAAGACAGCTACTCCAACCACAGCCATCACATCTGCATTCTAGGCCCCAGAGAGAAAGGGCATGCCACCTGCCTCTGAAGACATTTCCCATAAGATGTACACACTCTGTACAAACCCCATTAGCTAAAAAGTAGTCTCGTGGCCTTCTGAGCAGGGAGACTGAGAAATACAGTCTATCTGGTTGGCCATGCATTAAACTAAAAATTAGTTCACTTTTTGTAGGAGAAAGTGGATATTGGTGACATCTAAAAGTTTCTGCCCTAAGTGGGACACCCCTCTTATACCCAAGTGGCATAGCCCAGCCAAGCATCTCATCAGTGACCCTTCCTTCCCAGGCTTCTACTCATCATCTGAGGAATCAGAGATTAAGCCTGAACAATGTGCCAGGCACCACCTGGAAGGAATACCTAATTCACCACTTACATATGTGGACTCTGTGGCCCCATCTCCAGGAACTACCCCAAAACCTAAGTGTTGGCCCCTAAAGACCATATCTATGGCATGAGACCCTGCTGCTCTGGCCACTGCTGATCAGCCAAAAGATTCTTCTCCAGGATCTTTCAAATTAGAAACAAGAAAACAGAGGCAGTTCCCCCATGGCACTGAAGCTGCAGGATGAGCAACACAGGGGTTGTTAGCAGTCACACGCCCTGCTTTGTGGAAGGAGGAATGAGAGGATGATGCAGGCTCGCAGAGACAGAGTGATTACAATGTTTGAGTTCCTGAAGCCCAGCTTCCCTTGACCTTCCCAAAGTTACACGGGATAACTTGATATCATGACCACAAAGTTTCTACTTTGCCCAGTCTCTTTGGAATTAGGCTTCTGGTACTTTCTTTCCTTTTTTTTTTTTTTGAGACGGAGTTTTGCTCTTGTTGCCTAGGCTGGAGTGCAGTGGCACGTTCTCAGCTCACCGCAACCTCCGCCTCCCGGGTTCAAGCGATTCTCCTGCCTCAGCCTCCCGAGTAGCTGGGATTACAGGCATGTGCCACAATGCCTGGCTAATTTGTATTTTTAGTAGAGACAGGGTTTCTCCATGTTGGTCAGGCTGGTCTTGAACTCTCAACCTCAGGTGATCCACCCACCTCAGCCTCCCAAAGTGCTGGGATTACAGGTGTGAGCCACTGTGCCTGGTTTGGCTTCTGGTACTTTCGACAAAGGTCCTGACTACTATATGAAGGAGTCTCAGAACAGGTAACCTTTAAGTTGTGCCTTGAAGGATAAGTAGAAACCATTAACTAAATAGACAATATCGAGGCCAGGCACGGTGGCCCATGCCTGTAATCCAATCACTTTGGGAGGCCGAGACAGACAGATTGCTTGAGTTCAAGACCAGCCTGGCCAACATGGTGAGACCCTGTCTCTGCCAAAAATACAAAAAAAAATTAGCCGGGCATGGTGGCACGCACCTGTGGTCGCGGCTACTCGGGAAGCTGAGGTGGGAGGATCGCTTGAGCCCAGGAGGCAGAGGTTGCAGTGAGCAGAGATCAAGCCACTGCACTCTAGCCTGGGCAAGACAGCAAGACCCTATCTTGAAAAAAAAAAAGACAATGTGGGAGAATCTTTCAAGCCCCGAGGCTGAAGAATTAGTTTGTGGGAGCATGCATTCCCATCTGTTCTCCCTGTGGTAGGACTTGCCATGTCCCAGGCAAGTGGACAACTGAGAAGGGGTGCTTTCTCCCCTTCTCACAGAAGTTTCACAGGCAGAAACTCCTTGGATGAGCAGATCTGTGTGGGTGGGGCCTGTGCAATTACCCATCACATCTGCCCAGCAGTCCATGCCTTAGGGCCTCTTTTCTCAACCCTTAAGACAATAAAGGCTGTTAAGACTGTAAATTCCAATGCTGATAGAGATTCTGAGGCCATATGCAGCTATAGAAGTTTCACTATTGATGTGTGCATTCAACATTCATTCGCTCTCCAAATATTTATTGAGGTTTTACTATACACAGGACAATATGCTTGAAATAATGCTGTTACCAAGACAAAGAAGCTCCTTCACTCAAGGAACCCTGGCATTAAAGGCAAAGATTAACCAAATAATCCCACAAGTAAACTATCATGGACTATGTAAATGCTGTGAAAGACATGTATGGGAAGCCGAGAGAGGATCCCACCTGGGGGCCTGACAGGGTCTCAAGACAGTAGGTGAGGGTTCTCCATGGAAGAGACATGTGAGTTGAATTCTGATGAATAAAAGTCACCTATACAAGGGTGGGGTTGGAGGAAGGAAGGTGAGGAGCTGTCCGAGCAGAGGCAGTAGCAGGTGCAAAGACCCCAGGCAGGAGAGCGTGCAGTGCATCTGAGGACCTGAAAGAAGAGTGGCTGACAGCAGAGAGCAAACAAATGAGGGGCTTGAGATGAGAGGGCAGAAGGCATGGGGTAAAGACTTTCGCCTTTAAAGTAAGAGAAATGGTGAGCCATTGGAGGGTTCCAAGCAGGGACTGACATGGCAAGATTTGCACTTTATGATCCCTCGGGCTGCTCTATGGAAAATGAACTAGAGCAGAGAGAAGTGGCAGCTAGAGGGAGAGGCAGAGGAGGAGAAGAAAAAAATCAGAGAATGGGCCTGTGTAACCCTGTGTTGGTTGAGAAGCAGTAGAGGTGAAAAGCCCTGGCTCTGAAACCAAACCGCCCAGCTTTGTGTCTTGGCTTTGTCATTTACTCTACAACCTTAGCTAATGACCTAAGTTCTCTCGGTTTCCTCATCTCTAAAATAAGGATATCTGTCTACTTCTGAAGTTTTGTGATAATTAAATGACTAATATATATGAACAATTTAGAACACTGTTCGGCAGTTCGGTATACAGTAACTTCTCATCAAATGTTATGGCCCATGCCACACAGCTATCACACAAAAATAGATCAATAGTGAACCGCACTGATTAAAGTTGGGGTGCGGTGGGCTGGGAGCCGAGCCTTGTCCACAAGTCCACCTCTACCACCTTGTCTGAGGTCTTAACCCACCCATTCCTAAATTGCTGAGACTTCAACGACTCTCTCTCTGCCAAATGATGTGGGTCTCAGAGTGGCCTTTTAGAAGTCTGTCTACGGGGCACTGTGCTAAAGAATGGGGTGACAGCAACTGACCATTTTATGTAGAGTTCTAGCACAAAAGGCTACTCTCAATGTTATTAAGCATAAATTATGACTAGAGCCATGAAATGATTTATCAAATGATCAAAAAAAAAAAAAAAGCAAAACACTCTTCTACTTGATGAGCACATAAACGGTGTTTTTTTTTTCCCTTTTTATTTACTTTTACTTAATTAAATTTTTAGAGATGGGGTCTTGCTATGTTGCCCAGACTACACTCAAACTCCCGGGCTCAAGTGATCCTCTAGGCTCAGCCTCCCAAGTAGCTGGGACTACAGGAAGAAGCTACTGCACCTGACCCATATTTTTTTTTTTTTGAGATGGAGTCTCATTCTGTGACCTAGGCTGGAGTGCAGTGGCGCAATCTTGGCTTACAGCAACCTCCACCTCCCAGGTTCAAACTATTCTCATGCCTCAGCCTCCCCAGTAGCTGGGATTACAGGCACATGCCACTACGCCGAGTTAATTATTATTATTATTATTATTTTAAGCAGAATGGGGTTTTGCTATGTTGCCTGGGCTGGACTCAAATTCCTGGCCTCAAGCGATCTGCCCACCTCAGCCTCCCAAAGTGCTGGGATTATAGGCATGAGCCACTGTGCCAGGCCTCAATTTTTTAATAACAATGATGGGGTGGGGGGCAGTCCACAAAATGGACAGAACAGCCTTGAAGGAAATATAGAACTCAGAAGGATATGGTTAACAAAAATGCCTTTGAAGGAAGCACATGTCACTCCTGAGAAGTTTATGGTTGGCTTCACCACTTGCCTGCTTTATTCATTCTGGTGCCTTCTCTTTGCGCTTCCTAAGCCATGGCTCTGGTCCGGTTTCAAGCACAGACTTAGTCAACACTGGGTTCTAACATTCTGAAGACTTGCTTGGAGACGAGGAAGACTTGCATCAACTACAGGCTCCGTCAAAGGAACGGCCCCCTGATATCTCATAGCCTACGGCTAGTCAGGGTCACTGGGAGGTGAGGACAAAGTCTAGAAACCAACAACCCAGCCAGATGTTCTGGAATTAGGTCATAACGAGGGATACGTGGTCTACTTATGTGCCAAACACCTTGTTCTAGATCATTCCCAACATTCCTGACTAGGTGCAACCTCCTGGTGATTCTGGTTTTACAGCTATGGGACTACGTGATCACAAGAGCAAAGAAGCCCTCATATATCTGAAGACTGGGGCCGCCTATAAACCTGAAACTAGCCCAAGGCAAATTAGAGCTTTCACCAGCCCAAAGAAAGCATCCAAAGGTTCAAACAGCTGGGAAAATTTGGGCAGAAGTGGCCCTCTCCAGAAAAGGTGGATTGCTGGACAGCACAACCACAGAGACAGAAGGAGAAAACAGACAGGAGCTTTACTCAAAATCACAAAGACACTGTTTTTCATTGAGAACCGGGTGAGAGTAGGAAAACTGGCAAATGGCCAGTTGCCCCTAGCAGCCCTGAAGAAATCAGGTAAATTCTGCTCCAGAGACGGCAGAGCTGGTGGTGCCATTCTTCAAGGCACAGCCTCTTTCTGCCACACCTCACTCGGCCAGGGCAAAGTTTGTAGACTGCAGTCGCTCTGTCTCCTGGCAGATGTTCTGCTCCACTGCGTCACACTCAGCTAGGAATGCCTAGAAAATACACACGGGGCAGTAAGGGCCCATCCAGGGATAGCCAACCACTGCCCACACAAGGCTCCTTGCTTAGCCATTCTGGGGAACCCATGGCTGAGACTCAAAACAGACTGTGCATGAATGGAGATGGGCAACTGGCCTGGGTTCCAAGGTAAGGGGAGGAAGGGAGCATAGGACCAGCATTCTGACCATGCTCCAGGCCAGCAATCCCCTAAAAGGTGGTAAAGGCAGGGAGCTTTGCCACAAGGCCACTGCACGGCACCTGAACAATCGCAGGAAGCAATGTATGCATGAATACTGCCTCCAGGAATTGTGTAACGCGTCAGCCCTATCTGCTCTCCAGTGAGTTCCCTCCCTAAACAGTTTAAATTCATATATAATTACAGGGACATAGGGGGCTCTTCTCTGACATTCAGGGTTCCTGTTGATAAATAAGTAATAACCAAAACAAGCCCATACCACACACCATGCTGCTATACTACCGACTCTGAAGAGATAAACATGCATACCTACACATTAACATATTACGCCTTGTGGTGCACTATTACACAACTCACCTGAACCTTTTTTACCAAGCCTTTCCTTTTCAATCTACTGTCTTTGAAATTTTCTGGCAGGATCTATGGAAGAGTAAGTTGATAATACAAGTTAGTAAATAGTAAACATGTAACAAATAATCCTCAGTGAAAATGACATGAGAACACATAAGAAACACCCACAGTATATAAAACAGGTCACGGGTCACCAATGTAAACGAGATGTCCATTTTCAGGAACCCTTTCCCTGAGTCTGTATCCTATATTGCCTTCCCATGGCTCTTGTCCCTATAAAAGCTCCCTGTATTCTCAACGTCTGGCCCGTAGGAACTGATCTGTAACACAAACTTCGTTTTTTTCTTGTTTCGTATGTATGGATACTCTGCCCTGGCCAGACCATGGGCTCATTGTGACAGGAAAAGTGCCTGCTGCTATTTTTTTTTTTTTTTTTTTTTGCTCTGTCGTCCAGGCTGGAGTGCAGTGGGGCGATCTTGGCTCACTGCAAGCTCCGCCTCCTGGGTTCACGCCATTCTCCTGCCTCAGCCTCCCGAGTAGCTGGGACTACAGACGCCTGCCACCACGCCCGGCAAATTTTTTATGTTTTTAGTAGAGACAGGGTTTCACCGTGTTAGCCAGGATGGTCTCGATCTCCTGACCTTGTGATCCACCCGCCTCAGCCTCCCAAAGTGCTGGGATTACAGGCGTGAGCCACTGCGCCCGGCGCTGCTGCTTCTTTACACCCTCCCTGGCCAACAGAAACACACAGTGCAGTTCACCTTCAAGAATGAAGCATCAGGCTAGAGATATCATTACTATCATCTGCAAAAGAGAACCCCTGAGTTAACGATTTTCAGCAGCCTCACAAGATCTGGGTCTGGCTGAATCCTCTACAAGTAATGAGGCCTGCAGAATTATCAGTCACATGAGTATCAGAGAAAGTGAAAACCTGTTTCCTTGACCATGAGATCGTGGACTCCTTGGGTCCCAGCTTCATGATGATTACAGATGCTACTGGCAAACATAAGTATAAATGATAAAAGTCCTATACTGGAGGGCTGTGAGTGCCTAGAAAGCAGGAACTGTCTTATCATTGTGCATTCACCCAGGACCAAGCAACGTGACTGGCACACAAAAGTAGATGCTTAATATTCTCAAGTGATGGGTTTGCTCAGACAATAGGAGAGTACATTACTGGAAGAGTGAATGTGACTGAAATAAAGACAAAACTAGTTCTTCTCAGCTGAATATTTACTTACCAGTGTGTCAATCTCCTCCAAGATCTTCATAAACTGCTCTATTGTGGCTTTTACTCTCCTATCAAGTTTGCAGAGAGCTTCAGCTTGTAAATCCTTGGGCAGAAAACCCTGTGGGAAATAATGCATTACTGCAAGGGTTCTTTGAGAATGATGGAAAACTCCATGCCACAATACTACTGAAGCGATCACACTGAGTCCACCATAGCCCTGGCAGGCCAGGCCACATTTAGATCCACAACTTCATCTCTTGGAAAAATTTAAAAGACTGGCCGTGGGCCAGTCCAAGAATTCTATCAGGTTGCAGTCTGCTCTACCTCACATGACCCACTGTGGCTGCGAATGCCTCCTGAGGCTTGGTGCCAGTGAAGCCCCCAATCACAAATGTATCCTGTACACAAGAGGCAGATGTTAAAAGCACAGGCTTAGAGTCTTCGAAGCCTAGGCTTGAAAACTGACTGCCATTTACTAACTTGTGATCTTGAGCAAATTACTTAGCCTATTCATGTCTCAGTACCCTCATTTTAAAAATGAAGATTATGATACTCACACCCTAGAGGGTTACTGTGAGGTAAAGGGAATATATGTACATGTGTCACTAACCTGTGGCACAGACACATGCTAACGAATGGCAGCAGTGCTTATTTTTATCAAATTGTCTAATGGTTCACTCACATAGCTTGGCCTAATGACCAGTTAGCTGGTGACAAGAGTTGGATAGCAGGGATCTCTGAGGATGTTTATCACAGCCAAGAGCTACAAATACAGATTTCACAACATGTAGCAAGAGCTTTAAATATCAACCAACAATTCCAACTCAAAGAATTTATTCTACTAAAAAAACCAGGAATGGTCAAAAAAGATTTATGTCCAAGGATAGTCAAAGAAGCATTACACATAATGGTAAAAATAGTATTAAATGAACAATACAGAATTGGCTAGGTAAATGATACATTTATACAAGATGAAATGCATGCAAGCTTTGAAAAATACCATCATAGGAAAATGTTTAATTTTTTTATCCAAAAAAAAAATAGTTTATAAAGTGTATATAACATTATATCAATTTTTTTTAAGATGAAAAATGTATTTCAGGCTTCGATAATGGTTATCTCTGAGTTGGGGCCTCATGGATAATTTTTATTTTCCATATTAGTGCCTATACATGCGCTTAAAACTTTTGTACAGTCAGCATGTATTCTGTAATTAAAACACAAACATATAGGCCAGGCAAACACAAACATACAGGCCGGGCACGGTGGCTCACACCTATAATCCCAGCACTTTGGGAGGCCAAGGCGGGCAGATAACTTGAGGTCAGGAGTTTGAGAACAGTCTGGCCAACATGGTAAAACCCCATCTCTACTAAAAATACAAAAAAATCAGACAGATGTGGTGGCAGGCGGCGCCTGTAATCCCAGTTACTCGGGAGGCTGAGGCAGGAGAATCGCTTGAACCTGGGAGGCAGAGGCTGCAGGGAGCCGCTGAGATTGCACCACTGCACTCCAGCCTGGGTGACAGAGTGAGACTCCATCTCAAAAAAAAAAAAAAAAAAAAAGCCAAAACACACCCCAATTAATGTTACACAATGAGAAGGAAAAATAAATAAGTGGTCTTGAGCTAGTCCTAATCCTTACTGGGTTTCAGTACCCCATCTCTAATATAAGGAATTGAATAGGATGACCCCCTCCAACCCCACTATCATGTTTAACTTGGACCTTCTATGAACCAACAAAATGTTATTTGCCTTGCCAAACACATTACAACAGCCCAGAGAGAGAGAAGCTACTTGTTCTATTTCAGACAATTCATGATCTGAGCATGGCAGGTGCTCTCCTGTGAGCATAAATGGATGCTGGCTGGGGTTTGACAATAACTATGACAATAAATGCTTATAAAGCACTTAGTATGTGTCAAGCTCAGTCTACATTATTTAATGCTCCCAACAATCCTAAGAGGGAAATGTCACCATTATTCCCTTTTTGCAGATGAGGAACTTGAGGCAAAGATAAATTTGTTCTCAGTAAGAGAAAGGGTGAATCCAGGATCTGAACCCAGGGAGTCTGACTGCAGAGCCTGTCCCCGTAACCACAAGTTATATCCAGGAAGCTCTGATAGAAGGCAGAAAGTCAAGGTCCATGAAGAGAGTTACCTGCTGTATTCCAGTAAGCTCTTTATTCAACTCTTCCAGCTGGTCAGCTATCTTCTCCACAGACTTCTCCAAATGTTTCAACTTCTTTAGTTCAACCTCTTCCTCTGGACTGTTCTAAAATGTTTAAGAAGAAAATAAAGCCAACAGTCAACAAGAACAGGCTGGGTGTGGTGGCTCACGCCTGTAATCCCAGCACTTTGGGAAGCCGAGGTGGGCAGCTCATTTAAGGTCAGGAGTTTGAAACCAGCCTGGCCAACATGGTGAAACACTGTCTCTACTGAAAAAAACAAAAAAATTAGCCGGGCATGGTGGCAGGCGCCTGCAGTCCCAGCTACTCGGGAGGCTGAGGCAGGAGAATGGCTTGAATCTGGGACGTGGAGGTTGTAGTGAGCTGAGATCGTGCACCTGCACTCCAGCCTGGGTGACAGAGCGAGACTGCCCCCTTTCCCCCCAAAAAAGAAAAAGCAATCAACAAGAACAGTAGCCTCTGTCAGGAAAAATACCTGACCACAACTGCACGAAACCACTCACCTAGAAATAATGGTTTTAACTCTGTTGCTTCTTTTTTTTTTTTTTTTTTGAGACGGAGTCTCGCTCTGTCGCCCACGCTGGAGTGCAGTGTCCGGATCTCGGCTCACTACAAGCTCCGCCTCCCGGGTTTACGCCATTCTCCTGCCTCAGCCTCCCGAGTAGCTGGGAGTACAGGCGCCCGCCACCTCGCCCGGCTAGTTTTTTTTTTTTTTTTTTAGTAGAGACAGGGTTTCACCGTGTTAGCCAGGATGGTCTCGATCTCCTGACCTCGTGATCCGCCCGTCTCGGCCTCCCAAAGTGCTGGGATTACAGGCTTGAGCCACCGCGCCCGGCCACTCTGTTGCTTCTTGGAAGTCAAGTCAAAGGGTTATACATCAAGTTTTCCATCCACAAAGACTCCAGACTAGACAGAAGGTGTTAGGCAAACATTCTGGTGCGGGCCCTGACAGCTTGGGTACAGAGAATGGAGACAATCCAACTGCCAGATTCAGTCTCAGCCCTAGACTGATCAACAACCAAGACTGAAGCCTGGAGGGTAATCACATTTCAGTGAACACTTGTGAGGAGTCCAGAATGGCAAGTCAGGTGGAATTCTACCATTCCTTTAAAGGGAATTCCTAAATGGCAGCCTCCAATTGAGCGCTCCTGTTTAACATGATGCTGGTTAACAACGATGAATACTTCTATTGAACACTTCCTACATGCCACACACTATCCTAAGCATCTTACCTATATTATTTTTTTAAGCCTTACCACAACCCCATCAGGGAAGTACTGCTGTTTTACAGATGATGAAACTGAGGCTTAATGTAGTAAAGTAACATGAGATCACACAGTCCAAAAGAGGTAGAGTAGACTTAAGTTCAGATTTTTCTTTTTTTGAGATAGAGTCTCACTACGGTGCCCAAGTTGGAGTGCAGTGACTGTTTACAGGCATGATCATAACTCACTGCAGCCTCAATTCCCTGGACTGAAGTGATCCTCCTGTCTCAGACTCCCGACTTGCTGGGACAACGGGTATGTGCCATGGTGCCCTCCTTGACTTCACACTTCACTCCATAAGCTCTGCGTCAGCTCCAAGTAAAAGTCCTATAGTTTCTTCATACTTGACTCCTTGGTTCTGCCTATTCCCCATCACCATTCTCCCGGACCCTGAAGCAAGAAATTTAGAATATTTCCCCCTTCTCTCAGGTAAACATTTGACAGATAGGTCTAGCAGCTTTCTGCTTAGTTATGCTATCCCAAATTATTCATTCCTCTTTGTAGCTAAGTTCTGAGTTCCAGTCTCCAGGCAGTTCCAAGTCTGGATTAGATTTTCTTTGCCTTCACTTTGTGAATCTCTGCCCTCTCTCTACTGTCACCTCACTCAAAACAAGGGAACTTCATATGCTCAGTAATTCCGCTGTGTCACAATGCAGGGCTGGCCACAGCCCTCTCATCACCTTAAGGGTTGCTGACCTCATCTGTCTTTTTTTCCCCTCAGTTCCTTAGTCTGAACCTTTCTTTCCAGTCAAAGGTTTTCCCTTGTGGGAGATTTCAGTTAAAAGGTTGGTTAAAGGGAGAGGCTCCTGAACTGGAACAGAGTGATTATTCTTAATATCTGCAAGTTTATTTTAACACCAGACTGTCGCTAATTCTACTCCAAGTGAATGAGACCTGTCCCAGGCACCATTTTAACCAGACCCAGATTCTACCACCAAAACAAAAAACATATTATTAAGGCAGCACAACCACTCCTATTTCCTAGAGCAAAAGTTCTAATCAACAGGAGCAGGAGGGTATGAGAACAACAAAATTGGTAATCCTGTAAAACAAATAAAGATTGTATTTGTTTAGAGAAGGGTTTTATCAATGCAGAATCTGGGTCCCCAATTTGGTCTTCTAAACCGAAACCTGTATAAAAGACTTCAATCATTTGATTCTGAGGATTTCTGATGGAAAAAGCAATTTACCTTTTTTCCAATTAACATGACCCGGCAACCATCTTGTATTCCAAGTGCTGACAATGGTGTTTCCATTTCCTTCAGGGATTTTCCTAAAAAAAGGAGAAAGGTAGGCCAACTTGTAATAATTGTACCACACTGAAAATAAATTTCAGCAGGATACAGGAAATAGACAAGTGTGTTCACTAATGAGAATTGGTATCTTTTTAGAGAGTGCCATGACCCAGTAATTTCATTTCTACATATTCATCCTAAACAAATAACTGGACATGTGACTCCACAGTAACTACTATACAATAATATTCAGTGCAACCTTTTCATATTAGTGAGAAACTGGAAAGAGCCAAATATTCAGGCATCGGGGGCTGATGAACCACACTACAGACGACTTTAAAGTCTTCAGTAGGCATTACAGTCTACAATAGGCATTAAAGCTCATTTTTTGCAGGAAACTCCAATGCCACAATGAATGCTGATGACCCAGTGTTATTGAGGGGTTTTATCCAGGGGAACATTTTCTTTTTCAAGCATTCCTCTATTTTGAAACATGAATTTCTATTGTGTTTGTAATTCAGAAATAAAATATTTTTAAAAATTAAAGATAATACGTTACATTATGAAATATAAATAAAATGCCTCCTATTATTACATTATTTATAATGACTGACACCCAATGGGATAAGTCTTTCCGCAGTGGATACCAGAATAATGGATTCTCAGGGGAGTGGGAAGACAAGGGACAGGGGCCAGGAGGGTGTGGGTCCTGGCAGAAATGAGCATCATCCATCCACTGAGCCCGCCACATCCAGGTCCCCAGTAAGTTTGTTCAAAACCTCCTTTGAGTCAGAACAATGTGAGGCACTGGAAACACAGCAGTATCTCCCCCTCACGGAGGCTATTATTCTAACAGAGAAATCAGATGTTAAGCAATTAAGAAAATGATTATTTAATAGTAATTTCATAGAAGTGATGCAAAAACAGCAGGGAGTACCATGGTAACATATAATGGGAAGATGATCTAACCTAGCCAGGGAAGACTGCCCATGAGCTTCATCAAAAATGGTGAGATTTCTGCCATCATCATAAGACTTCAAATCTGACACCTGTCCAGATGTTTGAAAGTGTCCAGTACCTAGCAGGTCCTCAATAAATATCTGTTGAAGAACTGAATGAATAAACAAATAAATAAAAATTGTCCCAGTTTGAAAACAGAGTGACTATTAGGAAAAGTTAAGCAGTTTTAAAACTGTCGCTTGGCCATAAGGAAAAGCTGGAAAAGAAATGCTTACCCTTGGCCGGGCGCAGTGGCTCACACCTGTAATCCCAACACTTTGGGAGGCCGAGGTGGGTGGATCACCTGAGACCAGGAGTTCGAGACCAGCCTGGCCAACATGGTGAAACTCCGTCTCTACTAAAAATACAAAAATTAGCCAGGCATGGTGGTGGGCACCTGTAATCCCAGCTACTCGAGAGGCTGAGGCAGGAGAATCACTTGAACCCGGGAGGCGGAGGTTGCAGTGAGCCTAGATCGCGCCATTGCACTCCAGCCTGGGCGACAAGAGTGAAACTTTGTCTCAAAAAAAAAAAAAAGAAAAAAAGAAAAAGAAATGCCTACCCTTAAATATGAGTTTCTGAAAAGACTGTGGAACCCCTATGGCCTCTTCAACAACCTGGGCCAGGTCTTGGACAACTGGTTCACTGCTGCCCTGCTGCGGGGTAACATGAAGGTCGTGCTTCTCATTGCCTGGGGAGAAAGAAAAGCATTTGACAAAGATGATTCTTTCACATAAACCAACAGAGGGTGACACTTTATTACATTTATTTACACAGCCTTCAAGGCCCAGCTCATATGCCACCTACACCACAAAGCCTGCCCCCATGCCACCCAGCTTTCCTCTGGTGACCTCCTCAAGGATCTCTGTTTCCTCTATTATAATAACTAACAATATGAATGATATCAGCTAACATTTTAAGCATTTCATGCATAATCAAATTTAATCCTCAGAAAAACCCCACGAAGTAGATCTACCTATTACTTCTTATTTCACAGATGAGCAAACTGTGACCTCAGGCAAGTTAAGGCCTGCCTATGGAGACCCAGCTGTTGGAATCAGAACTTGACATCAGATCTAGCTGATTCTCAAGCCCACCTTTTTCATCACAAGCCATCTGCTTCCTGTGGCCTGACTGCCCTGTACCCTGTATTGTACTGGTCTCGTCTCGCTTGCTGTAACGGGCAAGTGACTGCTTTCCTCTGTCTCTCCCACTGGACACACTTGAGTGCATCCATGATTGGTGCTAAGCAGACAGACAAATGAATACGAACAGCAGAGCCTTTCTTTCTGAAGGAGAGACGCCAGTTCTTTTCCAGGGATGTGGACAATAAGGAGGGAGCCTGTGTCCAGTACATTACATCAAGGTTTGGTTCCCCCAACAGCTCCGTGAGGTCAGGGGGAGCCAGGGTTACCAAATCTACTTCACAGAGGAGAAACTGGATTCTTAGAAAGAAGCCGTCCATCCCAAGGTCACTCTAAACTGCAGGATCTAGGATCCGGGTCTCCAGATTCCCAGACCCTTAAGCCTCCCCTAGCTGGTTCTGGGGAAACCTCATGGACTTAGCTCTCCGGTGTACTGACTTCATTTGGTTGTGTGTCAACTCCAACAGTAGGCAGACCCAAAGGATGCCCAGAGTACAACGCTTAGACCCACAGCCAACTCAAGTGGCGCACACGGAGAAGGCACTCAGCAGATGAGGAGCACCCCGGCAGGCACGAAGTTCTGACTCATTACACACGGAGCAGTCGTAGACCACATGGCCAAATATATGCCTGACACAAAGACCACAATAACTGCGCGGGCACACAAACACAACCAGTCCCACGACGTAAAGCGAGAACAAGCTCGAACACCCAGGATCGCACAAATGGCCAGAGACAAAATACACCGGCCACATGGAAAAGTATACAAAAGACAGTTCCACGGACACAACCAAGAACCCACGCTTCCGGACGCCAGGACAAGCGCAAGGTCACACGCTTCTGGAGAACACGTGACTAAACCCACAGACCCCGCCGGGCTTTCGGGGCCAGCAAGGAGCCCACCCGGCGCCCGACACTCACTGTGGGTGACAGTCACGGTGAGCCCAGGTGCCGCCATTTCCTCCCTGGTCACCTCCTCGCTCTGGGTCGCCTCCTCGTCTGGGGTCACCTCCTGGCTCCGATTCATCTCTTCGCTCCGAGTCGCCTCCTCACTCTGGGTCGCCTCTTCGCTCCGCGTCGCCTTCTCACTCAGGGTCAACTCCTCGCTCCGGGTCAATTCCTCGCTCCGGGTCGAGCGGCGCCGGGTCTTCTTCTTCATCCGCGGCCTGCGAGCGCCGGCGGCGGCGCCCCTGGTGG
>NW_012102121.1:1182162-1205197 GCF_000951045.1 Mandrillus leucophaeus
CCCGCCCTGCCGGCCCCGCCCTCGGCCTATGCCGCTTTAGTTGCCCGCAGGCCCCACCCACTCAACTGAGGCCCCGCCTTGCTACAATAAAACCCCTCCCACTCCTTCCACCAACACCCCGCCCCCTGCAGGCTCTCTCCGAGTGCACCAAGTTGTTTTGCTCTCCTTCCCCGGAAGACCCGGCTGAAAATCCGGAAAAAGAATCGGGAAACGCCAGGGGGCATATTGCGCTTGCGCACAGAGGGGCCGGAAGTCGAGGCGGGAGGCTTCCGTTTCTGGTTTTGCTCAAGTGTTTGGGTTTCTTCGCGGCCGCTGAAGATGAACCGACTCTTCGGGAAAGCGAAACCCAAGGCTCCGCCGCCCAGCCTGACTGACTGCATTGGCACGGTGGGCATTTGATCATGCATAAGTAGGCTCAGGACCTCTGACACACCCGACCCCGCCCACCCCCGGTGCCGGGCCCCTATTCTTCCACTTCGTTTCGGGTCCTGGGCCCCTTATACGTCGGCGCTCTCTGTCCCACCTTCTCCCCTTCATCCCTGTTACCCAAGTCATTCCTAACGCCACAAACCAGGGACCCCGTAACCCCATCACTGCCTTGCCCTACCAGCACCCAACCCGTTTTGATGCCCATTGCCCGTCCACTCTCGCCTTGATCGTCTCACTTCACCCAGCCCTAGGCCCATACACCCTTCCCACCTCGTCCTGCCTGATCCCTTACCCTTCTTGCATCTGTCACCCCCAGCCCACATCAGGACTCAGCTTGATATCCTAGGTCAACATTATCTGTACCTCAGTCTTGGATCTCAGTAACACAAAACTCAGAACCCTGGCCCTTCAGATTAAGCCACCATCCCCGATTTAGGAAATGGCACTAGATCTACAATCAGCTGGTTTCACTGGACACTGGCCCATTTCACGCGCCTCTTGGATGAGCTCTTAGCCTGGCTAATCTCTGATTCTAGGGAAATTCCAACTCAACTCAGTGATTCTCAAATTATTTTCTGCCCCAACCCACTTGAGGGCTACCTGGTATATCAGAATTGGGGCAGTGTGGCGGGGGAGTCAGAGTATAATTTATAAAAGCCCAGAGTTTCTGGTTGGGAATGCCCTTCTTTGTGAACCACTGTTTTTCACCCTTCCCCTTAAGCTCCTCTTTTCTTCCTCTATTCCTTCCTCTCTACCTGCCCCTTCTGGATTAAGTGTATTGCAGTAACTACCAGTGCATTTGATATTTTCCCCCAAGGTGGACAGCAGGGCAGAATCCATTGACAAGAAGATTTCTCGATTGGATGCTGAGCTAGTGAAGTATAAGGATCAGATCAAGAAGATGAGAGAGGGTCCTGCAAAGGTAAGGTAGGCAGCAACCGCTGCATAAGGTGCTGGCACAGCCTAGTTTTAGCACTTATAGAAATAGGGCCTAGTTTGGCTGGGCACGGTGACTCATGCCTGTAATCCAGCACTTTGGGAGGCTGAGGCGGGTGGATCACGAGGTCAGGCATCTGAGACCAGCCTGGCCAACATAGCGAAACCCCATCTCTACTGAAAATACAAAAACTTAGCTGGGCATGGTGGCGGGCGCCTGTAATCCCAGCTACTCAGGAGGCTGAGGCAGAAGAATCACTTGAACCTGGGAGGCGGAGGTTGCAGTGAGCAGAGACCACACCGTTGTACTCTAGCCCAGGTGACAGTGTGAGACTGCGTCTCAAAAAAAAAAAAAAAAAAAAAACAGGACCTAGTGCAGGGGCTGTGAGCGTCTCTACAGAAGAGATGCTTACAGTCTCATAAGGAGAAAACATGTGAGGGTGTATCCTTTAGGGAGGAGAGTTTGCAACCAAATATGGAAGGAAGGCTGGGGATTGATCTGGTGAAAAGAAATGCTGGTCACACGTCTAAAAGCATGTGCATGAGAATTAGCATATTATACTGAGAAGGTGGTCATCTGGAGAGGAAGACTAGGCTGTGCTCAAGATCAATGACTTGCCAAGCTGGTCAGGTTAGGTTGGTATACTAGACTGCTTAAGGCGTGGCCTGCTGGGAAAAAGTGAACTAGGCGTCTGGGACCAGTGTTCTAATACTAACACTGTCCCTGCCATCTAGTTGTGACCTTGATAAAGTCACTTATTTTCCACTCCTGTTAGGTAGAAACATAAAATACTGCGTTTAAGCACATGGAGTGTGGATATAGAAGTACCTTGTTTTTTCCAGATCCATAACTTATTAACCATGTGAGCCTGGGTATCACTGAACCTGTATTTCCTCATCTATAAAACAGAGATAATACCTACCATACAGTATGAGGATTAAATGAGGTAATTGATGTGTACCACTATGTCTAGGATAAAGTAGTACTCAGTAAATGTGAGTTATGATCATCTGTGAAGTAATAATACCTGTTTTTCCTTCCTTATTGGAGAAGACAAATAAAATGATCTACAGCATTCTATAGAAAAGGAAGGCTTTTCCCAGCCATCTTAGTGGATGATGGGGAATGAAGAGCAACCAGAGGCAGGAAAGCCCATCTAGATTTGAGACAATGAAAGCCCAAACCATGGTGGTAGGAAACCAAAGAATCAGTTTGAAAGTGAGTTCTGAAATCAGCTAACAGGATGATTGTTCATGAACAAACTACAGAAAGAGGAAAGATAAGGTTGATATAAAGATTTTCAACCTAGAGAGGTGAGAGATTGGTGGGCCATTGTTACCTATTTCCAAGGTGAGATAAGGTTTAGGAGTTTGGAATTATTGAGGTTAAGTTGATAGGCTATACAAGTGAAGAATCTCTCTAAGGCAACTGGATATACAGAATCAGCACTTTTGGGGCTAGAGGCGGAGATAATATGCATTAGGAAAAGAGAAAGTAGTTCAGGACTCTGGGATGTGGGATGCAAAGACAGATAGGAGCTAAGGCTTAAAGACTGGACCTTAGAGATACCTGTTTTGGGGAGGGGAAGAACAGAATCCAGGAGCCATTATGCCTACTACTTTGAAGAAGAGAGGAAGTAGGCATGTGAGTTTGAGGCTATGGGAAATTTCTTTTACCGTATGTGTGTTTTCCACCTTATTTTTATTAAATCTGTTTTTCTCTCCAGAATATGGTCAAGCAGAAAGCCTTGCGAGTTTTAAAGCAAAAGCGGATGTAAGTTACACACACAATTTCTTTCCCTGTAGCAGGTTTAACTAAAAGAAAAATGGTCTTCCATTCCCTCAGGTTTTCATACTATTTTCTAAGCACTCTTGATTTAATTACAAATTTTCATTGACAAGTAATTAAATACAGTTAGCTGGGTTCTTCCCCGCTACATGTTCAGCAATATCTGTTGTAACAACTTCCATCTAAATAGAACTTTTTGCCATGATAGAGATGCTTTATATCTGTGTGCTCAATACAGTAGCTATTAGCAACATGTGGTTATTGAGCACTTGAAATGTGGCTGGTGTGACTAAGGAACTGAAGTTTAAATTTTATTCAATTTAAATAATTTAAGTAGCCTTAAATGGTTAATGACTACTGTTTTGGACCAGATCTGTAGGGTTTGGTTTTCCTATTATTTATTTTAGAGTGTACCTTTTTTGTTTTTGTTTGTAAAGTTAGGAATCCTAAATGTTTGTTCCCTCCCACCATAATAAATTTAAAGATCCTTAATTTGTTTTAGGCGACTATGTCCCAGTTTTGAGCAGAAGCTAACTAGTATCTTTGGTGCCTACCTCTGTGGACTGTTCAGCTGATGAGATCCTCTGCAGGGTTATAGAGGTCAGGTGTAATTAGCTATTGAGGAACTAGAAAGATTGTCAGTATCTCTCTTCCTATATTAAAACGACTTTTTATAAGATACCAGATGCCATCTTCCTCCTTTTAGATTAGATCAAATTGGAAAAAGAAATTGTAATGCCTAGACTGGTGAGAGTGTGGTGAAATGATTTACCTTCTTAATTGGTAGCATTACTAGTTTTAAGTAACGTTTTTTTGTGATAAAAAGAATACAGGTTCATTGTAGAAATTTGGAAAATACATAAATATGAACAGCAGAAAATAAAATTTACCTAGATTCTTACTGCTAGAAATAACCACCTTTAAAATGCTAATTTCTTCCAGTTTCTTTCCTCTGCTTCTGCATATGTGGTATGTGTGCATATAACTTTTTAGAAGAAATGAAATTGTAGTGTGTATATGTAGCTTTTCCTTTTCCACTTAATATCATGAGCATTTCCCTGTTCTTTTAAATATTCTTTGGAAACTTTACATTTTTTAATGAGATTATAATATTCTACCATTTGCTTGCACCATGAATGGACCATTCTTTTTTTTTTTTTTTTTTGGATCATTCTTTTTCTAGTTGGGTAGATTGTTTCCAATATTGTATAAAGAATATAGTGACATAAGTCTTTGAGGTAATATTATAATTTGATATAAAACTTTATTTTACAAACATTTTGAACACCAGACATTATATTAGGTCAGATGGATTACCTAATTATGGGTACAAAATTAATAAAACACACCTGGGGCTGGGCACAGTAGCTCACACCTATAATCCCAGCATTTTGGGAGGCCAAGACAGCAGATCACTTGAGGTCAGGAGTTGGAGATCAGCCTGGCCAACATGGTGAAATCCTGTCTCCACTAAAAATACAATTAGCTGGGTGTGGTTGCGTGCGCTTGTAGTCCCACCTACTTGGGAGGCTGAGGTGGGAGAATCGCTTGAACCCAGGAGGCAGAGGTTACAGTAATCTGAGACGGCACCACTACACTCCAGCCTGGGCAATAGAGCAAGACTGTCTCTAAATAAACAAATAAATAAATAAATAAACAAAATAAAATATACCTGTCTTCAAGGAGTTCAAAATTCTGGAAAACCGTTTAGCTATATGTATGAAGAGCCTTAAAAATAGTTTTACCCTTTGCTCTAAGAATTTCACTTCTGTATATTTATCATAGAAAATAATTATAAAGACATACTAAGATATGCAGCAGGCCTGGCGCAATGGGTCATGCCTGTAATCCCAGCACTTTGGGAGGCTGACGCGGGCTGATCACCTGAGGTTGGGAGTTCGAGACCAGCCTGACCAACATGGAGAAACCCTGTCTCTACTAAAAGTACAAAATTAGCTGGGCATGGTGGCGCATGCCTGTAATCCCAGTTACTCCAGAGGCTGAGGCAGGAGAATTGCTTGAACCCAGGAGGCAGAGGTTGCGGTGAGCCGAGATGGTACCATTGCACTCCAGCCTGGGCAACAAGGAGAGACTCCGTCTCAAAAAAAAAAAAAAAAAAATGATACGCAGCAACATAGAAAAAAGCAAATGCTATAATGTTAAGTGGAAAATAGTGTTATAACTAAAATACAGTCATGTGCTGCATAACAATGTTTTTGTCAATGAATGACAGAACAGACTGCATTATGCCACTCTGGCCCCTATAAGGTTATAATACTGTATTTTTACTGTATCTTTTCTATAGGATGTTTAGATACACAGATACCATAGTGTTACAATTGGCTACGATATTCAGTACAGTAACATGCTGTACAGGTTTGTAGCCTAGGAGCAAGCACTAGGCTATGTCATATAGCTTAGGTGAGTAGTGGGCTGTACCGCACAGGTTTGTGTAAATACACTCTGTGATATTTGCACAATGATGAAATTGCCTAACAATGTATTTCTCAGAACATATCCCCATTGTTAAGCGATGCATGACTGTACATGCGAAGGAAAAAGACTGGAGGGACACATCGAATGATATTTGTGTTAGAGTGATTAAATTGTTTTTGCCAATTTCTCTGTGTGATATCTAATTTTTAAGTTTTTTGTTCCTTTTTTTTTTTTTTAAAGAAAATACTCTTATTTAGTGTGGGGATACTTTGTTCTTGAGGATTTCTGTCTGGTTCATATATTTGCCATTCTCAATTGACTCTAAAAAGGTATGAGCAGCAGCGGGACAATCTCGCCCAACAGTCATTCAACATGGAACAAGCCAATTATACCATCCAGTCATTGAAGGACACCAAGACCACGGTACTCCCAAAACATCTTTTCCTGTTATTTCATTTATTTATTCTTATTCTCTTTTCCTATGGCTTTTTAAAGACAGTTGAACCAGCTGGGTGCAGTGGCTCACGCCTGTAATCCCAACACTGGGAGGCTGAGGTGGGTAGATCACCTGAAGTCAGGAGTTCGAGACCAGCCTGACCAACATGGTGAAACCCTGCCTCTACTGAAAAATACAAAAACTAGCTGGGTGTGGTGGTGCACACCTGTAATCACAGCTACCTGGGAGACTGAGGCAGGAGAATCGCTTGAACCCAGGAGACAGAGGTTGCAGTGAGCCATTGCACTCCAGCCTGGGCAGCACGAGTGAAACTGTCTCAAATAAATAAATAAATAAAGACAATTTAACCAACATGACTTTCTAAAACATTGTGTTTTCTTCTTCCTTTTCTTAGGTTGATGCTATGAAACTGGGAGTAAAGGAAATGAAGAAGGCATACAAGCAAGTGAAGATCGACCAGATTGAGGTGAGACGTATGCTACTTTCTGCAAGAATGTGCACTAGTTTCTGAGAGAATCCAAACGAGTGTGCGTGTGATAGGAATAGCACAGGAGAGGAACTGAATCTTGGGGCTGCCGTTTACTAGTAGAGTAACTTCAAGAAAGGGTACCAAATGTCTCAGTTTCCTCAGATCCTAATACCACATACAGTTACAGACTGTCCCTGATTTAAGATGGTTCAACTTAACGATTTTTCAGTTTGATGATGGTGCAAAAACTATATGTATTCAGTAGAAACCATACTTTGAATATCCACGTAACCATTCTGTTTTTCAGTTTCCTTACAATATTTAATAAATTACATGAGATACTCAACACTTTGTTATAAAATAGGCTGTTAGATGATTTTGCCCAACTGTAGACCAATGTAAGTGTTCTGAGCACAATTAAGGTAGGCTAGGTTAAGTGATGGTTTAGTAGGTTAGGTGTATTGAATGCACTTTCTTTCTTTTTTTTTTTTTTTTTGAGAGGGAGTCTTGCTCTGTCGCCCAGGCTGGAGTGCAGTGGCCAGATCTCAGCTCACTGCTCCGCCTCCCGGGTTTACGCCATTCTCCTGCCTCAGCCTCCCGAGTAGCTGGGACTACAGACGCCCGCCACCTCGCCCGGCTAGTTTTTTTTGTATTTTTTAGTAGAGATGGGGTTTCACCGTGTTAGCCAGGATGGTCTCCATCTCCTGACCTTGTGATCCGCCCGGCCGGCCTCCCAAAGTGCTGGGATTATAGTCTTGAGCCACCGCGCCTGGCCCTGAATGCACTTTCTACTTAAGATATTTTGAACTTACGATGGGTTTATCAGAATGTAACCCTATCATAAGTCAAGGAACTTCTGTATTATGAGGATGAAATAAATGAGCTAGTATATCTACACGCACAATGCCTGGCCTATAATAAGCATCCAGTAGTTACTTTTAACTAATGCAATGATACTTAGTCTGTTTCTTCAATGGTAGAGTAGTGATGTTGTTGCCTTTTCCCAGGACTGTCATGAGTGTTAAATGAAGGTATGTAGGTAAAGTGTGTGTAAAGTGTTTAGCCCAACTCCTGGTGTAGTAGACTTGGTTCCCTTTTCTAGTAATTCTCTTTAGATTTTTAATAATAATGTCATTAGTTCCTTACAGTTAGCATTTTTTATTGGAATTGGGTATTGACCAGGGAGATGAGCCCTAAGAGCTTGGCATCTCTCAGCTGTCAGATGAACAGCCCAGGTGGCAAGAGGAGATAGCAGAGGGAGTGAGTGGTGACTGGTCAGAGGAGAGAGGCTTCCTTTCTGCATACAAAATGGTGCTCTTGACCTTTACCCCCTAACTAGAATGTCCATTTCCTTGAATGCAGGGACTTGATTTTGTTCACTACTATGTCCCCAGTGCCCACAGCAATGCCCCACCATAGTTGGTGCTCAGAAAGTATTTAATGGTTGGTGAATCAGAGACTATAAAAGGAGATAAAGCCAAAAAAAAAAAGGGGGTGAGAGAAAGCTGTATGGCCTGATTCAAGCAGTGTTTGTTGGGTGAGCAGTTACTACATACCAGGCATTTTATTGCCTCTGCAAAGGTATTCTCTGATAATGCTGATCTTTAGTAAGAGTAAAGGCAGGCCGGGCGCAGTGGCTCACGCCTGTAATCCCAGCACTTTGGGAGGCCGAGGCAGGTGGATCACGAAGTCAGGAGATGGAGACCATCCTGGCCAACACGGTGAAACCCCATCTCTACTAAAAATACAAAAAAAATTAGCCGGGCGTGGTGTGGTGGCAGGTGCCTGTAGTCCCAGCTACTCGGGAGGCTGAGGCAGGAGAATGGCGTGAACCCGGGAGGCAGACTATGCAGTGAGCCGAGATCTCACCACTGCACTTCAGCCTGGGCGACAGAGTGAGACTCTGTCTCAAAAAAAAAAAAAAAAAGTGAAGGCATTTCTCCCCTTTCTCATTTTTTCAAGCACCCCTCTTAGGTTGCCTTGGTCTCTAATCCTCCACAAGTGTCTGCATGCATGGAATTAAACGATATGATACTCTCTTAAGAGCTTCACTGATAAAAGTGTTCTGTGTATGCTTGTCTTTTTTTTTTTTTTTTTTTTTTAGACAGAGTCTCGTTCTGTCACCAAGGCTGCAGTGCAGTGGTGTGATCTCGACTCACTGCAACCTCCGCCTCCTGGGTTCAAGCGGTTCTCCTGCCTCAGCCTTCCAAACAGCTGGGATTACAGGTGCCCACCACCACGCCCAGCTAATTTTTGTATTTTTCTGTAGAGATGGGGTTTCACCATGTTGGCCAGGCTAGTCTCAAACTCCTGAACTCAAGTGATCCACCCACCTCGGCCTCCCAAAGTGCTGGGATTACAGGCGTGAGCCATCACTCCCAGCCATCTTTTTTTGTATAATATCATTTGCCATTAAAATATAATGAAATGCAATGGTATTTTCTGCTTTTAGGGTTCCTTGTGTTTTAATTAAAGCTATTTAATAGGAGCAAAAGAGAAACTTTGGTCTTTGTGAATGTTTTGTATGTCTCTTCGTCTCTCACCTGTGGTTGTCTGTCTGTCTCCCTGCCTAATTAATCCTTTTCCTGTCCTCCAATAGATTGCCAGCATGACAGGTGGAGAGCCCCTTTAACTCTTTTGGTGTGTATGTGTCTTTGGTTAGATCCGAATTTTTTGGTTAGATTTATTTTCCTAAAATGCTTTACTTGGAAAATATTTTCATTGTTTTATAGCTTTAACTTTTTATTTTGCTGTTGTGTGCGTGTAGGTCTGTTTTTCTTTTGCTTTTTTCAGTTTCTGCATATCACTGCGTCAATGTTCTTTTTAGCTTAGTGCTTATATTTTTTTATATTGCTTTTGTTTGTTTGTGCAATAGAAAACCAGCTAATTGTGGGATGAATTTTTTCTGTGTCTATTCTGGAGTCTTGCTAGGAATCCTATTCATAGATGATCTGGGAGGATGTGTCTTGATGTGTAATACTATTGTATAAGCTTGACTTGATTAGCTTTCTCTCTGTTATTTTCATTGTCTTTTAATTATTACTCAGCCAGTGCTTCTCTGTGTAGCAGAGTGTTAAATATGCATATAATGTGGCAGTTTGGTACTTGGAAATACAGAAAATCAAAATTAAAAAAAAAAAATTTCCCCTCCATTTTACTACCCTTTTCACCTTTATGGGGGCCAGGAAGGAATTTTCTTTTTTCTTTTTTGCTGTTGCCCAGGCTGGATTATAGTGACTCAGTCTCAGCTCACCGCAACCTCCGCCTCCCAGGCTGAAGCCATCCTTCTGCTTCAGTCTCCCGAGTAGCTGGGACTACAGGCATACACCATGCCCAGCTAAATTTTGTATTTTTTGTGGAGATGAGGTTTTGCCATGTTCCCCAGGTTGGTCCCAAACTCCTGAGCTCAAGCGATCTGCCCACTTTTGCCTCCCAGAGTGCTGGGATTACAGGCATAAGCTACTGCACCTGGCAGAATTTTCAAATGTCTTGCATTGCGTTAGAAATTCTGAAGGATAAATGGTACTGATTTGCTCCTTTTGCTTTATCATCACTAGTTCTATTCCTGTCTGTGTGGAATTACAGTATATGAAGAGTGTATTGTTCTGCACATAATTAACACAGTAAAATATATATAGTATTGGGTGCTTAGTGTTTTACATATATTATTGCAATAAATCCTTACAATAACCGCAGTGAGAATATGGCTATTTTATTTATTTATTTATTTATTTTCGAAATGGAGTCTCGCTCTGTCGCCCAGGCTGGAGTGCAGTGGCGCAATCTCGGCTCACTGCAACCTCTGCCTCCCGGGTTCAAATGATTCTCCTGCCTCAGCCTCCTGAGTAGCTGGGATTACAGGCACATGCTGTCATGCCCGGCTACTTTTTTGTATTTTAGTAGAGATAGAGTTTCACTGTGTTGCCCAGGCTGGTCGCAGACTCCTGAGTTCAGGCAATCCACCCGCCATGGCCTCCCAAAGTGCTGGGATTACAGGCATGAGCCACCGCGCCAGGCCAGATACGGCTATTAATAATTCCATTTTACAAATGAGGAAAATAAGGCTTAGAGACATTACTTCACATTACAATTTACCCTTGAACAGCAAGTGCAGTTTGAACTGCACGAGTCACTTATATGCAGATACTTTTCAACCAAACAAGGATCGAAAATATAGTATTTGCAGGATGCGAAACCACCCATATGGAAGGCCGACTGGGGACTTAGGTATGGGCAGATTTTGGTATAGGCAGACATCCTGGAACCAATCCCTTGCGTGTACCAAGGGACAACTGCATTTTTAGCCTTGTAGTAATCTCCCAGTTAAGCACAGGTAGATTATTCACACATGATTTATGCCCTCGGTCCATTTTTTTCACCAGCCTTGTCTTGGCTGTGACACCTATCATGATTCCCTTTCTGATTCTCCACCCAGGGTGGGCCATGTACAACTCACTTTTTCTACCACTTCAGTTGTTTCTACTCTTGCCTTCTTTCTCTACACAATGTAATCTGTCTTTGACTGACTTGAGAAGAAGAATTTGCTTGTCTCAGTAACCTCCCTGTCTTTAACTAGAAAATGATTGATAGTTTAGATCAAGATAGTTGCTTGATTTAATGTTTCAAGTAAAACTTTCTGTAATAGTAGACAGCTAGACAGCTGACATCATCTATTCTCACATAGGACTTTGGGTTTCCATGAGGCACTTTAAAATCAAATCCAGCCGGGCATGGTAGCTCATGCCTATAATCCCAGCACGTTGGGAGGCTGAGGCGGGCAGACCACCTGAGGTTGGGAGTTCGAGACCAGCCTAACCAAGATGGCAAAACCCTATCTCTACTGAAAATACAAAAATTAGCCAGGCGTGGTGGCGCACACCTGTAATCTCAGCTACTTGGAGGCTGAGGCAGGATAATTGCTTGAACCCGGGAGGTGAAGGTTGCAGTGAGCTGAGATTGCAACATTGCACTCCAGCCTGGGCGACACAGCGAGACTCCATCTCAATAAATAAATAAATAAATAAAGTAAAAAATAAAGTGAGAGATCGCCAATTCTATTCTTTACTTTTAAGTTCACATTTTGCCACCAAAAATAGGTGGGGGATTATGTGGGTCAGTAACATTCATAGTTATTGTTAGAGGAAATCTTTGGGCTTGTGGTTTTTAATTCTTAAGCATTCTCTCATACTTTTAATTAGAAGGGATGTTTAAGAGTTACTTGAACCTGTCCTTTAGAGGAGTGTCTGCTCAGTTGTTGACGTTAAAAAATTGCTAGCCAAAGACTGGGCTAGGGGAGGTGAACTAACAGTTTTTGAGAACTGTTTTATGTGCTTGGTGTTTTACATACATTATCTTTTTAAAAATTGCTCATGTCTAGATTCAAAGGAGAATGTAGGGGAAAGGGGTACTTAGAAGAAAATGGTAAATAAGAGAAAATCCTCTCATATATATTTCCATAGGATTTACAAGACCAGCTAGAGGATATGATGGAAGATGCAAATGAAATCCAAGAAGCACTGAGTCGCAGTTATGGCACCCCAGAACTGGATGAAGATGATTTAGAAGCAGGTAAGTTATGAGAAAAGTAATGTATATTTAGTTTTGGAGTCCAAAAGGAACAACTGCCTGGGACCTTTTCCCAAATGCTAGTGAAAATTTCTATCAGGATTTCCTGAAGGTTAGTTTACGGTACAGTCCCTGGGCAAAGAGCTTGTGAGGCAGCCACATCAGATTGTATACTCCACCAACAACAGTGGGATGGATCAACTCTGAAGGAAGTCCAGGTACAGGCTGACCTGGTGCTTAGTATCTGTAAGTGTCCTCCACATGGCCTTTCCTTGCTATATTCCTTTTGATTTTGTTCTACCTGTTTTCCTAGTTGGAGTGATCTCCCTCAGAACAGCAAAACCAATTAAGAAACAATAATTAGGGCCAGGCACTCTAATCCCAGCACTTTGGGAGGCCAAGGTAGGCGGATCCACTCAAGCCCAGGAGTTCGAGACCTGGCGGAGCAATGTGGCGTGACCCCATCTCTATAAAAAATACAAAAATTACCCAGGCATGGTGGTGTGTGCCTGTAGTCCTAGCTACTCGGGAGGCTGAGGTGGAAGGATCACTTGATCCCAGGAGGTACAGGTTCCAGTGAGCTGAGATTGCACCACTGCAGCCTGGGCAGCAGAGTGAGACCTTCTCTCAAAAAAAAGAAAAAAAGAAATAATCATTGGCAAATACTTAGTGTGCATCTACTCTATACCAGGTATTCTACTAGGTGGTGGGAATTTAGCACTGAATAAAAATGCAGTCCCTACATTCATGAAGCTTCTCTAGCAGTGGAAGACATAAATGGTTTGCTTCAAGTAATTAATTACTAGAGCACAGACTATAGGCAAGAAGTATGGGGTAGCATGGGAGCACATACTAAGGGACTCTAACCTAATTAGTAGTGGGAGAGAGGCATGGGACCTGAAGGATGAGTAGGGGATAGCATGAAAAAATGAGATGGATTGTCAAATGGCCTCAGGGAGAGCAGTCTGGAACCTATTGCGATAACCATTTGAGATGATGGTGGCCGAGACTAGCTAGGGTGATGGTAGCAGAAACAGACAGAAGTGGACAGATTGAAGACATCTTAGAAAATTGAGTGGGCAAGATTTAATGATTGGTTGGATGTAGAAGAAGTGGGAGGTGTCAAGGGTGACTGTCAGTTTCTAGCATGCGTAACTGGGTAGATGACAGAACCATTCCACACTGAATTTCTGTTGTGCGATTCCCCTGTTACATTACTGCTGCTGCTTTCCCGCTCTCTCCATGGTCTTTTTTGCCTAGAACCTTTTAATTTTTTTCCATTTATTTCTTTATTTTTTAATTTCCCATCTTCAGTTGCCCCTGATGAGTCTCTACCTGCTATTGTCATTCCTCTTGGGTACTTCCAACTCATTTTACCACAGACTTATTTTTGGAGTCTGATTTCATGTAATGGTCACACAGCATACAACAATCTCATGCCCTCTTCACTGCCTTCTTTTAAGTCCATCGATAAATGAGAGAATTTATTAGCTCCCAGTTTTCTTGGTTACATTTTTTTAAAATGTTGACTGTTTCAATCTCAGAGTTGGATGCACTGGGTGATGAGCTTCTGGCTGATGAAGACAGTTCTTATTTGGATGAGGCAGCATCTGCACCTGCAATTCCAGAAGGTGTTCCCACTGACACAAAAAACAAGGTGAAAGCTTTTTCTGTTTATATTTTAATGCAAAATAGCAAAGGCTTTATGCTTGACCATAAGTCTGGGAATCTAAAAGGTAGTCTTACATTAGAACAAAGAAAGACAGTCCTGGTCATTATTTTGTGAACCCTTGAAGGTCTGGTTTTTCTGCATTGGATGATGAACTGACTGCATAAACAGTGTCACTGAGGCTCAGGAATATTTTTATACAATGACAATTTGTGTAACATACATAATCACCCTTGTTGTGAGCTGGCACTGGGTACCATTGATGGGTCTTAGACATTTCCCGTAAAAGCATAAGCAACACATGCATGAGACTTGCTAGGCAGCAGTGGAAAAGTCTCACTCTCCATACACACCAGTTAATTACTGGCTGGATTTTTAATTTTATTTTCCTTTCCTTTTCTTTTTTTTTTCCTATACACACAGGAGTTTAGAACGAGTGGATTTCTAAACTATGGATTAATAATTTAAGCATAAAACTTAATGTAGAAAGATTCTAATTTAAGGCAAAAGAATCAGAACACCTGGCACTAAGTATGACTAATTACTTAGCTGTTGTAAGCTTTTCTTTTCCTTGCATCTGTAAAATACAGATAATTACAGGTATCTCATGTAATTGTTGTGCAAGCAAATTAGATCTTGTATATAAAGGACTTTGCAAACCTAAAGCTCTGTCCAAATCTACATGGTTGTCTTTTTTTTTTTTTTTTTTTTGAGGCAGAGACTCATTCTGTCACTCAGGCTAGAGTGCAGTAGTGTGATCTCAGCTCACTGCAGCCTCTGCCCCCCTGGTTCAAGCAATCCTCGTGCCTCAGCCACCCAGGTAGTTGGGATTACAGGTGTACGCCACCATACCCGGCTAATTTTTGTATTTTTAGTAGAGACGGGATTTCGCCATGTTGGCCACACTGGTCTCAAACTCCTGGTCTCAAGCGATCCGCCTGCCTCAGCCTCCCAAAGTGCTGGGGTTATAGGCATGAGCCACTAATAATGACAACCAGGCTGAGCACAGTGTGACTTTGAGCAAAATAGCAGAAATTTATGTCTTCTTTTTGAACCTCATCAGTTTTTCCTACGTGTAAAATGTGAGAGCAAAGGGCAGGGAGGAGGTAATTTCTTAGGTCCATTATTGCTGGTTTCTGTGAGTATGCATCTTCCTCTATTGTATCCCTCCCTTCTCTGTTGAGCCTGGGATAGTCTTGCCTTTCTGAACTGCCCACTCCTCCCCGACCTCTCTGGCAACTTCAAGGTCCCAAGTCCATGGGTTACTTTTTCTCAGCAACCCATGAAATAATTTTTATTAACACTACCATAGTCCATCTTGTTAATTTCCTAGTAACAAGTCCCTGAAGCATCTATGTTATTTCCACTTTGAGAAGGTCACAGATTCCTGAGTTATATATGCTATGGATATATGGGGTTTTTGTTGTTGTTGTTGTATCTTTTTGAGATGGAGTCTCACTCTGTCACCCAGACTGGAGTGCAGTGGCACAATCTCTGCTCACTGCAACCTCCACCCCCGAGTTCAAGCAATCCTCCCACCTCAGCCTCCCAAGTAGCTGAGATTACAGGCAAGCTTCACCACGCCTGGCTAATTTTTTGTGTTTTCAGTAGAGATGGGGTTTCACCATGTTGGTCAGGCTGGCCTCGAACTCCTGACCTCAAATGATCCACCTGCCTCAGCCTCCCAAAGTGCTGGGATTATAGGTGTGAGCCATCACGCCCAGCCTGTTGTTGTTTTTAAAGTAAAGGAATAAAAGAATGGCTGCTCCATAGACAGAGCAGCCCTGGTGTTCATCGATAGTGGTATTGCTGCCTATGATTATATAAAGCATGATATGGAAGTGACTGCCTATCCAAGGGCACTGCTCCTTCAAGAATTTGGGAGGCTAAGAAAGGCATTGGTCCACCTTAGGGATCAGGGTGAAAATGCAAATCTGGAGGCAAGGACCCACTGCTTAACCTTTCCTTTTTGACCCTCCCAGCCTCCTTTTCCCCTTTCCAGGTTTACTCTTAGATTTCTCTTTCTCCCTCTTTCACTCTCTTTCCCCTGTGGAGGAGTCCCCTTTTGGCCCTTTCTAGTTCTCTTCTTATCACTTCCTCCTTTACTTTTCATGAAAAAGCTCGTTCTCATCTTATGAGTGGGATTTTGGTTTTGATTGATTAAATACTTGGAAATGAGTTTTAACTATTAAATGTTTGTAATCCTTTTTTTTTTTTATCAAATGGAAAAAGAGTGGCACTAAACATTGCTTCCTTTTTACAGGATGGAGTTCTGGTGGATGAATTTGGATTGCCACAGATCCCTGCTTCATAGATTTGCATCATTCAAGTATATCTTGTAAAACAAACACGTATTACGGGACTAGGAAATATTTATCTTTCCAAATTTACCATAACAGATGTAGGTTTCTTTCCTTTCTTTGAAGGAAAGTTTAATTACATTGCTCTTTTATTTTTTCCATTAAGAGACTCATTGCTTGGGAAATGCTTTCTTTGTACTAAAATTTTTTCTTAAGAAAAACAAACTCAGTTTAAAAGTATCTTTAGCTCGTATGACTTGTTTTCATTCAATAATAATAATTTGAAATAAAACTAAGGAAATGGAATCGTAAAAATCTATGACAGTGTAACTCTACAGTCTCAAAATGACCTGATAGATTGATAAGACAAAGATGAGATTATTGGGGCTATTCATATTATGATTCAGAATCATTTTCTATTGTGGTATTATAGGTTGGTTAAAGTGATGGCCTTTTTGATGGGTTTTGTTGTGTCTTGTGAACAAGTTATTACTGTGTCCATTATTGGAATGGAATTATCACTACTGTATCATGAGTGGGTATTTTGATTCTATGGTTCCCTCAGTGTTACATGTTGACTTGTAATCAATAATGAATATTTCTTGATATTTAATGTATAGGACATTTATTTATACTCAATAAATATTTTTCAAAAGGATATCATTTTAATAATATCACTTCAGCTTAAAACCTCTACTGCGGAAACCAAATTTAATAGAACTTTAATGTCATTTCAGCCTAGAACTCCACTACAGAAACCAAACTAACCAGTAGCATTGTGAGGAAAGAGCAAGGAACAATCTGGGCTTGGGCCCTGGGTCTACCATTTACTAACTACTGAATAGTCTATTCAACTTCTCTAACCCTCTGTTTCCTTATTAGTAAAATCATGCTTAACTCACAGAGCTTTTGTGAGGAATAATTGAGGTAATGGTCATAAGTACCTCGTAAACGGCAAGGGGCTATTCTCATATGAGGGATTGTTAACAATAAAAAAGAAACGGCTTCATTCTTTTCTTAGTAGGTGCCTGGAGTGCTACAGCAAGTTCAAACTCCTGCCCAGTTTCAGGGTCTTTAATGATCCTGTCCTCCCTTCTTTACTCAACTTGTTGCCAGCTGCATTCCCCCTCCAGCCTTGCTGGGTGCCTCACAGTGCCATGTGCACCTGACTCTCACATGTCTGCAGATCAAACCAATAAACATTTACGAACACCAGCTTTGTAGAAGTCTGTACCAGCCCAGGGGTTACCAAGAACAATCACAGTTCCTCTCTTCAGGAGTTCTTGTCTAGTTATAAGTGGGGATGAGATAACGTATGTAACCCTCTCCCATCTCCAACCTCACCTTCTCAAGAAGCCTTCCAGAGGGAGCAAACATAGTATTCATCATTACCTTCTTGAAACCTTTCTTGGCTGTTCTATGAGTTCTGAGTTTTCTTCTAATCTGGCCCACTTATTCTCTTATATAGACACCTCTTTCTTAGCCCCTTGAATGTTTCTTCCATTACAGTTCCAATCTGTATTCTCCTTGAGAAATCTCACACCCATGATATCAACTATTACCTACGCACTAAAGACTCAAAATGACTGTCACTAGCCTAGACTTCTTATCCTTATTTTCAGTTCTAGGCATTTCCACTTAAATGCCCCGTCATTACCTAGAATCTAACATATCCAAATAAAGCTCATTATCTTGGGGTTCACTGTCAGCAAACATTTCTCTTTGATTTCTTGTCTTGCTTAGTGTTACCAGTGATTCATATATTGCCCATTTTAGTGGGTGATATTTAGCCCTCTAGCTAGACCACATTAGTGCATTGGAGATGAGTGAGCAATCATTCTACCTAAATCTCTACTCTTTGGCTTTTGTGACAGTACTCTCCGGTTCTCCTGTTCCTCTATTCCCTCTAAGGCTTCTTTCTGAAATCCTCAACTCTCTAACTGTAATGTTACTGCTCCTCTGGATTCTAGCTTTTACCCACCAAACTTTTCTCTGTTCACTTATATTTAGTAATCTCAGCTATTCTCATGGCTGGAACTATTAACTTCCAAATTTATACTTCTATCCCTGAACTTGCCCCTGAGTTTCAGAATCTTTATATCCAGCTGTTTGCCTAACAATTATTTGGATGTTCCAGAAGCCCACAAGCACCTCACATTCAAATGGCTGAAACAGCCTATCACCTTTCCTCAGACCTGAATTTCCTGCTGCTTTTTCCCTGTCTCATGATGGGAGCTGTGAGACAGGGAAACCATTGTCTTACGATGGGAGGCTGTAAGGCTAATAGAACTATTATCCTCCTATCATTCAAAACAGAAAACGCTTGAGTTGTCCTTGATGCCTATATTTTGGCTACACAGTCAATTATCCTTAAACCCTGCTTTTAATCCCTGTTTCTCAAATCCAACTCCTCCTCTCAACTCTCCCTGGCCTAGATGTCTCTCACCTGGTCTTTTGGAATGTCTTCTCTTCTTGCATAGTTTCACTTCCTTGAGTACACTGATCTCATACAGCTACTCTTACCTTTCTAAAATACAAATCTCACTTAAATTCTTTGATGGTTCTCTAATAATTCCACCAGGGCATAAAAAGCTGCCAATGACCTGGCCTCTGCCTATCTGTAATGGGTTATTGCCTAGTCTTTTCAGAACAGCATTTCCTTTCTTTCAAGGGAACTGCTCCCCCATTTCAACTATGTGATTATTGGGAACATGCCAATTTTAGAGTAGTACTGTCCTTACCCTTCCAAGCTATGAAAGTGTGTATGTGATCACACTGTGTCTATCAGAGTCCATACCTCAGATTTTCTAAATAGAAAGTAGGGAAATTGCTTTTTTCCTTTTTTTTTTTTTTTTTTTTTAATTATTTTACTGTTTGTCAGTATGACAGATTGAAGCCAGAGAGGAGCCAAGATAAGAGACAGAATGAAAGACTGTCCGGGGCACTCAGCTCTGAATTCTGATCCTTGACATTCCAAGTCTCTACAACTCTGTTCTGTGAGGTATTTGAGGATTCTGCAAATAAACTTTACCCTCTTTTCTGCTTAAAGTAGTTGGCAATGGGTTCCTGTCACTTGCTGGTAAGAGACAGAATAATTGCTCTGCAGCTTGTGTCATGTCACACTTTTCAATTTTGTGATCTAGTAAGTGTTCTGCGTCTAGTCCCCCCACGTCCACCATACAGCCATGATTCCTTGCCTCTTCATGGTTTCTCCTACCTGAAGCTTCCTTATGTCTTTGTCATTCTGCTAATTCTTCCTGTATTGGGGAAAGGCCAAAGAGCATGCCCTGGTCTGCATCAATACAGTGAATTAAAGGAAAGTGGAAGGAGTGAGTCCTGTATTAGAAAGCCCTGGCACTATAAAGCCTGTGATCATCACTCCTATAGCTACCACCAGACAACCTTGCTGGTCAATATTTCACCTGTTAACTATTAGGAAAGAGCAGAATTGAGTGCAGGGAGTCCTAGGTTTTAATCCGTCAGTTCTGAGAGTTTAGCAGTAATGGGGAAGGACATTGGAATGATTCCGTATAGTAAAAGTTTAGCACTTCTATCATCCATATCCCTTAGCTATCCTTTTGTGTTTTCTTATAGTTATGTCACCAAGAGAGTTATTAGAAATACTAATGCCTGGGTCCTACCCCCATAGATTCTGATATAATAGATCTGGATACAGTGTGGGCATTTGGATTTTTAAAAGCTCCCCAGGTACTTAAGTGTATCCAAAGTTAACCACTGCTCTGTGGTGCCTGATCAGTCTGAACCTATTTTCATGGTTAAGCATTCTGGACTGTTAACATCAATTTCTGCAGTGAAGGAGTAGGCAATGACTGCCCTAAGGTAAAGTTTTTCGTCCATGGAATGAATTGGGAAGTATTCCCTCCTCCTGTATTTTTTGGAAGAGTTTGTGAAGGATTACTGTTCATTCTTCCTTGATTTGGTAGAATCATTTGGGCTTGGGCTTTTCCTTATGGGAAGTTTTTAAAATTACTGATTCAGTCTCTACTTGTTATAGGTGTATTCAGATGTTCTATTTATTCTTGAGTAGTCTGTGTCTTCCTAGGAATTTTTCCACTTCATCTAAGTAATCTAATTTGTTGGCATACAGTTGTTCATAGTATTCCCTTTTGATCCTTTTTATTTCTGTAAACGTGGGTAGTAATGCCTACGTTTTCATCCATAAATTTAGTAATTTCAGTTTTTCTTTTTTCTTGATTATTCTCTCTAAACATTTGTCAGTTTTATCACTTTCTCACTTTTGTTCAATGAACTCTGTTGATTTTTTTCTGTTTTTCTATTTCAATAATTTCTGGTCTTTTATTATTTCTTTTCTTATACATGCTTTGGTTTAGTTTGCTTCTTTTTCTTTTTCTTTTTTCTTTTTTTTGGAGACAGGGTCTCACTCTACTGCCCAGGCTGAAGTGTGGTGGTACGATCACAGCTCACTGCAGTCTCAACCTCCAAGCAGTCCTCCCCACTCAGCCTCCCTAGTAGCTGGAACTACAGGCATGTGCTATCATGCCCAGTTAATTTATTTTTTTAATTTTTAGTAGGGATGTGGTATCCCTATGTTGCCCAGGCTAGTCTGAAAGTCCTGGTCTCAAGCGATCCTCTCGCCTTGGCCTCCCAAAGTGCTGGGATTACAGGTATGAACCACCCCCACGCCAGCCCTGTTATTCTTTTTCCAATTTCTTAAGGTGGAAGGTTAGGCTATTGATTTGTGATTTTTCTTCTTTTTTATTAATAAACTTTTTTTTTTAGAGTTTTGGGTTCACAGCAAATTGAGTGGAAAACACAGAGAGTTCCCATATAACACACAACCTTCCCACTATCAGCTTCCCTCACCACAGTGGTATGTTGCAGTCAGTGAATCTACATTGACACATTATTATCACACGAAGTCTGTAGTTTACATTAGGGTTCACACTTGATGTACATTCTATGGGGTTTTTTGTTGTTTTTTGCTTGAGATGGGGTCTCACTGTGTTACCCAGGCTGGAGTGCAGTGGCAGGATCTCAGCTCACCACAACCTCCGCCTCCCGGGCTCAAGCGATCCCACCTCAGCTTCCTGAGTAGCTGGGGCCTCAGGCGCATGCTATCATGCCCAACTAATTTTTGTATTTTTAGTAGAGATGGGTTTTCACCACGTTACTCAGGCTGGTCTTGAACTCCTGGGCTCAAGCGATCCATCCACCTTGGCCTCCCAAAGTGCTGGGATTTCAGGCATGAGCCACCATGCAAGTGATTCTATGGGTTTTAACAAATGTAATGATATGTATCCCCCATTGTAGTATCATGCAGAATAGTTCACTGCCCTAGCAGTCCTCTGTGCTCTGCCTATTCATCCTTCTCTCCCCTTTAACTTCTGTCAACCACTGATCTTTTTACTGTCTCTAATATTGCCTTTTCCAGACTATTACATAGTTGGAATCAAACAGTAAAGTCTTTTCAGATTGCCTTCTTTCACTTAGCAATATGCATTTTTCGCCATGTCTTTTCATGGCTTGATAGCTCATATGGATTTGGGGTTTTTGTGTTGTTGTTGTCTTGTGTTTTTGAGACAGGGTCTCGCTCTGTCACCCAGGCTGGAGTGCTGTGGTGCAGTCTTGGCTCACTGCGGCCTCCACCTCCTGAGCTCAAGTGATCCTCCCACTTCAGCCTCCTGTGTAACTGGGACTACAGGTACACACCACCAAGCCTGACTAATTTTTGTATTTTTGGTAGAAACTAGATTTCGCCATGTTGCCCAGGCTGGTCTCGAACTCCTGGACTCAGGTGACCCACCTGCTTTGGCCTCCCAAAGTGCTGACATTACAGGCATGAGCCACCACGCCTGGTCTTTGGTTTTCTGTTTTTTTGTTTTTGTTTTTTTTTTTTTTAAGAGATACTATCTCGCTATGTTGCCCAGGTTGGGCTTGAACTCACCTGGGCTCAGACAATCCTCCTGCCTTGGCCTCCCAAGTATCTGAGACTACAGGTAAACACCACCATGCTGGCTTCATTTGTTTTGGGCACTGAATAATATTTCATTATCTGGAGTTCTTTTTCAAATATAAGTGTTTACAGGTATACATTTCCATCTGAGTACAGCTTTCACCACCTGCCATAAGCTTTAGTATGTTGCATGAAGTAGTTTGTATAGGAAAGGCAAGATAAACTATTGCTTGCTTTCATTTATTCACAAATTTTGAAAATAATGAGTAGGTTCTGTAGTGTGCCAATTATGAATTTGCTTTCAGTTCTACATTTACCCTTTTTGTTTGCTCTGTGAAATTGACTTGGGTCTTTTAAGTTATTTATTCTTTGCCAGCTGGCAGATATTAAACCTTGTCAGCAGAGGGCACTGGAGAGATACTGCAGGAGGAAAGGGTTTTGGCTCCTGTTTCTGGTTTCAGTGTGGCAGGCTTCTGTGGTCTGGACTTCTTCAATGGCTTCTGCAATGCACTGGCTTCTTCAGTGCCTGGCTATGGCACTACATAGTGACCAGTTGTCAGTAACTTCTCCTAGCACTCCCCGCAGATGGTCTGTAGTAGAGTATCTCTGGTGAGACACCTCCCCAAGGATGGCTTCAACCAGCACTCCAGAAGAAAAATGTCTGGCAACTTCCATGCCATCCAGTGAGCCACAGACCTTTTCTCTTAACAAGGTCTGCATGCCAGCTCTGGTCTCGGCTCTTCCTTTGACACTCTTATCTCAGCCCTAGCTGCTCCTTATATATGCTAATCCTGTTCTGGAATTATCTTGCTTGTTTACTAGTCAATCTATTATTATTCCAACCCCCTAATATACTTAATAAATCTTTAAATAGGCCGGGCGCGGTGGCTCAAGCCTGTAATCCCAGCACTTTGGGAGGCCGAGGCGGGTGGATCACGAGGCCAGGAGATCGAGACTATCCTGGCTAACATGGTGAAACCCCGTCTCTACTAAAAATACAAAAAACTAGCCGGGCGTGGTGGCGGGCGCCTGTAGTCTCAGCTACTTGGG